>NC_135369.1:51762951-52081389 GCF_049243985.1 Paroedura picta
GTGGGAATGTCTGCCCTGCTGTAAAGCTGGAATGGCTGCAATGGCTTCTCTCCATTGTGGGGAGGGGAGCAAAACAGACCACTAAAATGGCTGTTGGCCATTTAAACCTAGCCATTTAACAGGTTCACCTGTCAGCTGTTCAATTTAAAAAACCAGCATCCATAAACCCTCTGTTTTGCTTTCCTTCTCACAAACAGGATTGCAAAGGGACTCCTAATTCATACACCTAGTGTATTTAGCATAGTTAGATCAGGAACTTGCTGATATTTTTTAAAGTATCTCCTCTTGTGTCCCAATTGGCTCATCTGAGACTTCTTGCTCCTTTCAACACACTTCCTTCCAGCTTGCTTCCAGAACAGACAGACTGAATAAACAAATAACAGGAATTAAAAGGAATTCTCTCTTCTTTCTAGTCAACCTTGTTTCTCTTCTAAATAAAACTATTTTATTCTTTTGCTCAGCCTGGTGCTTTGCCCCTCATGCATATTTAGATTTTACCAACAGTAATGGACAGACAAGTGGGGCAAATTAAGGCTGAGTGAAAACAAAAAATTTCCCATAAGGAGAATGAAACAAAGCAGGGACCAAGGCAAAGGAATTGGGGGAAGCGGGGCAGAGTCTAGCACAGAAATATGTGGGAAGCTGAGATTCACTCCCACCAACACAAATTAGGTCACCTTCATTCCCTTCTACAATACTACCATTTGGGTTGTATGCCTCTGGTTATATATTAATGTCTTCATCCTGCCAGAGGATGCTATGCTGCTAAAAGACAGATTCTTTCTGTACCTTATCAATGCAGGTTTTTTCTTCCTCCCACTATTCTTACTCCTAGAGAGCAAGCAAATGAAGGCAGCAGTTATCTACTGAAATTCAACCTGTTGTTTTCCCAGATTTATAATTATGTTTTTAACCAATGGGTCATTTTTCAAGGATGAACTTTTGGAGACAATTTTAGCTTTAATATTGTGAAAGCAAAAATGATAATCTAAAATACCGTAACCAGCATATGTTTCTAAAAGTGGAACATACTCGCCTCTATTTCCCCTCCATTTTAAACTTACAGTCCTCCACTTGGTAGGCAATTCTCACAAATGGGTAAATTGCCTCTGCTGTGTTCTATTGGCAAAACTGGAAAAGTCAGAGCCACAGCCTGAGTCGAAGCTATGTTTTTAACCAGAGAAATCCCAAATCTTAGTTCCGAATATGTGTAAGGAGAACTAAGGGCTTTCCAGTTCCTAGAAGGGGTCTTGAGTTCTCCAAGAATTACAGCTGGCATACAAGTAGGTAGCCATGTTCACCTGAATTAGCAGAACAAATGTTGGTCTTAAAGGTGCCATTTTACTTAAAATTTGTACAGCTGGTACAAAGATCAGTTCCCTTGGAGGAAAAGGCAACTTCAGAGTGAGGACTCTATGGCATCGCATGCCCACAGAGCTCCCTCCTATCCCCAAACTCTGCCCTTCCCCACCACCCACACATCTCCAGAAATTTCCCAAATGGTAATTAGTACATTTCCTCTTTGTTATTACATATATTCCAGTGCTGAGCATAAGTACTGAGAAAAAGATCTGAAGTGCAGTTCTGTGAGTTTCTGCCTCAGAAACAGTTTGTAGCACCAGGAGAATAAAATAATAAATTATTTCCTGCGTGACACCACTTGATCTGTGTTGCATGTATAAATGTTACTCCCATGGAAAAGAAACTCCACTGGAGCTCAAACTTCTTCCTAACATACTCATTTTGTAAGCAAAGTTGCGATACCAGCAACTAATGATCCCTCACCATGGATCAGGACATATCTGCAGCTATTGCTGGAGAGCTGGAAGAAAGCCTCTTCTTGAGCACTGATCTGCCTGTGAGTAAAAGTATGCTCAAGAACAAGGTTTCCCAATCGTGTACCTCAGGTGCCCCTCAGATGTATCATGGCATGGAGATTCCAAGATGGCAACTGCACAGAGCTGGCAGCTACTGCTACAGCAGCACTGCTTTCCCCCCTGCTGGGGTAAGTTGTCCCAGTGGGTCTTCTGTTGGGCATCAGGGCTGTCTTGAGTGGGAGGGGGCATATTTTTATTTTATTTGTATTGGCATATTAGACATTGCAGGCAAAGTATAGTGGTGTGAGGAAATTGGGAATGGTTCTTACATTCATTTGCATATTTTTATTTGCATATTTTTTATTTCTTTTTCATTTTTATTCACATGCAGGGCATGGCAGAGGTGTGGCAGTTGACATCACTTCCACGGTACCTTGAAGCCTGAAAAATATTTCAGATGTACCTCCATGGTCAAAAGGTTAAGAAAGGCTGCTCAAGAGTAAAGGAGAGAGGAAGGTGACATGGCTATGAACCAATTGATACAAGACAGGAAGGTGGAAAACAAGGGAAGGTGGGCATTCAGGCCTTATGTAACAGGAAGAAGCACAGCAGCCAAGACCAACAACGTTTACAACCTCAGTGGGCTTAACTATTCCATTCACCACAGGGCCTCTTCTTAGAAGCATACCACAGAACTCACCCAACATTTTCCACAGATTGGTGTGGCTGGTGGGCAGAACTTGTCTGCCCTTACATATGTCATGAAGAATCACTTGATAACCTTAGAGTTCCCCGGAAGACAGGAAAACATGGATCAAACATATTTCATAATATTTATTAATATTATGGAATGGTTTTTATTATTAGATATATAAGTTGATTAGCACATAGTTCTTGCCATACCGGTAATATTGGCAATGTTATTATTGTTTTTATGGGGTTTTAATGGGGATTTGTGATATTGTTACCCGCCACGAGCCGCAAGGGAGCGGCGGGATATAAATCTAATAATAATAATAATAATAATATTATTATTGAGTACAGTGTTTTCTAATGTTGTGGGTCTTCTGTATTATACTGTCCTTACTGCATTGTTTTTAGTTGTAAACTACATTGAATTGCAGCAAGAGAGGTGGACTATAAATGGTTGCCAGCTCTGGGCTGGGAAATCCCTAGACATTATGGGGGTGAAATAACCATACAATTTATGAATGTATCCATCTGGAACAATTGTGTGCTTGATATAGATATTACATTATGTTATGAAATATGGTGAGCCTCACCATACATGTTTAAGTGTTGAAAGATGAACAATAAACAATGATAACGGGCCAAAGAGGGCCAATCACAAATCACACTTTTTAATGTATTCCTTTGATAAAATATTGGATATTTCCAGATTCAGTAAATCGGTAATTTCAACTGGAGTCCCTGGTTAAACAATGTGAACCGAGTTTTCCATAAGTTCTGAGAATGTTCTTCTATTTGTGCACCCAGATGCCTAGGCACTATTCCTACATGGGGTTGTGTAGACTGTTGAGCTACTGCTCCAGTTCACAGAAATGAAACTTTCCGTCATCTGGTTCTCATATTTGGAAAATGTCAACTATACTTCCTATCATTGCTGCTTCAATGGTGGAGGCCTTCAGTGAATTTCAAAACACATAACTCAGCTCTTGAGCATTTCTTTGGTAAATATTGATAATAGTTTCAAGTTCTTTATTAAATAACTTTCTAAGAAGGCTGAGGACAAGGCACCATTTTTCATGTGCCTGTGAAGATAAGAATCAGAACTGATCTTTCTGTACTACAAAACACATGGATCTCAGTACTTCCTTTTGCCACCTAGTTCTACTCCCCAATATTATAAAAGTGTAGTCTGAAATACTGTCTCACCTAGAAAAGTCATTTGAAGAAGCTAAGCCAAGCCAAACCATTTACAATTTTTTGAAGCATATTCGAATTCCCACAGCACACGTGCATCAAATGCACCACTAAAATGAACATTAACAAGGGAAAACCTTCATGATCATCTACAGTTAAGCTGAAGAAAGGGCCAGCATCAAAGATCACTCTCCATGGGAAACTGCTGCCCTGATAAATCTCCTTCATCTAGCCCACCTGGCCTTAGAACTGGCCACTATTTACCCTTTTAACTTTGAGCTGCAGCAGACATTAGATCTCTTGGAGGACTATCTCCTCAGTCTCTCTGTCAGTCCACTGGGACTATGCCACTGCTGCCAGAACAATGTCAGCTGTTCCATTCACATACCCCAGTCCATTTGCTTCCCTACTCACTTCTGAATAGTGGCTTCTGGGAACTGACATGCAGAAGACATGCTATTCCCATAGCCACTACCTGCCTACCCATACCGCTCTGAGCCTTCGGGGAGGGCGGTATAAAAATATGAATAAATAAATAAACGTGACAGAGCAAATGTCCAACCAGAGCAGCTGGCATTCACCAGACAGAAAGCTGTGACACTGCTTCCTGCTGCCACTAGCTCTAGTGTTCTGTCCCCCACCACCGGCAGGAAAGCAAAGGTTGCTCCAGATGACCCTGAAAAATCACATGGACCACTGGAATGGTCTTCAGTAAAATGTGACCCCTTTGTATTCCCTTAAGCCATCTCCCTGTGATTGTTAAGTAACCTCTGGGAAATCTCCCATTTCCTGCTGGGAACAATAGAGTAGGGAGCGTAACATCACATGTTCCTTTTATCCCTGCCAGCACAGACAGGATTCAAAGGAACACAAAAGAGTCATACTCTGTTCCTTCCTTCAGATTAAGTTGCACGTGTGCTTTGGTGTGAATTTATGCATGTGCATGTGGGAAGCAGTTGTGGGAAATCTCTGAAGGCCATATTGGTCATGATTCCCCCTTCAAACCTGTGGAACACTGAGTGGAGAACCAATTCAAATGTGATGCTGTCCTCTTGGGATCATTTATCTGAATGCATCCTCCTATCAAAACTTTCCTGAAGGAATAGATTTGTAACCCAGCCTTATTCGGATGTGTTAGCTGCCCACTTACACATACATTTTTGTGTTTTAGCTGCCCAATCCCAATTTTCCTGTGCACATGGAAGAGAACATTTTATTTGAATGAGGGCATGTTGCTTTGCAGTCCCATAGTTATGTGGATTGCACCATTAAAAAAAATGATCAGGAAACCGAGAGGGGAGGGCAGGTGCAAGAGCAAAATGCTACCGAGACTGTCGTGCATTTCTCCCTCCAGACAGGCTTGTCCCTGTTTGCACCACAACAAGAAGAGGGAAATTCGGATTTTGTGATTTCCCTCATCACAGAGCAAACTGGACGAAACATGCACCACCCACTGGAGAGCTCCAGGTTGCTGCCAACATGTGGAAGCAGCCAACATCATGTGGTAGTAATTGGTAGAATCTGTATAAATCAGTCCAGTCCTGCTCACATGCAAAATGTTGTTTGCTTTTGATATTGTGGAGCTGAAGAGGTAGATCAGCTGTAAGTCAAGGGTCCTTGCATACAACCTTTTAACAGTCCATTAAATAACTTTCACACAGTACTCTGCTACAAAAGAAATATTTTTATTGACTGCCTCCTCACCCACGAACATCCTTTTGTAGTGAAAAGCATAAAATATTATGGGAGAGGAGAACCATTTTGGGAGATGTGAGCTTTTCACCCCTTTCCAGTTAAATTATAGACATATCCAAAAGGAGTTCCTTTTAAGGCATGCTAAACAAAAAACAACCCCTACGCCAACATAATTACAATGGGAAGGCAATAGGAAGTCTTTCAGCCTGGCTTGGAAAATATTAACCCACGTGAGTTTTGACCTCTGTCTCCTGCATTAAATCCAGAGAATGAAAGTTTAATCGTCAGGTTTGTCTCTTTCCAAAACTGCATAATGTCAATTGCAGTTATTTTCCTTTGATAAATAGTATTTAGAGAAGTTCAAATAAGGGGCTATACATTAAAATAAGCAGGCTGCAGAGCTATTTAATAAATGATCTACATTTGAACTTGAAAATGCTGGCATCGGGGATTAAGCACTCCTGACAAGTTTAAAACCTTGGAGGAAATGCAGTGATCAGCTGTTGTTGTTCTGCTGCAGCATTGATTTATATGCATTAAGCAAAGAACTTCTCACTCATCTGCCTGCCCTATGACTCTTGATGTTAAATGGCTGGTCCTAATCTGTTCTCACGGTAGGTCTAGGCAGGCAGCAGTGCCACTGTGAAGGGCACCACGATGTGTGCTGATGTGTTTCCAGGCTCCCAGTCCCTTCTTCCACCATGTCTTTCTGACAAAGGAGCCAGAGTTCTTTCAGAAGACCCCCAGAAGGCATCAACTTTGGAACTTCAAGGGCACACATTCAGAAATAGTTACCAGAAATAGATGGGAGGAAGCTGTCCTTGTAACTTCCAAACAATTTCTGATTGCCCTTCCATGATGTCCATTTTTAGCTTGGTGAAGTGGTTACGAGTGTAGAGTTCTAATGTGGCAAGCCGGGTTTGATTCCCCACTGCTCCTTCACATGCAACCAGCTGGGTGACCTTGGGCTCGCCACAGCGCTGATAAAGCCTCACCTACCTCACAGGGTGTCTGCTGTAGGGAGAGGAAAGAGAAGGAGAGTGTAAGCTGCTTTGAGACTCCTTCTGGTAAAGGTAACATCTCCAAGTTCAATGCTTTCATGGCATAGATGGGTTGTAGCAGACCCACGCAATGAATTTGAAAGACATAAAGCCAATCAACAATGTGTAATTCTAGGATCTAGGCTATCCAATAGATATGGAGACTTGGGAACATTTATGGAAGAAACAAATTAAGTTCTCAGATAGTTATGATTTGAGGGAAAATTTTTATAAAATGTACTTTAGGTGGTACTTAACTCCATCAAAATTGGCAAAATGGTCTCAGGATATTGACAAGAGATGTTGGAAATGTAAGATAAATGAAGGCCACTTTTTCCATATGTGGTGCCCCAGGAAGGTTAAATTTTGGAACAAAATATATGTAGAACTTAAGAAAATGCTGGGTGTTAACTTCAAAAAGAAACCAGAACTATTTCTATTAAGTATAACGAGAGATGAAATACCTAAAGAATTGAATATATTGTTATTGTATGCCATAACAGCAGCCAGAATGGTGGTAGCAAAAGTTTGGAAAACAAAGGAGACCCCATCGCTGGAGGATTGGAAAATGAAATTATTGGATTTTTCAAAAATGGCTAGACTCAGAGCATTGTTTAAGGACACAGACTTAGAAAAGTATAAAAATCAATGGAGATCATTTTGGAATTATATGGGGAAAACATATATAAATTTGGAGTGGGAATTCTCAGTTGAGATTTAAATAGGAGGTTCAGAATTTGTTTATTTGCATCTGTCTCAGTGTACAAAAATTATACAATATGTTGTATAAAGTGTTACTGGAAGTTTAACCATGTTATATGGGAAGACTACAAGATTTATGTTATTATGGAAATGTATTATTAATAAAATTACTAATAAAATTTTAAAAATGGAGAAAATGGCTGTTTTGAAGGTAGACTGTATAGCATTTGAAGGTAGACCTGCTGAGGTCCATCCTTTCCCGAAATGCCACCTTCTACAGGTTTTCCTTCCATATCTCCTGGAATTTCCTAACCCAGAGTTGGCAACCCTATCTAAGGATCATTATCTGGGATTAGGATGCCAAGATCTTCTAGATACAGCAGTGTTAACTGTAGGGAACAGATCATCCTGACTGGCTCTGCCATTTCATACAGTTTGACTAGTGAAAAGAAATGTGAGACTAGGGGTTTCTTGGGAAATCTCTAGAGCTTTGGGGACAGTGTGTGGGGGTGGCAGATTTTGGGGTGGAAAGTGATATCAGCAAAGATGTGATACTAGAGAGTCTGAAGTTCAAAACTGCCACTTCCTTCAAGGGAACTGAATCTGGTAGTCTAGTGATCAATTGTTACTCCAGGCCCCATCTGGAAGCTGGTAACCATAGTCACTGCCTTACATACAAAAAGAGAACGTCAGGTTGACTCCTAGCTTCCCCATCCCCAACATATTACTTTTATAGATATAGGGATTCTATTTCATGAGAAAAAAAACATTTAAATATGCAACCACCACCACCCACCCACCCATACACATTTGCTATCTCAAGAAGCAGGGTTAGCAACCCTAGGTGAAATGGAGTTCAACTCATCTTCTGGACCAGGGACATCTACCCTTTTCAATCTGAGGACAACATTGACAGAATTGGTGGGTCAGACAAGGATGAGGGTGCAATCTGTCATCATTTTGCTACACATTCCCCAGTGGCTACAGCACCTGCAAAGTGGGATAGTGTCATCCCTTTTTAGACAGCTTCTGAGACATGTATAGCACTGGTTCCATGCCACTTGAAACACACTGACAGTAACCTTTATATGCATAGTTTTAGAGACCTGGAGCTAATCATGGCTCCAGAATGTGAGATGAAATGGATCTGAAGGCTGGCAGTAGGCTTCCTTCCATAGTTTGGATACCCTTTTTCCAATATAGACACTATTTGTGTAACATCATTGTGCAGTCTACACTCAAAATACTATCCCATATCAATGCACACCCCCTAGAACAGGGGTAGTGAACCTGTGGTCCTCCAGATGTTCAAGGACTACAGTTCCCATGAGCCCCTGCCAGCAAACACTGGCAGGGTCTCATGGGAATTGTAGTTCATGGACATCTGGAGGACCACAGGTTCACTATCCCTGTCCTAGAATACCAATCCTAGCTGCACTGTTTTATAGGATCCATAGATGGGGAAGAAATGGAGATAGTGACAGATTTTATTTTCCTGGGCTCCAAGATCACTGTAGATGGGGACTGCAGCAAAGAAATTAAAAGACATTTCCTGGGGAGGAAAGCTATGGCAAATCTAGACAGCATCCTAAAAAGCAGAGACATCACCCTGCCAACAAAAGTGCGTCTAGTCAAGGCTATGGTCTTCCCAGTTGCAATGTATGGCTGCGAAAGTTGGACCATAAGGAAGGACGAGCATCAAAGAATTGAGGCTTTTGAACTCTGGTGCTGGAGAAGACTCTTGCGAGTCCCTTGGACTGCAAGGTGAACAAACCGGTCAGTCCTAGAGGAGATCAGCCCTGACTGCTCCTTAGAAGGCCAGATCCTGGAGATGAAACTCAAATACTTTGCCACCTCATGAGAAGGAAGGACTCCCTGGAGAAGATCCAAATGCTGGGAGCGATCGAGGGCAAAAGAAGAAGGGGACGACACAGAATGAGGTGGCTGGATGGAGTAACTGAAGCAGTAGGTACAAATTTAAATGGACTCCGGGGAATGGTGGAGGACAGGAAGGCCTGGAGGATCATTGTCCATGGAGTCGCGATGGGTCGGACATTTCACACCTAACAATAACAAGTCTGTTGATGTGAGGTTAATTGAAATCATTAATTATTGCAACACTGACACGACTTCGCACCTAACAACAACAACAACAACAACAATGATTTCTCTTAGCACTCCATCCTGGGAGGTAAGTCATTACCATCATACAGAAGCTGGCAGGTAATGAGTTGCTCTTGGCCATTCAGTACTTTCCATGATAAGCTGGGATTTGATTGCTGGCCTCCCAAGTTGATAAAGTATAATAAAATTACCATTATGCTAATTCAGCTACAGAGTTAGCACACAGTGTTATAGACCATAATTACATTATGTTAAGGGAACTGTAGTGCACAACCAAATGTTCAAATGTATTAGATATTCTCCAGAAAGAAATCAGTCAGAAAAAGGAAAGAATGGCAGATAGGGGAGAAACTTAAAAAATCAAACAGGAACAAATTTCTGCCCCCAAAAATGCTATGGGAAGAAATACCAGGCTGGAAGTGGAATCTAGTACTTATGTTGAGGTAAAGAAACACATCAAGGAGGTGAAAGGTTAAAGTGCCTTATTTGGCATAGGACATTGCAGGACTGGAAAACATGCTTCTTTTCCAACCCTACAATGTCCTGTGGAAACTAAAGCATCCAAAAGGGTAGAGGATATTTTCTCATTTGGCCCAGAAAAGGTGAAAATATTTGGAATTGTATAGTTTAGGAAAAAGACAACCAAAGACTACATGGCAGGTGATTATAAAGTCATGAATGGTGTGGAGAAATGGACAAAGAAAGGCTTTTCTCTTTTTATATATAGCTTTACAATTTGGGGTCACCCAACAAAATTGATTGGCAGTAAATTCAGGGCAGACAAATAAATTCTTCCACACACAAGATTATTTATGAATTTTGCTGCCACAAGATGTCGTTATGGTCCCTGAGTCATGGGAGCTTTCTGATAGCATTGCTGTTATGCCGGTAGGCCTCATGCTGATGGTTCTGAGTGGTGGTGGGAGAAAATTTCCAAATGCCACAGTCCTCAACACTGGTGTGTCAATTACAGATACAGCCTGGAAGTGACTCAGTAATGTCATCACCATTGCCAATGTCACCTACCCCATGTCCTTGTCCCCCAACACTCTCACTGATTGCCAAGCTTGGCCTATGCCAGAAATGGGATATTAGATGGACCACTAGCAGGATCCAGTGTGTGTCTTGTTAAGTGCTATATCCAGTTCAAGTCATAACTCTCCAGTGACTGTGGCCTCTCAGAAGGTATACGGACAGGTATACGGACACTTATGTGTAATCATAGCCTATATCTAGGAGTTGGCTTCCATGCTTTATCATGTATGAAAGTGCTTTTGTGTGGGTGATGCATAACTTTTGAAATGGCCTTCCATCACAGACTGTGTTATCTTCTTCAGCAGAATTAGCCCCATGAGGCCATTTTCTCAGAAAGACTTCCTGTCTGTCCTCCTCTGCTTCCTCTTTGCAACTGGCAAGAAAAGCAAAACAGTTATTTGTTACAGGTCTGTAAGACCTCAGCATCACTTGCCGATGAATAAAGGGGACGTGGGAGTTGAGGCAGGAGTCTCTCCATTCCCTGTGTGCTTATTCCATGGGGAAATAAGCAGGCAAGGAACATCTGCTTACTCTTATATATTTGTTGATAAAAGCCAAGGTAGAATATTCAGTTGTTGTTTTTAGGGGGAACTGTTACTTCCTCTACTCACTTGCATACTTTGAGTGATTCATGTCTCAACTTAGTTCATATAGAAATTAAAAAACTACAGACTTGAACCACTGACAGTCTTCAGAACTATTTTTTTATGATGTCAGCAGTATGGTTTGAATTATATCAGACATATTTCATACAACTGGCTGGATGTCCAACAGAGAGCCTCTGCAATAAGGCCAGATCATACGTCTTAAAAGCTTTGTGGTGCAAAAAACCCTTTGTGGTGGGGGACAGGGGGAACCAGAAGGATTCAAAAGAAAGTCAGTTTGATGCTGAGAGCCAGGTTGGTGTAGCACTTAAGAGCAGTGTCCTCTAATCTGGACAACCAGGTTTGATTCCTCACTCCTCCTCCACATGCAGCCAGCTGAGTGACCTTGGGCTAGTCACAGTTCTCTCAAAGTTCTCTCAGCCCCATCTACCTCACGGGGTGTCTGTTGTGGGCTGAAGAAGGGTAGGCAATTGTTAGCCACTTTGAGACTCCTTTGCATAATAAAAAGAGGGGTATTTCTCCTTGTCACTGTATGGTATTTTAAAAAGTTGAATTCTTTAGAGCAAGATTTAAGTTCAGTAGCACCTCAAAGACCAACAAGATTTCCATGGTTTAGCTTTCACAAGTCAAAGCACTTTCATCAGATACTGGTAGGAAAAGGGACCTTTGTTTTTCTGAATGCTTATACTCTGGAAATCTTGCTGGTCTTTGAGGTGATGCTGGATTCAAATTATGCTCTTCAACTGCAGGCCAACACAGGTACCTGCCTGAAATATTACTAATGGGAGTAAAGGTAAGCACACTAGAAGATAATTATTTTCACTGGTTTCAGCAATGGAAGGCTTTATTTTCTCCTCTGCCCATGCCCAGCCACCAACCCTATGGTGATGAATGTCTCAGGAATGTTCCCCTTACCCAAGGGATTGCCTCTACTCAGATTCCATCTAGGTAGGACAATTTAAAAGCAGAGTATGTTTCTGAAAGTGAGTTTTTTGTTTGCCACACAGCTGAGAAGAAACATCTCAGGAATTTCACCCTACAGTCAGGGAATCCTCCATGACAAATTTCAGACAGCTACAACAAACATCCTTGTCTTATGAATAATTAAAATTTCACTTGTACCGCAAAAACCGATGCAAGTATCAACTAGTGCGTAAGTAGATATTACCCCCTTTCCCAGGATTCTGATATGGCATCAGGAAGTAGCATATTTTTTTTTAAACATTGTGTTTGTGAACAAGGGCATTTGAACTTTCACAGACCTCAATATCATCAACAACATCAACAACAACTTGACCTCATTGTATGTTTTTTCCAGCATTTTCTCCCCACTTGGTGAATTTTCCAAATCGAATCCTGGCAAGGAGAATAAAGATTTGAATCACATGAGTAAGACTAGCTCGGGAATGACTTGGTTCAGCTTATCTTACTCCATGCTTTCTGGTACTCATCCCATTTTTTTTCTAAATTGGAGTTGTTTGTCTCCCTGTCCCAAGCAATTTGGTTTATAGCAGTTTGGGGAAGGGACGGGATGACCTTTATCAGGGGGAAGACCTATGGCTTTCTTTTATTGTGCTTTCATTTGAATATTTATCTCAACCAGCTTTGTTTCTGAGGAAAGCAACAACATTCTAAAACTGCATAATAAAAAAGTTCAGATCATAAACAGTGAAACATCAAAACCCTAAAGCCATAAAAGTATAACACAACAAAAACATTATACTGCCCATGTATCTAAGTGCTGTCAAGTAGCAACCAACTTATGGCAGCCCAGTTATGGCAATGGGCTTTCAAGGTGAGTCAGAAGCAGAAGTGGTTTGCCATTGCCTTATTATTCAGAGTCTTCCATCATGGCTTCCCACCCAATACTGGGCCTTCTTAGCTTACGAGATCTGATGAGATTGGTTTATCAAATGCCAGTCTCTCTCCTACCATTGAAATAAATGTGATAAATTTGGCAGGAATATAAAACTAACAACTAAGAAAAAATAAGTAAAGTCAAAAAATCAACAGTTGACAATCCAATATTGCAAAGAGGGGAAGAGCAAATAACAAAATTTACCTAAATATCTAGGAAAATGGTTCCTTTTTGAGCTGGCACCAAAAAGATAACAGAACAAGCTTCTAAGAAGGCTGTTGTACAGTTGAGATGACACAGATGAAAAGATCCTGTTCCTAGCTGTAGCTTTACTCACCTCTGAGAGAATATGAGCAGGACCTCAGAAGACAACCTCAACAGCCAGGAAGGAACACAAAGAATAAGGAATATATTTAGGCCGCACAGATAAAAAGTAAAACCCATGTGTCCAAAGCAGTCACCCCCCTTGCCTCTGAAAGTTCACTTTTCACATCTATTATGAGTGATGGCAAGGAGCATTAATCTCAGTCCAATTTTTCTTCATAATGATATTATCTACCTGGGTGTTATTGGCTACATGGTTCCATGATGCAATTATGTGATCCATGACAGGCTGGACTGCCTTGAAAGTCCACCCCAGACAATCCCTCTACAAACTTACTTGGCCCCCCTCAGTTCTGCAACCAAGAAGAGGTGGCCTAAAGGTGGAATATACAGGATTGATTTAAAACTTAATGAATTTTAGAGTTTTAACACCTATTTATTAATGTTGCATATTTTTAAACTCTGTATGCTGCCCTGAGCCTTTGGGGAAGGGCAGGGGATAAATGTAAAAATAAATGAATACAGTAAGAGAAGAATACTATTTTAATAAATAAATATCAACACAACTATTAGGAGTAGTAACATTGCAAATGAGTATTGTGTGGGATGGCCTTTCAGACAATATTTTCCCCCTTCCAAAAATAACCCTTTCATACCAAAATATCTACTTGTGAAACTTCCTTTCAGTTTTATCTTATTTTATTTTGACAAACGGAGGTGAATAAATCATTAAATAAATAAATAAATAAATAAATAAAGGTTACCTTAAAGTTGAAGTTAAATTCTGCATCTGATTCCAAAGTCTGCACTTTTCCTTGTGTTTGAATAGAATCTCAACATAAACACAGCCCTGGAATTAACAATTAGGGAGCAAAGCCAGGAGGGCCCAAAAGCTTTAGTAAATTTGTGGCAGCTGTTTTCTCATTATGAGGGCTCTAAGTAACATGAGTCAGCTTTCTTACAACTTTTTATTTCCTTGTTCGCTTTTTAATCATCATTGTTTAGCTATAAAGAAGCTGCTATCCACTTCTGAACCACATTTCTTGCCTGACCGCAGTGTGTTTTTGCTAAGCCTTTTCTGCAAGTGCCTTTGAATCTATAGAATAACCTAAGGCAATAGAACGGTACTGCTACCCACTCTATAAATGTTTTTTTAGCCACTGAAATTGGTAGTATATAACCTTATTTGAATTAAATTACCTCTTTAAGAGAGTCTCTTAAACTGGATGACTTCATATAATTCATTATGTTTAAGAGGTGTTTTAATGTGGCTTTAAAAAAAACTATATTACATTACTAAGTAATTTGTAGGGCAATTTTAAAAGAAATGTAAATTTAAAAGAGAGAGACAGAGAGATTTCCTTCCTTGTGAGACTTCTATGAGTAAGGACAATTAGGGCCATTCCGCATGACTTAAATATAACAGAAGTCTTAATTTTGGTAAACGCTACAAATTCAACGTTCCGCATGACATTGCACACAATCTGCAACACTCCTGCAACACTCCCGCAAAAAGCACTTCGTTGTAGCGCTTTTCGGGGAATCGGGAAAAGTGGATTCCCCCTGAAAAAACCGCTACACCTCTGCGCACAAGCTGCAACAAACCAGCAAAAGACATGTGCGTTCTCAATGTAGCGGTAGAAAGAAAGTCCCTCCCCTGCTCTTGCCCCGAACTTCCGGAGAAGCGATCGCCATTTTTCTTTCCTTAGACCTACAAAAGCAACGAACGAGCGAGGTTTCTCTGGTTAAAGTCCCTCCACAGAAGTGATTTAAAGTAAAACAACGCTCCCTAAGTTCCCAAGCACAACGCAGCCCCCTGGTCAGCACTGCCTGTAATTTCGGCTACAAATCACGTCCGTGGGGGGGGATTTTTTTTTCTACTTGAGGAGCGTGTAAACGATTAATCGCCAGCTCCTACGCCAGCAAAAAGGTCTTTCTGATGCAACTATTGAATGCATATTCGTTGCAATGGGTGTGTTCGGTTTTTTAAAAAAACAGTTCTTAAAGGGAAAGGAGCATGAACACAACAGCCCATTGGCTGTTGATTGACAGCCAGGGGTGGGAAGAACCGCAGAAAAAAATTGCTTCCTTTGTTGCAATTCCAGTGAGACCGGAAACCTGTGGGGATGAATGAAATGCTACTGGGACTTCTATATTCCACTAAAAATAAAGGTATGCGGAATGATGAAATTCCACTATTTAATATAGCGTTTCTGCATTCTGTGAACATTTGGCAACATTGGACCTTGTGCGGAATGGCCCTTAGTGTTAGCCTCCTATGGCTACCATCCTGCAACTTGAGTGAGAACCACTGTGGTATAGTGATTAGAGTGCTGGGCTTAGAGAGGTAGCAGGAGACAAACACACAAAAAATTACCATCAGGCCAACAGTATGATATCGCTTCCGAAAGAAAACTTAAAGTGACATCATTGCTAGAAACTCTATGGTAAAACTCTATGGCAAGTATTCTCAACCGGGGTTTCATGAAACCCTGTGGTTTCTTGAGGGCCCTGGAAAGGTTTCCTGGATGGGTGTGAATTAATTTGGTATATAAATTTGGTATATAAATTTGTTAAACATGTATCAGGTGATATGACCATATGTGGTCATGTTGACCTCCCCCCTCCCCAAATGGCCAGTGATGGGCCTGGAGAAGGTGGGAAGGGGAGGGGCCCTGGGTAGGCATGTACACAGTTATGCTTCCCAACCATATTCTGCACAATCATGCCACTTCTGGGTTTTCTTGAAGTTTTAAGAATGTTTCAGGGGGTTCTCAGTGGTAAAAAAACAAGTTGAGAAAGGCTGCTTTATGGTATAACTAGTAATCAAACCCGCTGCACTTTAAAGGCAGCAGGCGCTAGCAGGCATGGGACCATCCCTTGGGCGGCGGTGTCTGTTTGCAGCCTCCCCCCCCCCCACCGCAGCCGCGGGCGGCCATGTGAGAGGCTGGGAGGCTTGTCCGCCACAGCCGCGGTGTCCTGTAGTGGGGGCACGCAGTTGGCGACCTGTATTAACCGAGAGTGAGAAGATGTCGGCGGGCAGGTCGCAGTGGGTCTGAACGGCGTGTGGCGGTGTGGCACAGGGGCGGAGGCAAGCTCGGGATGAGGAGAGAGGTTGGGGGCTGGTGGCTTTTTGTTGGCAGCAGCGGGCGCCGGTGGTTGCTGCTGCCGCTGCTGGGGCGTGTTGGAGCTGCGGGGTTTTGGAGCTGGGTCATGTTGGAGCCGTGGGGCTGTTGGCACTGGTGGTTGCCGCGGGTGGCTCTCACCGTGGCGGGTCGGGGCGCGTCTTTCCGGCGAGGGAGCAAATGGCAGCAGGTGGCTGGCCAAAGTGTGTGTTGGTGCGTGGCCCAGTGGCGGAGGTGGCGTGGGTGGAGAGTGGGGGCCAGCGTCTCGGTGCTGTGGGCGGTGATAATGCTGGGCGGCGGCCTGTTGGCGGCGCGTGTTCGGGGGGCTGTGGCCTGGCATCTCCGCGGGCTGCCACTCATCTTCACGGCGAGACAGCAAATGGCGGCGGGTGGGCGAATGTGTCTGGCATTGGAGGGGGCGGTTCGGGAGGCGCTTTGCACCTCCCGGTTCGTCAGTCTGGCAGCAAGGGACCAATTGGGACCTGCGCTGCGCGCAGCTCCCGATTGGTCCCTTGCCGCCAGACTGACAATTGGAGGGGCCAATTGGCAGGCGCTTCGCTCCTGCCGATTGGCCCCTCCGATTGTCAGTCCGGGGGAAGGGGCCAATCGGCACCCTTCCTCATCACGGACAGGGCCCTCCTTAGGTGCCCTTACCCGATTATTTAATCTGCTCCGCAGGAGCGGTTAAAGATACTCCTGAATTCCTTGGAGGAAGGACTGGAGATCTATATTTGAATAATGAATGAATATGTGAAAGCAGAATGTGAGTGCACTGTGGCTTCTCAAAAGAAGCATGAATAGCTTTCAGTCAACTTTTCTAGTTGTGTAAATGAGCCATCTTCATGCTCAGTGTGATAGATTTCAGCAGGCCTGTCCATGAAGGCCACTTTGAAGCTCACCTTTAGGGCATCCAACTGCCTGCATTCCCTTTGTGCACAGCTCTGGTACCGCAGCTACTGAGACCAGCTGTGCACTGAATGTTTAAGCAGGAGTGGGCTGTGGGATGCCTTTAGGCAAACCTCTCTTGATAGGGACTTCCCTGCCAAAATGCAGGGTTACACAATCTGTGGAAACTCCTTGGAGGGGAAGCAGAGGTATAAGAAGCATCTTGTTACACCTCATCTAAGTCTGCTCAAGCAGAATATATACCAGTGGACTGAATAAGAAATTCAAAAGCAAGCAAAGACTCAAGGAGATGAGATATACTGAGCCAAGCTAGATGTTACAAGTGACATGACCTGAAACACGGGTGCCCAACCCAACTCACTGATACATAACATGGTAGAACCAGAGAAGAAGCAAACATTCTAGGGAAGCTGGAAGCCCCATTCACAGCACTCTGAAGCCCAATAACATATTGCAAATGTTTGAGGTGAATAAATCCGTTTTATACAAGTTGTCAAATGTGACAGTCAGGTTGGGCACATGGGTCCAGGCATATGTTAATTAAGATTTAGTCAGGCTTACTGGGAGATCAATTTGCAGCTCTTAGAGGATGGTGTTTATAGGGAAATAGCAGCTGCATAGGACCATGGCTCAGATTCAGTAGAACTTTGCCAGTCCTGACCTGTACACTACCATGCTATTAGCCATTTTATTTATTTATTTATTATATTTTTATACTGCCCTCCCAGAACGTTCAGGGCAGTTTACATTATGGAATAGGGAAATGGAAGGCACCTTCTCTTTGCCTGTCTTTTTCCAGGGCTAATGACTTTATGTATGTGAAAGAAAGAGGGAGATTTGAAGCCATACAGGGAGAAGTGTTAAGTCTGAATCTGGTACCTATATATTGGTATTTCCATTTTAAAACAATCTAGTATTTTGTGATGGTTGACCCTCAATCAATTGAAATGGTGGAATTCTATTGAATTTCTTCTGTCAAGAGCAAATTATGGAACACAGAACAGACAAATCAAAAGGCAAAATAGGAAATTCTAAAAGGGGATTTAGGAAACATATAATTCCTTTCTAAGCAGAGGCATAGTTTTTAAGCCCATTTACTTCATTGGAGTTAGAGTGAGATAACAGTGATAGTGAGGATCATCTGGGTGTGGATGTGATTTTGCTTGTTTTGTATAGACATGAGATTAAAAGGAAACAAAAGGAAACAAAAATTGTGCATTTCTTAACACACACACACAATCCCCACGCACACGCACTCGCACACATGTCTATTAATTAATGCATTGGGGCAGCCATCTTGGTTGTTGCTGGAGTGAGAGCTCTTTCTTTTAAAAAAAAATGACTTTTTGGAGCAAAGAGGCTTTCTCCATACCCAGCTGACTTCCAGTACTGATGTTTGCAGCAATGCCTTTTCAGAGCTACTGGCCTGATGTTGAGGGGTCTATTTGTTTGTAAGCGATCCCAGCCCTGCGAGCCAAGTCTTTGTTTTTTCTTCTGCAGTTGCCAACAAAGATGTCAAATGAACTGTTAACTTCAGAGTCTGCTGCAGAGAGCCAGCTTGTTGCAGAGTCACATTAGACAAGAAAGTGAGGTTGCATTTGTTGCCTCTATAGACATCCCCCCCCCCCCCAAAATGTGCTGGACATGAGTATTTCAGTCTTTAGAGGCTCTGGCTTGTGAAGGTATAATCAGAATCAGAAAGTCAGACAGGACCATACAGGGCTGGCCATCTAGCCTCTGACCAATGCAGGAGCAGCCTAAAGTATCCCTTGCAAGTGTTGGTCTAGCTGTTTCTTGAAGACTGCCAGAGATGGAGAGCTCATAACCTCGCTAGGCAGTTGATTCCTCTGCTGAACTACTCTAATATCCTCTAGGTCCATAATTTAAACCCATTATTGCAAATCTTATCCTCTGTTGCCAACAGGAATAGCTCTCTAACCTCTTTTAAGTGTCAACCTTTGAAATCCTTAAATCATGTCTCCTCTCAGCCTCTTCTTCTCCAGGTTGAACATTCCCAAGTCCCTCAGCCTGTCCTCACAGGGCTTGGTCCCCAATCCTTTTATCATCCTCATCCCCCTCTTCTGTATCCACTCCAGTCTGTCCATGTCATTTTTGAAGTGAGGTCTCCAGAACTGCACATGCACTACTCCAGGTACAGCTGGACTGATGCAGTATACAGTGGAACTATAACATCTTGTGATTTGGATGTCATACCTTTGTTGATACACTCCAAGATCAATATAGCCTTTTTTTGCTGCTGCATTACACTGACTGCTCATATTTAGCTTACAGTCCACCCATACCCCAAGATCTTTTTCATATGCATTGCTACCCAGAAGTATGTCCCTCATCCAGTATGTGTGTTTCTCATTTTTTTTCCTCCCCAGGTACTGCCAAAGTAATTAAAATTTGAATTTAAACATGTCTGAAAAGTAATGTTTATGTTCTGCAAGACAAAATTAATTCAAACAGATTTCAAACTATACCTTGATAATATGCCAACTACTTTCCAGTCATTCCTAACACCCTCCTTCATTTCCTTCCCCTCCCCCCAAGTTTGGTAACACTTTTATTGAAATTTAATATTAGTCCACCCTTGGTGAAATATAATGAATGCATTAATACATTAAAATGCCTTTTGAGGAAGTCATCTTTAACCGCTCCTAGCGGAGCAGATTAAATAAAACAGTAAGGCCCTGAGGGCGGCCCCTGTCCAGAATGAGGAAGGGTGCCAATAGGCCCCTTCCTCCGGACTGACAATAGAAGAGGCCATTCGGCAGGCGCTTTGCGCCTGCCAACTGAGTCCTTCGATTGTCAGTCCGGCGGCAAGGTCCCTTGCCACCGAACTGACTAATCGGGAGGCGCTTCATCATTTTACGACTGAGCCCCTCCTCCCTGGACACTTCTTTTTATAGATTTTTAACTTTGTTTCAAAGTTTTTAGCAATAAATTCTTCAAATGCTCATTTTGCTTACCTTACCATCACCTTACATTTGATCATGCCTAGGGATTTCTCAGGGCCTTTTCGCACGGGGATCTTTGTTGCAAATTGTTTGCGGAATGAAAAATCGCCATTTAAAATAGTGGAATTTGTCGTTATGCATACCTGCCTTTGTAGTGGAATCAGTTGCGTTTTTTAGCGTTTCCCACAGGCTTCCGGTCTCGGCAGAAATCGCTAGAAAGGAAGCGCTATTGCCAAGCTCGTCCCGCCCCTGGCCGTCAAGCAGCCAATGGGCAGCCGTTAGCATGCTCCCAAACAGCCCCTTTCCCTTTAAGAAAGGTTTTTTAAAAAAAAAACAGACCCATAGCAGCGAATCTAGGTAGATTCGTTGCTACGGAGAGACCCATCCAGCTGCCTAATGTGAGCTGTCGTTTGATTGTATGATCGTTGGCACGCTGCCTCGAGTGATAAAAAAAAATCCCCCCCCCTCTCACGGGCCCGATTTTCGGCTGAATTTATGTGTAAAAAATAAAGGGACTTTATTTCAGCAAACGGGCTTTTATGTGGTTTGTGCTTAGTGACTAAAGGTGAAGGACTGAAGCCAGGGAAGCCTCTAAACAGAAAGAGGCTCGCTGGTGCGTTTATCCCCGCTCGCTCGGAGAAAAAAAAATGGCGATCGCTTCGCCGGAAGTTTGGAGGAGAGAGCCAGGGGGAGGGACTTTGAAGAACCAGCAACAATGGTAACGCACAGGTCTTTAGCGCTACTGTTGCAGATTGGTTGCAGGAGTGTATCGCTATCTGGAGGGTGAATCCACTTTTCTGGA
Source organism: Paroedura picta (assembly GCF_049243985.1). Classification (NCBI taxonomy): domain Eukaryota; kingdom Metazoa; phylum Chordata; class Lepidosauria; order Squamata; family Gekkonidae; genus Paroedura; species Paroedura picta. Next base: position 51,783,832 of record NC_135369.1, read on the forward strand.
TTCCCCTGAAAGCGCTACAACGAAGCACTTTTTGCGGGTCGGTTTCAGGATTGTTGCAGATTGTCTACGACGTCGTGGGTTATGGCAAATTAGTAGCGTTTCCAATTAGCAACCATTGTGCTATTTTGAAGCCGTGCGAAATGGCCCTCACTATTACAAGTGATCTCCAGATGACAGAGATCAGTTCCCCCAGAGAAAATGGCTGCTTTGGAGTCCCTCCCCAAGCCCTGCTTTCCTCAAGCTCCATCCCCCTAAATCTGCAGATATTTCCCAGTTTGGAGATGGCAACTCTGCTGAAGCCTGTGATCCTTTTTGTTTTCCTGGTTTGGACAAGGCTTAGCTTTTTAAAAGGAAGTCTTCAGCTTCCTTGATGAAGTTAGTTAACTATGTAGTGTCCTCTTAAGTTGTATTGATAACTTTTCTTATCTGTAGCATATAGTTCATCTTTCCATTTAAGCATCCTGAAAACCTTTGACCCTCTTTACTCTTCCTTTCAACTTCGTTTGACTGTTTACTTCTTCCATGAGATATTTCCTCTTGTGGGACTTCTGGGGCAAGTCTTCTGCCACATAGTTCCTGAATGGAATACTACAGTCATCATTTTTCTGACCTGGTTCATTAATACTTGTAACTGCTAAGCACTATGTAGAAACAATTCCAGGGTTGCCTTTTCTTTAGTCTGTTCTAAAACTCGCTGTTCCAGGTTATAACAAGTTATTCTATTTAGCAATATGTAGACTGTTAATGTAGTGACAGATTTTATTTTCCTGGGCTCCAAGATCACTGCAGATAGGGACTGCAGCAAAGAAATTAAAAGACGCTTGCTCCTGGGGAGAAAAGCTATGGCAAATCTAGACACCATCCTAAAAAGCAGAGACATCACTCTGCCAACAAAAGTGCGTCTAGTCAAGGCTATGGTATTCCCAGTTGCAATGTATGGCTGCGAAAGTTGGACCATAAGGAAGGTCGAGCATCAAAGAATTGAGGCCTTTGAACTCTGGTGCTGGAGAAGACTCTTGCGAGTCCCTTGGATTGCAAGGCGAACAAACCGGTCAGACCTAGAGGAGATCAGCCCTGACTGCTCCTAATAAGGCCAGATCCTGAAGATGAAACTCAAATACCTTGGCCACCTCATGAGATGGAAGGACTCCCTGGAGAAGAGCCTAATGCTGGGAGTGATTGAGGGCAAAAGAAGAAGGGGACGACAGAGAATGAGGTGCCTGGATGGAGTAACTGAAGCAGTGGGTGCGAACTTAAATGGACTCCGGGGAATGGTAGAGGACAGGAAGGCCTGGAGGATCATTGTCCATGGGGTCACGATGGGTTGGACATGATTTCACACCTAACAATAACAAGTCTGTTGATGCGAGGTTAATTGAAATAATTAATTATTGCAACATTTTTCACTTTGGTTGCCTCTCATATTTCTTGTTCTCTCTCTCATATTTCTTGTTCTATCTCACAATCACCCTCTGAGTTCTGGTTGGCTGAATGTGATGGACAAGAGGCTTTCCTGCCTCTGAAGAGGAAAACAACCACTCAGCTGAGCCTGTGGAAATGCTGCTTCAGCATCTAGTTGCCTTTCAGAAGGGGGATGGAATGTTGGAGGGAAGCACAGCTGGGGAGCTCAGTTCTGCCTCAGGGGAGAAAGCAGTGAGAGCTCAGATCTGGCTCAGCAAGAAAGCAGACAATTTTAAGGGTAGCTATGATGACCTCACCCTCTTCCCTACCTCTTCCTTCTTGTCTGAGCAGTGCCTTTATCTATTTTCTTCTTTTCCAAAGATTTATGGCTATCCCACCCTGTCCCAGTATTATATTCTGATGCTGGTTCAGCACAGGAACTTGATGAAACAGACAAGATCGTATCTTTAATTTAAGCTTCTGAAAATGGCATATGAAAGGTTTTTTAAAGTTCAGAAATAAAATATTTTATTTAGTATAAAGGGGAAGATGTCAGGTGAAATCAAGGGTAAATCAGCTGAGATGAAACAAATATAACTCAGAGGTAACTTGGGATAATCACAAACTCCAATTCATATGTATCCAGCACCTGAGAGCTTACATTTTTACACAAAGTCTTAGAATCTTTGAGATGAAGAGGCTTTTGTTCAGTGTTTTCTAAATACTCTAGTATACTTTGTTGAGTTTATCTTTAAAGTTTCAGAAGGCAGGGATACCCTAACAAGTTCCCAAATTCCTTCTCTCAACACACCAGGGATAACCCCATCCCTTATAACTATCTCCCTTATCAACTTGGCAGGAAATGTAGAAGTTCTATTCTTTTTCCTGGCCCAAATGGAGTCTTCACCAATTTTCCTTCTTAAAAATCTTCCTAATCTCCAATTAAACTCTCCTCAGTCAGAGCTATTCCACCCCAATTCTCAGCCAGAGCTATATTGAATTCTCTTCAGTGGTCAGTTCCCAAGTCTTTCTGCTCAACTGACACTAACAAACCTGCCTGGCTCCAATAAGGCCCAGGGCCATTTTGGTCTTGGCCCCTACTTGGTGGAACAAGCTCCTGGATGAGCTAAGGACTCTGATGGAACTATCTCAGTTCCACAGGGCCTGCAAGACAGAGCTCTTCCAACAGGTGTTCAGTTGAGGCCAAGATGTAGTTACCATCTAATGACCCTTCCTCTATATCAGCGGTCCGCAACCTTTCAGCTGCCGTGGACCACTGCTCCGAAGTGGGGGGAGAGGGCGGCCCGGGGGCCCACGCACGCGTGTTTGCGCCTGGCAGGGGCGCAAACGCGCATGCGCGGCAGTCCGCGCATGCGCGTTTGCGCCGCCGCCATGCTGGTGGCGGCGGCTCCCCCTCCCGGCCCCTCCAGGCCGCCAGCAAATCGGCCACCAAAGCGGCTGATTAGCTTGCGGCTCGGCAAGCTTCCCTTCCCTCCCCTTCCGAAACAAGAAGCTTGCCGGGCCACGAGCTAATCGGCTGCTTTGGCGGCCGATTTGCTCGTGGCCTGGCGAGCTTCTCGCTTCGGGGGGAGGGAAGAAGGAGCTGCGGCCCGGCGCCAAGGCCTTCGCGGCCCGGCACCAGGCCGCGGCCCACGGGTTGGGGACCACTGCTCTATATAATAGCAACCCCTGTTATAAAAATCAGACAATGATGCTGGAGTACTTGATATGCATTTATTAGTATAAACAGCCAAGTAGAGTAACAGAGTGATATAATGTAGTAATGTAAACTGAAGTCTTATTTGCTTTGTTTTCATTGGAATTGTATTGGTTTTATGGTTGTGAGCCACTGGGAGCCAGCTGGGCCAGGAGCAGTAGGATAGAAATCTAATTAAATAATTAATCCCTTTGAGCAGCCTGCCACTCAAGGCTCTCTGGCTCTGTGAGGCATTAACCCTTTACAGTCCTTCACATATTTACACAGCACTTATGAGAGAGGCTCGGTGCTCGGCCTGGTACTTGTTAACATATTTATTAATGATCTAGATGAGGGGGTGGAGGGACTATTCATCAAGTTTGCAGATGACACCAAATTGGGAGGACTGGCAAATACTCCGGAAGATAGAGACAGAGCTCAACGAGATCTGAACACCATGGAAAAATGGGCAAATGAGAACAAGATGCAATTTAATAAAGATAAGTGTAAAGTTCTGCATCTGGGTCAGAAAAATGAAAAGCATGCCTACTGGATGGGGGATACGCTTCTAGGTAGCACTGTGTGTGAACGAGACCTTGGGGTACTTGTGGATTGTAAACTAAACATGAGCAGGCAGTGTGATGCAGCGGTAAAAAAGGCAAATGCCATTTTGGGCTGTATCAACAGGGGCATCACATCAAAATCACAAGATGTCATAGTCCCATTGTATACGGCACTGGTCAGACCACACCTGAAGTACTGTGTGCAGTTCTGGAGGCCTCACTTCAAGAAGGACGTCGATAAAATTGAAAGGGTACAGAGGAGAGTGACGAAGATGATCTGGGGCCAAGGGACCAAACCCTATGAAGATAGGTTGAGGGACTTGGGAATGTTCAGCCTGGAGAAAAGGAGGTTGAGAGGGGACATGATAGCCCTCTTTAAGTATTTGAAAGGTTGTCACTTGGAGGAGGGCAGGATGCTGTTTCTGCTGGCTGCAGAGGAGAGGACACGCAGTAATGGGTTTAAACTTCAAGTATAAGGATATAGGCTAGATATCAGGAAAAAGTTTTTCACAGTCAGAGTAGTTCAGCAGTGGAATAGGCTGCCTAAGGAGGTGGTGAGCTCCCCCTCACTGGAAGTCTTCAAGCAAAAGTTGGATACACACTTTTCTTGGATGCTTTAGGATGTTCAGGGCTAATTCTGCGGTGAGCAGGGGGTTGGACTAGATGGCCTGTATGGCCCCTTCCAACACTATGATTCTATGATTCTATGATTCTATGATTCTATGATTCTATGATTCTATGATTCTATGATTCTATGATTCTATGATATCTTTAACCGCTCCTGCAGAGCGGATTAAATAATCGGTTAAGGGCACCGAGGGAGGGCCCTGTCCGTGATGAGGAAGGGTACCGATAGGCCCCTTCCCCTGGACTGATAATCGGAGGGCCCAGTCGGCAGGTGTGAAGCTGACAATTGGAGGGCCTGCCGATTGGGCCCTCCGATTGTCAGTCCGGCGGCAAGGGACCAATCGTGAGCTTCGTACAGCTTTGCGCCTCCCGATCCGCCCCCCATCGACTGCGCTCGCTGTAGCCTCACCGCCCCCATTCCTTCGAACGCCGGCTACCAGGCACCTCGCCGCCACCCTCCGACTCCAGCCACCCCAACACCCGTGCCCGTTGCCCCACAGCTGCCTGCCGCCGTCCCTCACTTACTGACGCTTCGAACAGGCCGCCAGCGGCTGGGAGCAGCTGCGGCTGCCATCTGACACAGCTACACACGGCTGCCTCCCCACTCCCACCCCCCGCGTCGACCCGACACTGCTGCTGCCGACCCGTCCTGGAGCGTCTACGACACCCACCCTGCCCACATGCCGCATATATATATATTAAAAATTTATATATATATATATATATATATATATGTATGTATGTATGTATGTATGTATGTATGTATGTATGTATGTATGTATATATATATATATATATATAAAGGTAAAGGTAAAGGTAAAGGTAAAGGTAAAGGTAAAGGTATCCCCTGTGCAAGCACCGAGTCATGTCTGACCCTTGGGGTGACGCCCTCCAGCGTTTTCATGACAGACTCAATACGGGTTGGTTTGCCAGTGCCTTCCCCAGTCATTACTGTTTACCCCCCAGCAGCAAGCTGGGTACTCATTTTACCGACCTCGGAAGGATGGAAGGCTGAGTCAACCTTGAGCCGGCTGCTGGGATTGAACTCCCAGCCTCATGGGCAAAGCTTTCAGACGGCTGCCTTACCACTCTGCGCCACAAGAGGCTCTTATATATATATAACAGTTATAACATATATATAACTTCTCCCAGTAGGTCTCAGGGTGGTTTACAACATAAATAGTTAAAACACAATAAAATCCCCATAAAAACCCCAATTAACATCAGCAAAAGTTACATATAACATATAGCGGCGGTGGTCACAATTCTGATCTTCAGTTCAGCCTAATGGAGAGAATAATATTCAGAAGAGGGTGGCACCAATACAATAGATCTAACAATGATCTCGATGTTAGAGATCTCAATATTGGAGGGGATCCTCTGATGGATTAGTGGGAGAGCTGCCCTGGCCTCAACCATATGCCTGGCGGAAGAGCTCCGTCTTACAGGCCCTGCGGAAAGCTGGTAGATACCGCAGGGCCCTTAGTTCTTCTGGGAGCTCATTCCACCAGGTTGGAGCCAGGACTGAAAAGGCCCTAGCCCAGGTCGAGGCCAGGCGAACATCCCGTGGGCCCGGGACAACCAGTAAATTCATACCCGCAGAGCGGAGTGCCCTGCGGAGGGCATAAGCAACCAAGCGGTCCCGCAGGTAGACGAGACCCAGGCCGCGTATAGCCTTAAAGGTCAATACCAATACCTTTAAAATATATATATATATATATATATATATATATATATATATATATAATTTGCTATTTTGATGTTAATTTTTAGAAAAAATACATAAAATTATATGTTGATTGCTGAAAACTAATTTTGATAGTAATCTTTGTAGAGTTTTGATTACTATCAAAATTAGTCTTCAGCAATCAACATATAATTTTATGTATTTTAAAAAAAATTAACATCAAAATAGCAAATTATTATAAAGCATATAGCAAATATCTATGTTTTATTTTAAGACATATATCTTGTATATCCAAATTCTCTTTTATATTTAGTATCCCTCAGAAGTGGCTCTAAGTAGACAAAAGATATAAACAATAATATCAAAATATCCACATTGCGTTTACAAATTATATAAAGAAATAATTAAAGCATCTCCAAGACTAATCTTACCTACTAATATCTTACCTTTGGTATTAGACTGATCTGGATCCACTGTTCAAACCACCCTTGGATTTTCTTTACATGTCCAGCTGTTTCATCCCATTTCATCCCATTGATTCAACTGCATTGGGGAAATTTTTCTAGTTGTACCACCATCTTGATGTAGGAAATTGGGAACTGTAATATGTAGGATGTTTTATTATTGTACGGATGTTTTTATGTATAGATGTTTATTATATATGTGTTGTGAACCGCCACGAGCCAGTTTGCTGGGAGCTGCAGTATATAAAATAAACTAACAACATTGTTCCATGGTCTGACCACCATACCCTGAAGGCTCGCCTCTCGGTGCCACCCCTCCCCCGTTTGGGTGATGGACGCATTTTAGTCCGCCCACGGAGACTTATGGAATCCAAAGGATTCCTGAATGCTCTGCGGGACCCGATGCCCTCCAGTTTCTCGCTGGAGGCCTTGGTGGAGGACTGGCAGTCCCGCCTGTTGGCCACCATTGACAAGACAGCTCCCAAGCACCCTCTCTGCCCTCGCCTCAGGCAGTCCCTGTGGTTTACCATGGAGCTTTGGGAGAGGAGAAGGAGGTGAGACAGCTAGAGCGAAACACTCGTGACGAAGCCACAAGAACATCTCATTGCTCCCTTATGAAGGCGTCTGAGATGGCGGTAAAAACAGCAAAGTTTGACTATTTTGCCATGGAAATCACATCTGCTAGCTCTTGCCCAGCCCAATTATTTAGGGTAGTTTGGACTCTTACTACCCTCGAGGGAGGGCATCATAATAGTAGTCAATTGGAACTTGGCTGTGAGGCTTTTGCAAACTATTTTGCGGATAAGTTCTTGTCGCTCCACCGTGACCATACTGGCCATTACAGGGGATTAGGTTTGTTGGCTTCAGGCGGCTCTCTTTATCTGAAGTGGACAAATTGCTAGAGTCAGTTAGGGCGACCACTTGTCCCCTTGATCCCTGTCCATCGTGGTTGCTTAAGAACAGTGACCCACTGATAGGTGTTCCCCTGAGGGAGATTATTAAACTCTCCCTTACATCGAGAACTCCTCAGTGGCTCAAGGAGGCAGTAGTTCGCCCTCTTCTGAAAAAACGATCGCTGGATCTGCAGGACCCCGCCAGCTTCTGCCCGATATCGCATCTTGCATTCCTGGGTAAGGTAGTTGAGAGGGCTGCCACAGACCAGCTCCTAGCATTTTTGGAGGAAACTTTGGCACTTGATCCATACCAGTCTGGCTTCCATCCTGGCCATGGTGTGGAGACTGTGCTAGTTGCTCTGACAGATGATCTCCAGCGCCAGCTGGACTGGGGAGGGTTGGCTATTCTCGTGTTATTAGACCTGTCAGCTGTATTTGATGTGATTGACCATGAGCTTTTTGTTCACCACTTTGCTGATACTGGGATTGGAAGGGGGGCTCTTAAGTGGCTAACCTCCTTTCTAGAAAACAGGTCACAGAGGGTCATTGTGGGGGATGAGTTATCTGACTCCTTTGCACTCCCATGTGGGGTGCCACAAGGAGCGGTGCTCTCCCCCACGTTATTTAACATCTATATGTGTCCTCTGGCCCAGCTGGTACAGAGTTATGGGCTTGGGTGTCATCAGTACGCTGATGATACCCAACTCTATCTCTTGATGGATGGCCGGCCAGATCTCCCCCCAGAAAGATTAGCCAGTTGTTTGGAAGCAGTGGCTGGATTTATCAGGAGGAGCTGCCTGAAACTCAACCCCTCCAAGACAGAGGTCCTTTGGCTAGGCCGAAGGGAGCAGGAACAGGAATCGCGTCTTCCCTGCCTGGATGGGGTGCAATTGTCATCTGTGCTCCAAGCCAGGAATTTGGGAGTGATTATGGACGCCTCACTTTCCATGGAGGCCCAGGTCACCAAGGTAGCCCGGATGGTATTTCTCCATCTATGCCAAGCTCAGCTACTGGCGCCCGACCTGCCCCCAGAACACCTGGCCACTGTGATCCATGCAACAGTCACTTCTAGGTTAGACTTATGTAACTCGCTCTACACAGGCCTACCCTTGTTATGGGGGGTTTTATATGGGGGGTTTTATAAAACTTATGGGGGTTTTATATGTTGTTACCCACTGCGAGCCTCAGGGGAGCGGCGGGCTAGAAATCCAATAACAACAACAACAACAACAACAACAATAATAAAAAGTTTACATTTAATGATCGAAGTTTGCCAGTAGGTAGTTATAAATGTGGCTCATGTCAAGATTGTAAGTTCATGGAGGAAGTGATATTCATGTATTATTCATGTATTATTCATGTAATATTCATGTATTATTAGCTGTGTTAATTGCCTGGGGTGGATAGTGTCTCTTAAAGAGACAGCAAGTTTTTCTGCTGCTTGATTGGATGTCTTCAGCCTATGGAGATAAATTAGTGCAATTAACGGATTTTGAAGTCTGGAGGTTGCGATCTCATAGCAGTAGCAAATCCACAGTTTCTTTCCGCAAAATGTAGGAGGGGAATCCTTTTTTTGCTTTGTGAATATGTTCTTCACTTCATCAAGTATTCCATACATCTTGCATTGTTGAAAAGAACAAGTAGCAGGCTCACATTTACTCTTTCCAAACCGTGCACTGATCTTATTTATATTAATTTACAACAATGTGATCATGTTTCAACCAATGCGGTTAGAACTTGCATTTTCTAATCTGCTGAGACAAATGGAATGCCCAACTTTTTAAGAAAGGGATCCTGGGCTGTTCCATGGGGACTTTGTTTTTGGTTTTTTTGCAACGAGCCTTAGTAGTTGAAGAAATAGAACAACCTCCTAAATCACCCAACTTCTCTAACTGTTCTTCTGCCTTATTGTTTTGAGCAGCTAATCTCTGCTGTGGTCTGTTGTTTCCCGCAACTTGCATTGCTGGGATGTTTACTTGCTGGATTGAATTCTAGTTTAGCTACTACACTAATCCTTAAATAAATCTTTTTCAGTTTAACTCCATTCCTTTAACCCTATTGGCCAATGTTTACACTAATTTAAATGGGCAGGATATTAGATTAACGTTAATTGATGGAGTCAACATACTAATCCAGTGTCTACAGGTTTGCACCTTTGAAGAACATATTAAATACAGCCACATAAATTACCCTTTCTTATGGACACAGTGGGAGAGAATATGTTTAGAAAGAGGCCTGCTATTAAGTTTTAGAAACCAAAGCTGCTTGTATTGTGCACTGCTCAAAATCTAGTGTAATAGAAGCCAGCTTACATTGTTAAGTTGAATTCAGTTTCCCTCCCTCACTCTTTGGCCTGGAATTCCAGAAGGTCATTTCAAATTAGCCTGAGCAACCTTTTGCACTCGTCAATGATGTATTTCAGAACACTGGCATCACAAAAATTGGTACTGGGGTGTGCAAAACTACAAACAAGAAAAAAGGCAGGCAAATGAAAGATCTGAATAAAATAATGATACTCTTCAGGCTGTATGTTTGCGTTTTAAGAATAACATGATGGGAAATCTGATGTGGGGTCAAAACAATATGGCAAGTTCTGATGAGATCCCAGAATCCACAATTGTGGTTGAATAAGATTTTCAGTGATCAGGTAACAAAGACAACCTAGTAGAGAGGGGGAGAGTATATAAATCAAAACATAAATAAAAAGTTTGCATGTCTCCATAACTCATTGGCCCAAGCACCAGCAGAAACACCATTATGCAAATGAACGTGTTGCCTTATACCAAATAATAGCACTGATTCATATAGATCAGTAATTCCAGCATGCTTTATGTTGATTGGTTCTCTAGGGTTTCAGGCAGAGAAAAGGCTTATCACCTGTTCCTTGAACTAGGGGCCTTTGTCATGCAAAGTGCAGCCTCTCCCACAAATAAGCAAACTAGTAAGAGTAGTCTAATTTGCAAAATTATGCTGGTCACCAGATTTAGCTTGTCTTTACTATGGGTGTGCATTCAGCTAATCTGAGCTGGAAAGTACTTAATTTGTATTTTGTGAGAATTACCTCAGCCAGATAACTTTTTTTTTTTGGGGGGGGGGGGGGGGGCTATCTAAAATGGCTGAGCTCGAAAAATCTTGAAAATATTTGGGATTTTTGGAGACTGCTGGATAGCTGAGGTTGAAGGGATTGCAGTACCTTTGAACACCTTCAGAGTTCACTCATGCCACAGCTTGCAAAAGGCATATCAGTTTTAATGGGATTGCATTCCCAGAGGGATGGACCAAAACCAATGGGATGAAATTAATGCAAAAGTAATTCCGTCGAAACACCCAGAAGAAGTTCCTGACAATTAGAGCGGTTTCTCAGTGGAACATGTTTCCTTGGTAGGTGGTGGGTTCATAGAATCATAGAATTGTAATCATAGAGTTGGAAGGAGCCATACAGGCCATCTAGTCCCCTGCTCAACGCAGGATCAGCCTTAAGCATCCTAAAGTAGCAATCCCCAACCTGTGGGCCGCGGACCACATGTGGTCCTTCGACTAATTGGAGGTGGGCCCCGAAGGACGCCTCCCCCCCCAGCCCTTTACTTCATCCCCCCCGGCCCTTTACAACACACTTTGGGTGTCATTGTCTCCCATCACTCCCAGATGGGACTATCTCGTTGCAGAGAAACAAGCTCAGGGTTCCCATTGATTTGTCATTGTCATGAGTTAAAATTTCCATGAAAATAAAATGTTCCTTATGTTCATTGTTGTGGTGTGTCTGTATCTTATTTTGAAGGGATGTTTAAACATTACCATAGCGATCAGAGAGCGTTAGGGCAGTGGTTGAGAGTAGAAGAGTAAACTACCCCCCCACTGGGCCTCAGTAAAACGCGTTGAGTGGTCCCCGGTGAGTGGTCCCCAGCGTTGAGTGGTCCCCGGTGATAAAAAGGTTGGGGACCACTGTCCTAAAGCATCCAAGAAAAGTGTGTATCCAACCTTTGCTTGAAGACTGCCAGTGAGGGGGAGCTCACCACCTCCTTAGGCAGCCTATTCCACTGCTGAACTACTCTGAGTGTTAATTTTTTTTTCCTGATATCTAGCCTATATTGGGTTCTCCATCTTTGGAAATTTTTAAACAGAGGCTGGATAGCCATCTGACAGAGAGGATGATTCTGTGAAGGCTTAAGGGGGTGGCAGGTTACAGTGGATGAGTGATAGGGTTGTGAGTGTCCTGCATAGTGCAGGGGGTTGGACTAGATGACCCAGGAAGTCCCTTCCAACTCTATGATTCTATGATTCTCTTTAAAATGTAAGTGTCTTTCCCACTTCCATTGAAAGCAATGGAAGATGGGGGTACCTTCTTTAGGAGCCAATAAAATGAGACTTCCTGGTCCTTTTTTTTTTTCAAATTAGAGGGTTATTTGAGAGATTATTTGTCTACTCCTAAAAGCAACCCCCTCAGAGTTTCAGATATCCATGAATCAATTTTCCATTATATCCTATGTAGACTATGGATTTGGCTCCATAGGGCATCATGGAGCCAAATCCCCCCTGCCCAGCATTCCTGAATATCTACTGAGTCTGAATACCATATTGGTATTAGAATTTGGGAATATCAGGACATAGTAATATTTGGGAGGGGTTCAATATACACAAGCTTGAAAAAATACCAGTGGTGGGTTTTTTTTGACAAAATACCAGTGGTGGTTTTTTTTTTAAAAATACCAGTGGTGGGTTTTTTTGTTGTTGTTGTTGGGTTTTTTTGCACTCCTCTAATCTTGACACAGGATTCTATATACACAGCCTTGTCTAAGATTTGTGGTTGTAACATAATATTGAGGTTGGCATATCTTATTGGTATATCATCAGAAAACTTAATAGCATAATATTTTAATTATTACAGGACATTATTATCTGTTTAGGAAACATTGTAGAAATATAAGCTCTACCATGTTTTTGCTTCTTAATTATATATCTTTTCCAGTTGTTGGAACTCCCAGTGCCTTTGGCATAGGATTAAATACCACATCCTTGGAAAAGTTTAACTGACCACTTGCATGTGCAATTTTAGTTTCTCATTACTCTTTTGGGGTGGCTGTCAGATCCTGGAAATTATTTATGGGGTTGAGAACTGAAAACCTTTCCTTCCTCCCCTATAATATTGGTTCATGTACTTAATCAAGTTAATAGGCAGTAGATTCAAGACAGACAAAAGGCAGTAATTCTTCATTCTGAGAATAACTTGAGGGATTCACAGCCACAGGGTGTTTCATCAGGTTTAAAAAGAGATGCTCACAGAAGACAACTCCATCAAGGGCTATTAGCCATGAGCAAGTGGGAACCTGCAAGTTCTTTAGGAGATATCTCATTTCCCCCTCCCCTATAACTTCCCCCCCCTTCCCTGGAAGCCCCCATAGCCTCTTGTCTCTTCCTGTCTCCTATATTTACACACCCATCAGCCAACCTGTGCCCCTATCTTCCGCTTTTCCTCCTTTCTTGCCACTGGCAGCCCCTACCCAGGAACACTATCACTCTGCTGTGCGGTGCCAGTCATCAAGCCAGGCCCTGTTCCAAGAGTATGTGTACCTGGGAGTTTAGATAACCTTGTTCTACTAAAGAGACGGTATCCAAATGTAGCAGAGCACGTGACAGCTAATCTGTAGCTCTTCAGAAATGTTTTCCTAAAGTTAACAGTAAATGAAGAACTCAACTGCAGTCCTAAATGTTGCTTTGTTGTTAAATCCAAGGCCATCCAGGATGCAGGCTGTGGCCTTTTCCCTACAGGGTAGGTGTTTATGGGCACGGTAGCACCGGCAGCTTTCCTGGAGCCCACAAACTTAATTTAGCTGTGGTGATGTGAAATTACTGACTCAACACTCCTGTAGCAACACATGTTGCAAGAAATGGTAAGAAGACAGATGGAATGCTTAACAGTTTAACCACAATGGAATGTTTGGATCTGATTACCCTTAACTGTTAATCTGATGATCATCGGTTGTGGCATACAGTACAAGCCCAGCAACCTTGTGACTGTACTGGTGAAGAATGCTGTAGTGGAACAAGGAGAATTCTCGCGTCCTTTCCCCTTAACATAAAGCTTCCCCAGTTTAACTAAGAGGAATTCACCAGTGGAATGTTTGGAAACCAGCTGATATTTTACAGTACAGGTAATGTGCAGTGGAATCTGCAATATAAGACTTGTTCTTGACCTTTAAGGCACTTCCATGTTTATTTCTGACTAGACAGATTTATGCACAAACAATAAACTACAGTTTAGAGACTAAGATTATGAAGAATCCTCAAATACAATAAAGAAATTACTAAACTGCAAAATGTATTTATTTTTAGTAATGCTATGGGACCTCTTAAACGCAACATCGTTCAGAGTCTCAGGACCTGTTAATCCAGCCCTGCCTCAGGCTCACCAGATTTTGGCTGACTTCAGAGCCAGACCCATCCGTTTTTCACAGAATCATAGAATCATAGAGTTGGAAGGGGCCATCTAATCCAACTCCCTGCTCAACGCAGGATCAGCCCAAAGCATCCTGTTTGTGCTCTGCCCACATCTCTGAGCCAATTGTCTTTAAATCAGAAGTTGACAGCCATACTGTTTTGAGTATTAGGTATCAGGTGGAAAATATCTTATTTGCCTAGATTGGCATATAGATTGGTTTTCTGCTGCTTTCTCTTTGATTTTGCTGTCAACAGTTCCTTTTTTGCTATTGGGTTTTATGTTATAAACATTCCTTGTAGCCGTCCTGATTTTATAGCCGCATAACTGTGTTTTATGGTATGGGATTTGAAAAGGTTACAAACTGCATCATAACCATCATTATCTTTGTATTTATCAATCTATTACATCTGTCTTCTGGAGAGAAACTTCTTTACAGCGTGAATCCATGGTTCAGATTTAGCTGCAGTGGTATAAGGAGTGAAGTGAATAAATGAAAAATTCTGCTTCTTTGCCAGTTTTACTTGATTGTCACCTCCCACTCCCAACATAATGAACCAAAATCTCTATTAGTCCATCTGCACTCATTGCAGATTCCATGAGCCTCTGGGTAATTAGCATGTGGAATTCACTGCTGCAGGAATTGGTGGCAGCTACCCGCATAGACCTTTTCAAAAGGAGATTGGGTGAACATATGGAGCAGAGGCTATGAGTCACAAGGTATAGAGGGAACATTCTGTTCATGGCAAATCATATTGATTTGCAGGCTGGCACTGTACCAAATAAGACATGACTCTCTATGCTGGCATTAACATGGCCACACCTTTATTCAACTCCAACCCATAAACAGAGGATTGGCCCCAATGTAGGCATGAAGGAGGAGACCCACAACCCCACAGCCATCCAACTGCTACAACCTGGAGCCCAGAAGTGACCTGGAACTGTCCTTCCCAGCTGGGAAAGTCGATCCCTTGCCTCTGGAGTTCTCCACATGGGAAACAGCCTATGCAAGGAGCCAACGTATGTCCATATCATTTGGTTCTCTAATTCACTTGGTTTTGAGCCCCTGGCCACCCAGCAGGATCAGCCACACTCAAATCAATAGTCCCTTAATGGGACCCCCAACGCCTCCCCGCCAAACAGGCTCCTCCTCATGTGCCCTAATCCAAAACTGTGACAACATTGAAAACATAACCAATAAACCCAAGACAACAACTGGTTAACTTATATCGGGAGGGAGGGTGGGAAGCTGTCCTAGCAGCATCTTGGATGGAGAGTCCGAGACGGATCCTCATGGTGCCTTATAAGGTGCTCCTGCAGCCCTGCCTCCACGCAGGACACTGTGCATGCACTTGGCATGCACATTCCCAGGCCATCACACCCAATTTGGCAGCCTGCCACTGCTTCAATTGGCAGCCGCCCTTAATGGCAGCCGCTCTTTCTTGGTGCTTGGGGAGCAACCTCCTGATGCCACCTGGACCTCCTGATGCCACCTAGGTTTTTAGCCACTGTGCAGTATAGAGTTATGGACTGGAAGGGACATTGGCCTGATCCAACATGACTTCTCTTATGTTCCTACTCTAGCCCTATGAGCCACCTCATCCATGTGAGGAGGACCATTGAGACTTGCATCATAATATCAGATTCTACCTCAAGATAATGGACACAGATGTGGGACTGTGTGGAGAACCAAGCATGTATATGTGCAGGACATATATATGTATATACAAATGTCTGGGGTGGGGCCAGAGATGTCACTCCTTTGTGCACCTTAAGGATGTGCACACTTTAAACAACTGACAGAGCTATGCATAGCAGCCTTTAGACATAGGACATCAGCTGCCAGGAAAATGCAGGAATGTGAAGCATTGGTTACTTTGTCATTCAGCTCATTGGGAATAGAATCCATTCTGGCTGTTTTCAAAAAGTGGTGTGAAGAATGAGTAAGCATGCCAACACCCTGCCAACACGGATGCAACCGTCTTTTGCTCATGCAATTTCCCTCTGGTATAATTGTTAGGAAGGTGCTCCATGCTGCTTACCTCATGAATAATTTCCTTTCATCTTTTAATGGGAAGATTTCAAACAGTTTAGATACAAATGATTTGCTCAGCCACACACATGCACAATGGGGGAAGCAAGATAAAAGAGAAGAGTCGCCATTCACAGGTTAACCTGCCAAAAGGGTATATTATGACCCCAATTTTAATTACAGGGAGCAGCAATGAGTTTCATCCAGAAATAGCCTGTCTAATTAAATCTCTAACTGCAGCTTCAGTTCATCCTTGGCGTTATGACCTGGAGGGGGAAAGAAAAACACATGAAAGAACTGGCATCATCATAATAGCATCTCTTTCTTACTCAGACACAAAGGAACAAAGAGCAGGACAATTTCTTTGGCCTGCCTGGGAAGATGTCTCTCTCTCTCTCTTTTGAGGGGATGTGTGTGCATGCAGCCTCCATGTATTCAGTTCCTTCATTAGTCAATTTCTGCCCTGCTGCCATTCTGCCCTACACAGGCACACAAGGCATTTCATAATGCAAATAGATAAGAAATGCAGTATTAAAAACTCCTTGAACAATAAAAGCTTGTCTAAAGCTTCCAACTGCAGCAGGAGCCTTCCAGTGGGACTTGGTCCTCTGCCATGGAAACCTAGCTGAGGAGCACAGCCACACAACCCTGAAAGGCTGATTCATGCCAGCTTCTGCAACATCTAAGTTTACTTCATATACTAACCTAAGTGGCCCTTCGATGGAGGGAGATGAGTTGAAGATTATGATCATTCACATGTTCCATCTGTGCCTACAATAGTGTGGATCGTTTTGAGGATCTTTCCCTCTCAACACTACATGGCAGTAGTTCTCTCCACATATGACACCTTCACATGTAGACTGAACATGTGGGGAGGGAGAACAACCATAAGCATGCTGGCTCTGTCCTATGCATGGTTCCTGGGTCCTCTGTGTGGTGTGAATGTACTGACAAAGTATCCACACATATACTCTCTCCTTGTGACCAGGGATGGCCCAATTCAGAGAGAGAGCATACCTCTACTGTGAATAGGCACCATGCTCACTTGGTGGGGGTGGAGCCAGCATACTTGTGTCCGCTCTCCCTCTCCATGTGTTCAATCAATGTGTTGGACAAGGACTGGAGAGCCGAGATCTCAAGTCCTGATTTTGCCATAAATTTGACTAGGTAACCCTGAGCAAGTTACTCTGTTTCAGACTTCACAAATTGTGACAATGAAATGGAGAAGGGATTAGGAAATCATATACGTTGTGTTCCTTGAATGAAGGGTTGGATAACAAAAATGTGATAGTTATAGAAGAAGAAGAGTTGGTTCTTATATGCCGCTTTTCCCTACCTGAAGGAGGCTCAAAGCGGCTTACAGTCGCCTTCCCATTCCTCTCCCCACAACAGACACCCCCTGTGAGGTGGGTGAGGCTGAGAGAGCCCTGATATCACTGCTCGGTCAGAACAGTTTTATCAGTGCCGTGGCGAGCCCAAGGTCACCCAGCTGGCTGCATGTGGGGGAGCGCAGAATCGAACCTGGCATGCCAGATTAGAAGTCCGCACTCCTAACCACTACACCAAATTGGCTCTTATATGTGGTGGAAATACATGGGTGGTCACTTCCCTTCTCAATACTTGTGAAGGGGCTTCTGAAGTCAAATGGATGCATGTAACCAGATGTTTTGGTGATGTGAAGGGATATTGAACCTCTGTAGCATATGCTCTGGGATGGTTGTTCTGAAGCATAGCATTTCACAGACTTCTATCACACAGGTCTTAAGTGTTGTGGAGAAAATGTTCCAGTTATCTTTGGCAGGACGTACGCATTATGGTCATTTAAAGCAGCCTTCTTGGCGACAGGCAGTTTGTGTACACTGACCCTCAGCTAACATTTCCATTCTTTCTCAGCCCCATTCCTTCTCACAAAACTTGTCTCATGACTCCTGACTTAAAAATTTGTCATGAGTTGTTTGACTTACTTAGCGTTCACCCATTAACAGAGTTGCTAACACAATTAACCATCCAACATGAAAGAAAATCTTGTTGCTCTAACTTTTTAGGAGAGAAAGAAAACAAATCCCCTGAAAAGAAGAGAGAGTTTTTACTTTCTGCTTTTCACTACCTGAAGGAGTCCCAAAGAGGCTTACAAACACCTTTCCCTTCTTCTCCCCCAACCGATACCCTGTAAGGTACACAGGACTGAGAGAGCTCTAAGAGAACTGCTCTGCAAGAACATCCCTAAAAAACTGCCCACCCCAATGTCACCTAGTTGGCTGCGTGTGGGGGAGTGGGGACTCAAACCTGGTTCTCCAGATTAGAGGCCTCCACTCTTAACCACTATGCCAGGCTGATGCTCAAAAGACATTTGTTGCTTGTTAACTTACCTCCTAGTTTTATTCATTGTTCTTGCTCTTCAGACATGAAGTTGTTGGGGTGGAGAGAAATTCTTTAAAACTCCACTATATAGTATAGAATTTTCCAAGAAATGTTGCAACCAGACTGATATAAGCACAGCCAGAAGGTGTATTGATGAAAGGGAAACTGTTAGTAGCCTGTATAAACATTCAACAGTTAAACCTAGGCTAAATGAATTCCAAAAACCATATTTAAGCAGCAAACATTAATACCATTTTGAATGTTGCAACCTGGTGGGTTCCCCCCTCCCTTTTCCCAGAAGGATTCCTTTTAAAAAAAAAATTCAGCATTTGGCCACTGGGCTGCAGCCAATTTTCCAAACAAATGAGGTGATGGGAAATGTCACAAATGGAGAAGCAAGCTAGAAATCTGAGGTTGACCGGAGGTTTTGTTTTTAATTATTCGCCATTTCCAAATGAACTGGGAGTGCCTAATGCTTTTTAAAAGACTCTGTTACTTCTGTTACAAAATTTCCTTCTAACAAAGAGCTTTTACACAAAGGAGGGTGTTTCTTTTTGCTGGTTCTGGCTCCATATTGCTTTAGTTCACCCCTTGATTTCTGTATGCATTTCTATGCCTTTAATTTTCATTTTAGCTTTAAAATTTTCCCCTGTGCTTTTCCTGTTCCTGGTTTATTTTAGATCACTTTTACCCCAATCATTTTATGGAAGCCAATTTTGAGTCACCTTTTCCTTGTGTGTATTGTTTCAGTTGGTTTTCTTTGTCCTCCCCACTTCAACCCACCTCCAGCCCATTTTTCAGTATTTCTACAATCATCATCATGAAATGACTTGCTCTCTTCTCCCCCTGCCCTGAAGATGAGTCATTCACATTCAATTTTTAAGCTCTTATGTTGATAATCAATATAGCATGATAACATGGGCTTAGCAGATTTTCTGAATTCCCAGCTTTCATTTTTTTAAAGTAAGTCTCTAACTCACTTCCTTGAAGATATATAACTTTTTTCTTTAATAATTCCACAAGGGGATAGAAACATAATATTTTAGACAAAAGTTGAGTCATCTAGTCCAACCACCTGCAGAATGCAGGAAACTCACCTGGCCACCCACAATGACCCCAATTCCATGCCTAGATGTTGCCCCCCCCCCAAAAAAACCCCTAGAGTCCCTGGCCAATGTAGCCTGGAGGAAATTCGCCTCTCAGCCTCAAAGTAGTGATTAGCATTTCCCTAGACATGCAAGAAAGGGCCACAAGAGCCAAGCACCACACAAACCCTTCTGCCCACCCACTTACAGTCTGCCTAAGTTCACAGAATCAGCATTTCTGTCAGATGGCTATCTAGCTTCTGCTTTAAAACTTCCAAAGAAGGAGAACCCACCACATCCCGAGGAAGCCTGCTCCACTGAGGAACCGCACTAAGTCAGAAACTTCTTCCGGATGTTAGCTGAAAATTTGTTTTAATTAATTTCCTCCCATTGGTTCTGTTGTCAGAAAACAACTCTGCTCCATCCTCTGTGTCAGCTCTTGAAGTACTTGAAGATGGCTAAAATATCACCTCTTAGTCGTCTTCATTCCAGGGAAACAGACCAAGCTCACTCAGCCTTTCCTCATATGTCTTGGTCTCCAAACCCCGCACCACTTGCCCTCCTCTGCATGCACTCCAATTTGTCTACATCCTTCTTCAATTGTGATGCCCATAACTGAACACAGTACTCTGAGGTCTTAAAAGCAAAGCAGTACCATAACCTGGTATGATCTAGACACTATACTTCTTTTGATACAGCCCAAAATCCCATTTGCCTTTTTAGCCATTAAGTCATTGTGCTGACTCATGTTCTATGTGTGGTCTACTAAGACCCCTATATCCTTTTCACACATACTACTACCAAGACAGCTCATCCCCATCCTATAATGATGCATTTGATTTTTTTCTAGCAAAATTCATAACTTTACATTTATTATAATTTAAATTCATTTTATTAATTTTAGTCCAGTTTTCCAGCCTGTCAGGATCATCCTGTATCCTGATTCTGTCTTCTGGTGTGTTTAGTATCATTTGCAAATTTAATAAGCACCCCCTCTATTCGTTTATCCACATCATTTATAAATATGTTGAACACCACAGGGCCTGGGACAGATCCCTGAGGCACTGCACTTGTCACTCTTCTCCAAGAGGATGATGAATCATTAACAAGCATTTTGGATGCAATCCGTCAATCAATACACCTAACAGGATCCAAACCGCATTTTATCAACTTGTCAATATCATGTGGAACCTTATCAAAAGCTTTACTGAAATTGAGATAAACTACATATACAGCATTTCCCAGATCCAGCAAGATAGTAACTTTCTAAAAAGAGAGAGAGAGAGAGAGAGAGAGAGAGAGAGAGATGTTTGTCTGAGAGGACTTGTTCTTGTTCTGAAGATCGTAATGCTCTTGGGGGGATATAAAGAGAAAACCAATCCTGTAGATATGCCAGTCCCAAACCATTTATTCCCTTTGGAATAATTCACACACCAATAGTGCACAGCCTGGTTAACATACTTAATAGGAAAGAGGAGAGAAAGGGAAAGGTTCCTAATTACATCGAGATCATAAGATGGAGTTTCCAAACAGAAGTAGGATCTGGAGAGGAGACAGACAAGGAATGACATTTAACAGAAGAGAAGGTGCTGACCTCATTATCATATGTAATTGCCTTCTTGCTGCTCCCTATAGGATCTTCTTCTTTGTACCCCAGGCATTGCCTTTTCCAACAATTCATCAGTCTTGGGAGCAGAATATCTTAATATATCCCATACACTTGCAGAAGTATAGGAATTTCTGGCTAAGCATTGTCAGGTGATGATTTTACCATACTCATTGAAATACTACCCATAGCTAGATCACCATCTTTATCCAAATCCCAAACCAAACTATATATTTCCGAACATTTTGACACATTCCCATTGTCATGACATCCATAAAATTCTAAGCTGTTCCAGACTCAGGAGCCTGACTGTAGATACTGAAATACCCAGTACTAAAGCTTAGACCATCAAAACCACCTCCAACTGTATCCACCACCTTAGGATGCAAGACTTTTAAGCAAAAGGATGGGTAGTACATCAAAACAATCCATAATCTCTTCTCTAGAACTCAAGATCATACAAAATAATAGTTGAAATCTGGGGACTTTTGCACAGTATTTCAGGAATCCTCATAATCTTCCAAATTCTAATCTGGATTAGGGGATGATGGGTTTATGCAAATGAAGTAAATAGGAACTGCTGATGAGCAGACAAGAAATTCAGTTCTTTATGTTTACCACAAGTCCAAAAGGGTGCCAGGTCTTGATTTAAGCAAATTTAATTTGATTTAACTGATTTAGTCCTTTGAGTGGGGTCAAAGGAGTGTTTTGTGTTTGTCAGGGCAAGCCATGGTTGAAACTAGGATGGACCATGTTTATTGCTGTTTGCAAATTATATGATTTAAAATGAGACATGTAACCAGGAATCTATAGAAGAACTATGAATATATCATTCATAATCTAAAGCATCTGACTACATTCAATACATGTGCTTGGTGTTAGCCATTTGCAGACTCAAAGGATTATCTATGCAAATTAGAAACAGTCCCCACACTGAAGAGGGACTTGAGATGTAAATATTTTTATTTCCTAGTTAGATTAGAACTTTCACTAGAATTAGTCCATTTTATGTATCTGACAGCTTTCTTCCCATAAAGTAAACAATAATGTTCTGTTCTTGCAAGAGTTGATTTCAAAGAGGATGGGTTTGTTTAGTTTTCCAAATTCTGTTTTATTACTCTGTTCCAGGAATGTGGGGATTACAATTCTTAGAATCTGAACACATTTTACAAGTGTGTAAGAAAGAGGGAGTGGGGTCCATTCTTTTTCTAGCCTTGTGTCTTCTGTTGTCAAATTATATTTTTATACCAAGATGTGAATTAGTCAAAACTAAGACTATGGTACTATCTTTCTACATATATAATCCAAGGCTCTGACAGCCCATCCCCACCCAGTGGAGGAAGGGATCCCTGGCCACCAGGTTCCACCCTCTCCACTGCTGAGCAGCTGTCCAAATGTGGGGGAGGGGGGCATTATCTAGAAAAAGAACAAGGCCCAGTTAATGTTGCAATGAATCATAGGATTATAGAATCATAGAGTTGGAAGGGACCTCCTGGGTCATTTAGTCCAACCCCCTGCACTATGCAGGACACTCACAACCCTATCACTCGTCCACTGTAACTTGCCACCCCCTTGAATATTCACAGAATCAGCCTCTCCGTCAGATGGCTATCCAGCCTCTGTTTAAAATTTTCCAAAGATGGAGAACCCAGCACCTCCTGAGGAAGCCTGTTCCACTGAGAAACTGCTCTAACTGTCAGGAACTTCTTCCTTTTGTTTAGACAGAATTTCTTTTGAATTAATTTCATCTAATTCGATCTGGTCTGTCCCTCTGGGGTAAGGGAGAACATCTCTGCTGCATCCACTATATGGCACCCTTTTAAACACTTGAAGATGGTTATCAGATCCCCTCTCAGTCATCTCCTCTCCAGGCTAAACAAACCAAGCTCCCCCAACCTGTCCTCATACGTCTTGGTCTCCAAACCCCTCACCAGTTTTATTGCCCTCCTCTGGACACGGTGCAGCTTGTGTACATCCCTCTTCAACTGGGGTGCCCAAAACTGAACAAGTGCCCAAAACTCCAAGTGAGGGCGAACCAGAGCAGAGTAAAGCGGTACCATCACCTCCTGTGATCTGGACACTATACTCAGTTTGATACAGCCCAAAATACCATTTGCCTGGCAGTGTAATGGCGGTCAATGAATACGCAACTCCTTTCATTGGCGTGAAAGGCCACAACTTTATTAAACGTAACCAAGGGTTGGCATGGCACGAGGTGAGGAGTAATCCCCATGCAGCCGTCCGGCTGCTGACGTGGGCTCAAGGGGCGCCCTGGGTCCTCCTTCCTCCCTGCCGGGAGAAAGGCTCCCTTGCCCCTTGAATGCCCTCTCCTGGGAAGAGGCCAGTTAATGGTTGCCGGGCGTCCACCGCGTACAACCATCCCTGCCTCCTGGCCCCGAGCCCCTGACCTTCCCAGCCGGGTAAGGCCGCACTCGGTATCGGCCGGTCTCTTATTGAGACCCCCAACCCCAGGGACCAGTACGCAAACTGGTCCCTGGCCAAACTACTCCGCCTCGTGCCCCCATTCTGCCCCCCATTCCGCAGTTGTGACAAGAACTTGACAGCCGGGCGGGAGGGTGGGTGGCTGTCCTCCGGCTCTCGACGAGGCAAAGGGGCGAGTTCCCAGCCTCGTGGCGCTTATATACAGCGCCTGGGACCCGCCCCTTGCCTTCGTCATCGGGACGCACCGGATGGCACGTCCCGACGCACGGCGAGCGGACGCCTTTGCGTCTCCTGCCCCGCCCTTCTCCGCCGCGGCAACCACGGCCGCCGCTAAATCGCGGCCGTTCTTTGCCATTTTAGCCACCGAGTCACACTGCTGACTCATGTTCAACGTCTGGTCTACTAAGACTCCTAGATTCTTTTTGTATATGCTACTGCCAAGACAAATCTCCCCCATCCTATACTTTTGTACTTGGTTTTTCCTACATAAATGCAGAACCTTACATTTGTCCCTATTGAATTTCATTTTATTCAGTTTAGACAAGTTCTCAAGCCTGTCAAGATCATCTGAATCAAGAAGATTCTGTCTTCTGTTGTGTTTGCTGTCTCTCCCAGTTTAATATTGTCTGCAAATTTAATAAGTATTCCCTCTAACCCCTCATCCAAATCATTTATAAGCATGTTGAACAACACAGGCCCCAGGACAGATTCCTGGGGTACTTCACTTGTCACTCTTTTCCAAGAGGATGCTGAACCCTCTGGGTATGATTTGTCAACCAGTTATTGATCCACCTGACAGAATTAGGATCCATTCCACAATTATATGTTTATTGCACTTCTGGCATGACCTGGAAGTGATGGCATCATGTCAGCGATGTTGGGAGTTGTTGTTGTTGTTAGGTGCGAAGTCGTGTCTGACTCATCGCGACCCCATGGACAATGATTCTCCAGGCCTTCCTGTCCTCTACCATTCCCCAGAGTCCATTTAAGTTTGCACCTAGATGTCAGGAGAGTGTTGTCATATTTGAGCAAAAAAATCTATGGTAAATTTGGCTTCTATCACTGTTCTTGCCCAAGTATAAGAGCATCACCCAAAGTTGCCAACATGACAGCATCATTTCCAGGTCATATTGGAAAATGTTGCTGAAACATTGACTAAGCCTCTCTGCCACTCCTGATAAGTCTTCCTCCATCCCTCCCTTGTTACTTTATATAGTTTATTATGATTTTGGTCAGGTGTGAATTATAATTAGGTATATGTTCATGTAAGCCATTTAAACTGTATATTTCGGGGGTCCAAAGTGGTCCACATATACTATAGTTTGAATCCAACACCACAATTTGCTGAGGATAACTCTCTTGATACCCCATCCACAGTTGCCCAAAATGTCCTATGAAATGCTGCTTCTAAGTGACAGAGGATCCTCCAGAACGGGATCCACCCCTATTTCATTACTATTCACCAAGTGCTCTGAAAATAAAATCAGAGTCCAGTAGCCCCTTTAAGACCAACAAAGATTTATTCAAGGCGTGAGCTTTTGAGTGCAAGCACTCTTCATCAGACTATTAGCCAGTATTATTCCTTTGGAAAATGGAGATGAACATTAGCTTGTCTGAGGAGGTACACAGTGACATCCTAAGTAAACTTATTTCCTTGTGAGTTCAATGGACTAAGAAAGGTGTCACTCTGTTTAAAATAGCAGTTCCCTCACAACAGAAATAAAATCTGAACCAGGAACGGTCTAGTTTCCATTTTCAGGCTGATGTATGAAGTTCCTATTGCAAGCCATGCTCCCCAAGGAAAGACCTTCAGACCTAATGCAACAGAAATTATCATTTTAAAAGGTACAAGAAAAATTAATGTTTTTTTTAATTGCATAGCAATGGCCAGCAGAGAGTGTTATAATATCCACGCTGTATTTAGGACTCCGGAATCGCTGATATACCTTGTTCAAAAAAATTTAAGTGCAGCTATAAAAATAACCTATCTCTGCTACACTAAAATTGTTTGCACTTAACACATGTAAAGTGTCTCTCAATGGGTCACCTCAGTAAGACATAGGGGACTAAGGTAGAATTTGTGTTCATGTTTTCTTAATAACTGATTGATCTTACAATTCCACACATTGACCCTTCTTAGAAGATGGAGATGATCTTGTACATACTAGGTGAAATGTATAGCCTCGGGGTTTAACAGACTTAATAGGAATCATATGAAAGTCATCTGTTTAGCAGATCTTGGGAAATCACTTCTTGGATGTCTGACACTCTATAGCAGCTCTGGATACTTGGAGTTATAGGAGGGTTTTGAAATAGAATCAATATAAACATTTCAAACTTCTGTTAAGATCCCCAATGAGAAGGTGCTCACTTCTAAATCATTTGAAGCTCCTGTGCCCAAATGGCTTGATGATAACTAAGTGCCTGATCAAAAAAGTTGATTAGGTCTGATCATGGCCTTTTGAACAACATTAATTATTCACTGATATGAAGTATGGTTCAGGTTTCACTGCAAGCCTGTTCAACAACCAAACACACGTGTTTGAAACTCATAATCAGACTGTTGGAAAAACAACAGCTTGCTAAAGGTAAAGGTAAAGGTAAAGGTATCCCCTGTGCAAGCACCGAGTCATGTCTGACCCTTGGGGTGACGCCCTCTAGCGTTTTCATGGCAGACTCAATATGGGGTGGTTTGCCAGTGCCTTCCCCAGTCATTACCGTTTACCCCCCAGCAAACTGGGTACTCATTTTACCGACCTCGGAAGGATGGAAGGCTGAGTCGACCTTGAGCCGGCTGCTGGGATTGAACTCCCAACCTCATGGGCAAAGCTTTCAGACGGCTGCCTTACCACTCTGCGCCACAAGAGGCTCTTAACAGCTTGCTAGAAATCAAATTAATGCAAACATGGCTGAAATTGTAGTTAATGCACTTGTATCTAGGGGGAGCCATGGTGCATTCACTTGTGTTCTGGGCTTATTGAATGGTTTCTCTTGCAGTTCAGCCTTCCTCTTGTTGTGTCTCTCTTGGCTGTGTGGTAGAGTATATGCCGGCACTTTTACTCTGAAATCTTCTCTATTGTATTAGTGGCCTGTAGTTGGTTATCGTCTTTTTGCAAAATCCTATTGCAGTAAAAGTCATTGGCAGCAAACTCCAAACAATGAATTGTATTATTTCTCAATCTCTGCCAATACAGACTGTGATCTGAATGCAGTTTTGTTCAGCTTATTCAGAACACAGCAAACAGCTGCTAACTAGAATTGTTCAGAAGCCAACTCTCAGCTGATTGAGGGATCAACTGGGATCTGGTCATCTTAGTCTGGCTATGAGACAGTGTTGTTTTCAGGGTTGACAGGGTTTCATGATAGAGTTGACAACTACTGCTTTGGAAATTCTGGGAGATTTATTTATTTATGTATTTATTTATGTCTCTATGTATGTATATTTCAATGTATAGCCCACCACTCTCAGCAAGCTGGCTCCTGGTGAGTCACACTAAAAATCCCAATAAAATATACAACATTTGTCCCCATTAAAACACCAATGTTGTTTGACAATGGTGGTGACAATTCAAATCCCATAGAGCTAGCTAAAATCCAGTTGCAGGGGGACCCTGAGCACCGCCCCATCACCCATAGCAATGGTCACCTGGTGGGGACTTCCAATTCAGATCTTCCTTCTTCTCTGTCAGGGGGGTGTCAGATCCTCCTGGGCTGGCCTCAACCACAGACCCGGTGGAAAGCTCCCACAGGGCCCTCAGCTTGTCCAGAAGCTCATTCCACCAGGTCAGGGCCAGGACTGAAAAGGCCCTGGCCCTGGTTGAGGCCAACAAGTCTTCCCTGGGGCCTGGAATCACCAACAGGTTACTACCCGCAGAGTCCAAAGCCGGGTGGGGGGCATAGGGTGATAGGCGGTCCCTCAGATATGTGGGTTCCAGACCGTGAGGGGCCTTAATAGTTAAAACCAAAATGTTGGACTGGATCCAGGCCGCAACTGGAAGACAATGCAGCTGTCTCAGCACTGGCTGAACATGGGTCCAAAAAAAGAAGCAAAAGCTGAAGGCACAAAAACTAAATCATGCAGAAACCAGAAGCCAATAAGCCAAAGCAGCATGGGGCCTGAACCAACAAAAAAAAATGCACAAAAGTCCTATGCCTCTGAGCCAGTGAACATAAAAGTAAATCTTGCCAGCATGATTCCATTTTCTCTTATCTGAATTCACTGTATGCACTTAGGGAAGCTGCTTTGAGACACCTGGGTAGAGAAAAGCAGCATATAAGAACCAACTCTTCTTCTTCTTCAAATGTCTGAAAAGCATAATGAAAATTTAGAACACGACACTAACCAGAATAAAAACTGCCTGGCTAGGTGTTACAGAACTTAACAGTGTGGTTGCTTAGGGTCCTGATGCTGGCTTTGTCTCACTCCCTACACATTTGTGGCATAAGTTCTGAAATAGTTGGCATGCATGACATATATGCTGTAAGACAGTGGTCCTCAACCTTTTTATCACCGGGACCGGTCAACACTTGACAATTTTACTGAGGCCAATGGGGGGGGTAGTCTTATGCCGAGGGATGTCGCCGCCGCCTGAGCCCCTTCTCCACTTGCTTTCCTGCCGACAACCCTGACTTCCCGCCGCTCACTAGGGGGACGCTATCAGCAGCAGCAGCTGCGCAGTGCCACACCTCGGGGGAGCCCCAGCCATGGCGGCTGCCGGAGAGCACCAAAGGTGAACTGGTGGCAGAGTGGCAGGACAGCCCCCAAGGCAGCAGCGGGGGAGGAGGATGAGGAGGAGCCACAGCCTGGTACCCAATGATCTATGGCCCAGTACCAGTCCCCGGACCGGGGGTGGGGACCACTGCTGTAAGATACGATTCCATTTAATTGGGGGAGCCTGTTCTCTGTATCAAGGTTGTATTTACTCCACTGGGGCTGGGGTAAGTGTCTCAGTAGGGCAAACACTGTCCCAAGGGGCTGAAGCTCCTTCTCCCCCTGTGCAATGGTCCCAATTCAAATCAGGGGGACCACCCAGTGCTTGGGAAATAATTTCCACATTCCTGACAATCACCATCAAATGTAGCATGTAGCTCAGGCCTTAAATTTGGAAACCGGTGCTAGAAATAGAAGTGGACTGGTTTGTTTGTTTGTTTGTTTGTTTATATCACCCTCCCCAAAGGCTCAGGGCAGTTTACACAAAACTGAAACTATACATAGAACCATACATATAATAACTATAACATTCATATTATGAACTGATATAACTGGTAATAGTATAACATAAACAATAATAAATCAAACAGGTCCAGGGATCTTAGTGGGTTTCTGGAGGGGAGGGATGGGGGGCAGGGGCCCTGTAGATGTTGCTTGGCTGTGCCTGGCCTCAACCAAATGCCTGGTGGAAGAGCTCCCTTTTGCAGGCACTGTGGAACTGTTCAAGTTCCGCCAGGGCCCTGATCTCCTCTGGGAGCTCATTCCACCAGGTGGGGGCCAGGACACAGAAGGCTCTGGCCCTGGTTGAGGCCAGGTGAACATCTTTAGGGCCAGGGACCATTAGCCAGTTGGTGGCGGCGGAGAGTAAAGCTCTTTTGGGGGCATAGGCAGGGAGGCGGTCCCTCAGGTACACTGGGCCCTGACCATATATGGCCTTGAAGGTAATTACCAGAACCTTTAACCTGATCCGAATTCAACTGGCAACCATTGCAAATGTAGGATGTGCCGGATGTCGCTGTGAGAATCCTGGCTGCTGCATTTTGGACCAGTTGTAGTTTCCAGGTCAAGGCTAAGGGCAGGCCTGTGTAGAGAGAGTTACAGAAATCCAGCCTGGAGAAATCCAGCATGAATCACTGTGGGTAGGTGCTCCAGGGCCAGGTAGGGCACTAGTAGCTTGGCTTGGCAGAGATGGAGGAATGCCAGCCGTGCTACCTTTATGACCAGGGCTTCCATTGTGAGGGTAGCATCCAGAATCACATCCAGGTTCCTGGCGGAGTGAGCGGTAGTGAGCTCTATGCCATCCAGGGTGGGCAGGCACGCTTCCTCACATGGGCCCTTCTTACCTGGCCACAGGACCTCCGTCTTTAAAGGACTGAGCTTCAGGTGACTCTGCTTGAGCAGTCACTGCTTCCAGGCAGCTGGCTAATGCTTCTGGGGGAGAGTCAGGGCGGCCATCCATCAGGAGGAAGAGCTGGGTGTCATCTGCATACTGATGACAGCCTAGCCCAAACTTCCACACCAGTTGTGCAATAGGGCGCATGAAAATGTTAAATAGGATAGGAAAGACAACTGCCCCTAGTGGTACTCCACAAGTGAGTAGCCGGCGGTTTGATGTTTTCTCTCCTATTGCGACCCTCTGTCCATGACCCTGGAGGAAGGAGATCCGGGCTGTCCCTCGTATTCCGGCATCGATGAGGCGGTGATCTAATAGGTCATGGTCGACTGTGTCAAACGCTGCTGAAAGGTCTAGTAGTATCAGCAGCGCTGACCCACCTTGGTCTAACTTGTGACGGAGATCATCAATAGCGCAACTAGCGCTGTCTCTATCCCATGGCCAGTCTGGAAGCCTGACTGAGATGGGTCCAGGACCGAAGCTTCTTCCAGGAATGCTGTTAATTGGTTTGCAACAGCTCTTTCTATCATCTTGCCCAGAAATGCTAAATGCGAGATGGGTCGGAAGTTATCAGGCTCTCGCAGGTCTAAAGATGTTTTTTTCAGCAACTTTCAATCCCTCTGGGAATTCTCCCATTGTGAGAGATGAGTTGATTATCTCTCGGAGGGGACCTTTTATCCTTATGTCGGTTGTTTTTAAGAGCCACGATGGGCAAGGGTCTAGTGGGCATGTGGTTGGTCTCGCTGCTGCTAGCATCCTGTCCATTTTGGTCAGTGTGAGTCATCTGAAGTTACTGAAGTTTACAAACAAAACAGCAGTAAAGTCTGAGCAGTGGGGCATGGCCGCTGTAACCTAGTGGCTTCTGTCACCCATGTACATGTGCATGTAGTCTTGCAAACAATCTCATGAGAAATTGCATAACCTTAGAAATCCACAAGGAAGTGCCAGGTGCCCAGTACCAGAAAGGTTCCATTCCCGGAACTGTGCTCTCTTGCCTTCATCTCGAAGTAGCAGATATAGACAGGAGACGTTCTGAGTAGGGAAGATGAACAACAAACTGTGCAGATTTCATTAGGACAGTTGTGATTTACAACCACATAGCTATGTAGAAGCACACACTGGGGAGCCCTCTGACCTTCAGCATCTCCACCAGGGCTGGGCATGAGGCTGCTTTGTATGCACAATGCATTTGTTCCTATTATGATGAGTAAGGGGGAAAACTCATCATAAGGAAGTGACAGGAAAAGGCATCAGTGTAAAAAAACGTAACAAT
The DNA here is from genome assembly GCF_049243985.1 of Paroedura picta. Taxonomy (NCBI): domain Eukaryota; kingdom Metazoa; phylum Chordata; class Lepidosauria; order Squamata; family Gekkonidae; genus Paroedura; species Paroedura picta. The sequence goes on from NC_135369.1 coordinate 51,814,499, forward strand.
TTGGACCTCTCCCTCTTTCTGTATGATTGGGACAGAGACAGATTTCAAAAATATTGTAACCATTATATCTAGATCAGACTTCAGCTTGCTCAGCTTGTGGCCATTGCATTTATTCAAAGGAGTCTTAAGGCATCTGTATAGAGCCTATTATGAAAGTCTCTGTGCACCATCAAGCAGGATTATTAAGGTACAAGATTATTGATGTCAGCTGTTGGAACATAGTCACCCTTCCCTCACCAACTTTTGTGAAAAGTTCTGGGCTCAAGCTGCTATATGGAAGCAATTCATCTATAAAGATACCTTTGCTTTTCACATGAAATGGACTAAAATCTTCATGAAAACAGCTCATTATTCCTATCAAGGTACCTTTTTATTATTTAAACCATCTGTCGGTTCCTGAGACCTGATCGAAGTTGACAATTCCAGCCTTCAGCAACTGTGTTACGCATAGTGTGTGAGTGTGTGTATGTGTTCAGGAAAAGTAAAAGGGGACAATGATGCAATTATTTAGGTAAAACAGGCCACTAGTCTAATTTGACTTTCCCAAAAGACTTTGTTGCCCTTCCATCTGTGTATAGTTTAGACAAGGAGAACAATGTTTTAGACAAGGAGAACAATGTTTTGCTTTAGGATGCTTAGGGCTGATCCTGCGTTGAGCAGGGGGTTGGACTAGCTGGCCTGTATGGCTCCTTCCAACTCTATGATTCTATGATTCTATAACGTAACATTCTCAGCACTAAATCTGAAATGTTGACCAGCTACACTTCCAAGAGGGTCTCCAAATCAATGAAGACACCAGCCCCAGGAAAGATGAGCCAAAGTCCTTTATTATCACCTGACACTGTATCCCTTTCCCTAAATGCAAGGACTGAATGGGGGGGGCAGGGGTAAGAAAGCCCTTTTGTAAGTTTTTTTTAGGAAGTAGTTTAACAATATATTTTAATTTAAAATTCATAAGAACTTTTTATTCATGTACATTAATGACTTTGTATGTTTTTTTCTGTTGTTACCCACCTTTAGCCAGCATGGAAGGATGGGTTAGAACAATAAAGTTGTTGTTATTATTACCGGCATATCTGAGAGACTACCTTTCTATCTCTATCCTTCAAAGAGCACTTAGTTCTGCGAACACTAACCAGTTGGTGGTCCCTGGCCTTGAAGAGATATGTCTGGCTTCAACCAGGTAGAGCTCGCACAGTTCTATGATGATGATGATGTTATCCATTCAGTCGTGTCCGACTCTTGGCTATTCTATAGGAAAGTCTTTGCCCTGCACCCCCGTCTCTGACTGCTTCTTTAAGTTGGTTCATGCTCATCCCTGTATTGGCTTTGATCGTGTCAAGCCAGCGGATCCTTTGGCAACCACATTTCTTTTTGCCGCTGACCATGCCGAGCATTAATGATTTCTCAAATGAGTTGGATCACATGATGTGTCCAAAGTAAGTGAGCTTTAGACATAATATCTTGCCTTCTAATGACATAGTTGGTTTGGTCCTCTCTAAAACTGTCTTGTTGGTAACTTTGGATGTCCATGGTATTCACAGCATTCGTGTCCAACACCATAATTCAAAAGCATCTATTTTCCTCCTGTCTTTTTTTGATATTTATGGATTTTTTCAAGAACCCAGCACAAATTTGCAATGTGCCACGACCATGTCGAAAACCAGCCTGGACATCCGGTAGGTTGTTGGTTGATTTGAGATGTTTCTGAATGATCAATAAGATTTTACTCGCATGGGATATCAGGGCTATAGTTCAATAGTTTGAGTAGATGCGAACATCACCTTTCTTTAGTAATGGGATAAAAATGGACCTTTTCCAGTCTATTGGCCATGTTCCAGTTTGCCAGACTTTTTGGCATAATGCTGTGATTGTTTGTGGTGGAACAGATCTGAGTAGTTCCACTGGAATGTTATCTATGCCAGGAGCCTTATTATTTGGGAGCTGTTTCAGAGCCCAGATCATTTCTTCTTCCAGTATAGGCAGTTCAAATTCCATTTGGATGTTTTGGCTGGTGACTGAGGCACCTTGGTGTTTGCATATAATTCTTCTGCAAATTGTCACCATCAATCCTTGATGTTGACTTGGCCAGTCAAGTCTTTTCCATTCTTGTCTTTAATGGTCACTTTACAAGCAGTGAAGGTGCTCTGGACTTGTTTTACCTGAGCAAAGAGGCCTCTGCTGTGGCCTCTAGTACACTCCTCTTCCAGTCACTTGCAGCATTGCATCCAATACGCTTATCTTGTCTGGCAGCATGTTGAAAATCTGCATTTAGCCTCCTGAATTCATCTCTCTTGTCAACAGCTTTAGCTGCTCTTCATTTTTCAGCAATTTTGATGGTGTCAGATGTTAACCATTCGCATCTTCTTTCCATCTTTTTGCATGGTATATGTTCTGAAGCAGCTTCTATGACATTAGACTTAAATTCTTGCCACAATTCCTCAGGTAGCTTCTCAGTAGTATCAAGCAATTCGTATTTGTTCTTCACTTCTATGGCACATGTTGGTGGAATATGTTGGCCACCAACAGTTCATGATCAGAGCCATAATTTGCTGCAGGAAATGTTTTTACTGCTAGAATGGAGCTCTGCCATCCCTGACTGCAAATGATAAAATCAATCTGATTATGGTGTATGCCATCTGGAGATGTCCAGGTGTATAAACAGCATTTCAGATTTTCACAGAGGGTGTTAGTGATATTTTTTTTCTTGATAGAACTGCATAAGTCTGTCACCAGCTTCATTTCCCTCACCTAGTCCAAACCTACCACAGATGCCCTGTTCTTGTTGATTTCCAGCTTTGGCATTGAAATCCCAAATAACATATATCATGTCCTTTTGAGGCACCTGTTTCACTGTTTCATGCACTTTCGCATAGAAATCTTTGATTTCATTTTCATCAGCAGCCGTGGTTGGTGCATACACTTGTACAACAGTTGTGTTCATTGGCTTTTGCCAAATTCGAATGGACATAATTCGGTCATTTACTGCTGTGTAACTTTCTACTGCACAGGCTGTCATCTTATCTGCAATAATGGCCACACCATTTCTTCTGATACTGTCATGACCAGAATTATAGACTGTGAAGTTCTGTAGGTCCTGCAAAATGGAGCTCTTCCACCAGGCCTTTGGTTGGGGCCAAAGTTAACATATACCAGGCCCCATCCATCCGTTTGTCCGTCCATCCATGTATGAAGCCTCAAATTACATCCTGACCTCTGGGAGAACATCACTAGATAATCTGTATATGGGTTGCTGCTGCTGATACCTTTCAAACTGACTTTGTTAATTATTTAAAAAACTAATTTCAAATTTAATTTATCTTATTTTATAATTATTGTATTTCTCTGCCCTGAACAGGCTCCCCAGGATGGCAGCATAAAAAATAAAATAATTAAATAAATTATTTTCTTATTATCATTTATTCATTTTAAACATTTATATGCTACCTTCCCAAGAGCTTCTGGCAGCTTACAATACAGAAGATGTTTAAATATGTAACCGTATAATACACCAATAATGAAAACAGCTTGCCCAGACACACATTCTATATTTCAGAATTCATTAGAACAATATTGATAATCAATACAGTACCCTTTGAAATGAAAAGGTATTACAAGAACTTTTAAGGACTGTTAAATATGGGGTTTGGAAGACTGTTCCACCACCAGAAGTGCAATGATGGAAAAGGTCCATTGTGGATGAATGGCAGAAATAAGTGAATCCTGGATTGATCTGAATGTGCATACAAGTTTAAAGCAGGACAGATGTTCCTTCAGATATGTGAGTCCCATAGCTCAAGTGGGTCATGAATCAGAGGCAGGCAATAGCAAGCAAAACTTTCAAAGGTCTCTTGCATGGCTGCCAGACAATCCTACAATTGTAGAATCTCTTAGCTACACTACATATATACAACATACAATAAATAATAATAAACCCATTGTGGAACTTAAAGTAGCTCCATAGGGCTCTCAGGAGATCTCTCATCCAGACATTGATCAGGCCTACAGCTGCATATCAAGGCTGCCATTTCATAAGCTCTCCACAATTAACATGGAAGGTATATGACTTGATACTGACTCAGTAATTCAGGCAGCAAATGTTCTTTCTAGATATGCCAAAGATATCATCACTTTTAAACCTGGAAGGCTATAAAATGACTGTTAATACGTCTTCTGAAGGAGTCTGCTGCTTTCCGGAGATGGCTGTTTCAAAAATGTATTGGAAGAGTCTAAGAAAGCAGCTCTAGAAGACAACAAAGTGCTTGGAAGACAAATCCTATAAGGATATGCTAAAAGAATTTAGTATTGTTTCCTAGTGCAGTTGTTTTCAAACTATGGCCCAGAGAATTGTAGTATTTCTCAGAAATCTGTCAGGCATTTTTCAGTGGAGAAAAAGTTGCATGGTATAGCCCAGTCCCAACAGATCTCAGAAGCTAAGCAGGGTTGGTTCTTGGGTGGGAGACCATCAAGGAAGACTCTGCAGAGGGGGGTGATGGCAAACCACCTCTGCTTCTCACTTGTTTTGAAAACCCCTTGCTGAGGTCACCATAAGTTGGTTGCAACTGTACAGCACTTAGATACATATTCTTCACTGAGAAAATTAGTGTGGCAGAGGGCAAACATTCTTCAAGGCTGCTTGCCTATCTCATAATCATTCCTTTCATTTGATGTTACAGGGGAGTACTGGGTATGTTTTAGTGTGACGCCGTAGGTGTGATATGCCAGTCTCTGAAGTAGGTTAAGCCTAGCAGGTGGGCTACTTCACCTGCTGGGATTTCTTCTGTCCCCACTGTATAGCTCAGATATTAAAGACAAAAGAAGTAGCAGATCTTGGTAAAAACATGAAAACACAAGGATTGCTGATGCAAAGTCCAATAAAAGGGAAGTATTTCTGAATATAAATTATAAATATATCCATACTAGTAATCAAGCCCGCTGTACTAAAAATACAGCGGGCGCTAGGCCAGGGAGCTCCCGGCAGTCGCACGCAGCGCGGCTGCCAGGGGCTCCGTGGCCGGTGGCCTGGCGCGTCCGAGGCGCTTTGTGCCTCCCGACGCGCCAGGCCGCCGGCCAGGGAGTAACTGCGAGCCGCGCTGTACGCGGCTCACAGTTGCTCCCTTTGCGGCGGGTGAACAATCAGAGGGTCCTCCGATTGCCAGTCCGGAGGAAGGGGCCAATCGGCACCCTTCCTCATCACGGACTGAGCCTGCCCTAACTCCTCCTACTCTGCCCTTACCGAATTATTTAGTCCGCAGCGTCCGCGGCGCCGTGGGCGGTTTTAAGATGTGCTTCTGCATACAGATTAGGCCATCCAAAAAGGCTATCTGAAGACAGAAAAAATACGTATATATTTTGTCAGCCCCTTAAACCATCGTGGGAACAGAAATTGTCAAGCTGATACCTGTTTGGCATCATTTAAATTGAAATATGGACCGTCTCCGGTCTTCAAAGTAGTAGGCTTCAGATGATAATGATAGATTAACATTGAAGGGGAAATGCCAAAGCAGTCTGTTACTTAGATTCTTCTTTTCTGAAAAAAATCATTGGGAGCACACAGTATTTTTTGCAGATATGTCAACTGAAGACAGCTGAGAAATGACAGTTCTGAGCAGGTTACAGCATAGCCTCCCCCTTGCCCTAGAATCATGACACTGGAGGGGAGAGAGAAAGCAAAGGACCTCTTTATTTGAATACTGCCTCTTTGCAAAAGGATATAAAAATTATGTATTTCCCAACCATCGAGGATCCTGAGTTCACAGAGCTGCACCCTTCACAGTCAATTTCGTTCAGAATCACATGAGTGCCATTTACAAGGCAACTCTGTTGCTCAGAAGATTAATGTAGTGCCCTTTCAACTATGGATGCCATATTCAAATGTGGTTCCCATTAGAGTGATTTAACAGTATTCCAGCACTGAGCAGCATGAATCTGTGTTTTCATGGTCAGATCTGAAATCAGGTGTCTGCACTGTTATGTCATTTAAAGAAAGCTGTCTAGCTAGAGAGCTTGTTCAGCACCCCAAAGGGATAGATTGTTGTGACTGCCTTCCTTTTTCAAGTGTTTACAGTTCATAGTCCACGGTCTGCTGGGATGGTCAGAGAAGATTTACAGACATCAGGAGTATGCAGTCCTAGATGGTGAGGAATCACAGACCATTACAGCTAGAAAAAAGTGACTGTGTTCTATTTGATGTTGGAGAAGATATTTAACAACAGTGAACACTTCATGGGGATACACTAGAACATTGTTCCTCAGAGACATTCATGGAAAGGCTCACTACGCCTTTCTCAGAAATATCTGAAACCAAAAAAATGTGTGAATTCCCTTCAATCACAGCATGAACTTTTTTTCTCTGTGTATAGCTACACCTGCTGATACTGGCCAGCAAGATGGGTAGAGAGCAGTAAGCAGCTTGGTGACAACCAAAAAGAAAGAAGCACGTTCCTTTATCAATATAGGCCAGATACAGATGGCTGCACACGTTGACTCATCAAGCATGCTCACCTGGTCATTTGCCTGGTCATCCTGAAGAGTGTGATTGCACAAATAAAGTGGTTGTGTGCACATTTCCTCTCCATGATCAACAACATGCTGAAGAAGCATTGCTGATCATGGGAAGGGTGTGTACATGCAGCCTCCTCCTCCATGCAGTTGTACCCTGCAAACAACCAGGAAATTGTGCAGTGGCAGGGGAGGAAGCCAACACACTCATGGTCACTCTCCCTCCCTGCACAGTGCGTCAACACTCAGGAGGCATTGTCTGTACTGGGCTTTGGCCACTGACAGACACACAGAATGGTAATAAAGTTTGTCCACAGATTCATACCATCATGATTTATTTTTGATCACGTGTGAACTGTTCAGTGGTACAAGAGCATCTGCAGTAGTTTCATATTAAACTCATAATGAAGTGCCTATGTGAAATCATCCTTTGATTCTATAAGCCAGTAAATATTCAGGCAGGTACCTCACATGCTATACAACCTAAAAGGTGCATCTGTCTGTCTGTTCACATAACATAACCACACATCTATAGAATATGTGTTTGCTCTGGATATACAACTAATTTAGTGTTTCTCTTGTCAATTCGTTGCAAATAATCCAAAAGGGGAAAGAGACGGTAATATAAACCAGTGACAGTATCCTTCCTAATGTAGTTAGCCATAAGTAATAAAACAGGAACAATGGGGGTTTTCTTTATAATTAAAGGGAACAGTTACTCAGCTTTTCCACTTCAAAGAACAGAAAGAGAAGACTTTTTGTTACTCTAAGCAATGAAATGGTCAGGAAATGGAACTCCGTGGATCAGCCAAGCATTAAGTCTATGAATCTGACTCCCCCCCCCTTTTTTTTTCCAGAAAAGGAGGTGGGGAGGGCTGAAGGACATAAATGTAATCTTGTGTTCTGGTAGAAAGGTAATTTTTTTTTTTTTACTCTCTGGAGGTCAATCAGATATAGAATGGCAGGTGCCAGAAAAAAAATCTCATGGTATTCTCAGCCATAAGTTGGTAGTTTTTCTAGGAATGATATTGATCATTTAGAAACCAGATCCTAGCTTTATTGTGGCTTAGTCGTTTCATCACAGTGGTTAAATAGGAAACGTGTACATATATATGGTAAGATGTAGTCACTATTTCTAATGGGTTCTGATCACTCATTTTTCCTGAATAGGTACACTGGTATTTGAAAAGATGTTTATTTAGAGAGTTTTATATATTGCACTGTTAAGTCATTAAAAAAGATTTACTGCTCCTTATTTATTAATAAAGAAAGCACTGGCTCTTATGTAATTTCATCTATCTATTTCATCTATATGGCCCCTGCTATTGGATAGTGGGACTGGATCATTCCCAAGCCGTAAAGGTAATACCTGAAATGGGTTTCAAGGCCATCTCAGACATTACGGCCTTTCTGTGGAAACAGATAAAAATGCCACAAATCCAAACAGTTCCATTTAATATATAGTTCAGTGATCTCATGATGATAGAAATGTGATATGCTGGGCCAGAGAATCTCTATGAGATCTGGCAAAATCTGAGTTGCTGTTATTAATACAGCCCCTTCATGGAATTATTTTCACTTGGAAATGTTTTCAGAGTTCATTTGTTAAAATCAAAAACTGTATCCCACATTTTCAATTTATTCAAAACACTGTTGGACCTCCAATGAAGTTTCCTTCAGGACACCCCTTATCCAGAACACTGAGACCCAACCCATACATCATGTGAAAAAAAATGGCACAGCTTCCCTGTCGCCATGGGATTCCGGGATGACCAAGGCCTTCAGCGTGTTGTGCCCCTAATCCCCTTATCTCAGCAGTCCTTCCTCAGGCAGCTAACAGCAATATGTAACAACAATAATATAACATTAAATATAGCAAATATAAATATCATAGGTAAAGGTAAAGGTATCCCCTGTGCAAGCACCAAGTCGTGTCTGACCCTTGGGGTGACGCCCTCTAGCATTTTCATGGCAGACTCAATACGGGGTGGTTTGCCAGTGCCTTCCCCATTACCGTTTACCCCCCAGCAAGCTGGGGACTCATTTTACCGACCTCGGAAGGATGGAAGGTTGAGTCAACCTTGAGCCGGCTGCTGGGATCGAACTCCCAACCTCATGGGCAGACAGCTTCAGATAGCATTTCTGCTGCCTTACCACTCTGTGCCACAAGAGGCTCTATAAATATCATAGTAAAGTATAAACTTGACTGCAGAAGTTCCCCTTTAAAAAGTCAAAATAGCAGTGTAGCTTAAAACTGTTGAATTGCTAGGCCTGGCCTAGCAACTATTTGGAGATCATTGGATAGGGAAACGGGGGAGGGAGTGTGTGTCAATGATGGCATGATGTCATTTTGGTGTGGGAATGTAAGTGGTGTCCCAGCTCACTAGAGAATTACTGGAAAATATGGTAAAGTCATAGAGATTCCGGTGATTCATAGAGAGGATTGATATCACATCTGTTGTTTTTTTTTGGGGGGGGGGGAGCTGAAAATTCTGTGGTTTTGGTAATGGGCTGAGTATTTTGGCAGCTCAGGCTGTTGTTTTTTTATTCTGTGTGATGTTCATATTTTGTTGATGGACTGTTGTATTGTTCTATCTCTTTATTTAAAAGATTTCTATCCTGCCTATCAATATAACAGCTGATCAAAAAAGTAAAACCATACTTTATTTATATATTTATATATAAATAAAATTTTCAATTTTTTAAAAAAATCAAATTTTCCATTGTAACCTTTTGCTTTCTGTCCAAAGATGAAATCTTTGAGATTCTGTCTTTTACACAAAGTAATCTTACTTCCAAACTTCAGTTAAATTGGATAAAATATTCTCATTCTGTATCCAATTAAAACCTTGACTTGCACTGAATCCAAACTAACTATTGCCCCCATGACTTCCCCTTATGACTGTGCCAGCTGTGGGTTTTTTTTAAAGAAAGAAAGCTAGGAATTCAGAGATCATCATGACAGATCATTAGAATGTTAGTTATTTTCACAATAACAATTGACTGGCAGGGTGGTATATAAGGCCAATCATAACGCGAGTCCTTTCTTTGGCATCAAAAAATACCACAGCTTTATTAAACAACATGATCTGAGGGTTGGCCTGGCACGAGGTATAGAGTACCCCCCTCCGTGCAGCCATCTGGCTGCTCACATGGGCTCAAGGGGCACCCTGGGTGCCCTCCCTCCCAGTCAGAGGGAAGGATTCCTTGCCCCTTGATACCATCCTCTGGGAGGAGGTTGGTTAAATGGTTGCCAGGTGTCCACCTCATTCAACCATCCCTTTCTCCTACCTCCGAGCCCCTGACCTTCCCAGCCAGGTAGGGCCATGCTTATTGTAAGCTGGTCTCTTACAGAGACTCCTGCTCCCAGGGTTCCAGTACACAGACTGGTCCCTGGTCAAATACTCCACCTCGTTCCCCTATTCTGCTGCTACAATGAATGAACGGAAACCATAACCAGTATAACAGGGTGGGAGGGTGGCCAACTGTCTGCTGGCTCTCCTGCGGCGAAAGGGGTGAGATCACGTACATGGCGCCTTACATAGGCACCCCCCTAGTGCCTGCCCCTTACATCACCACCAAAGTTCACCTCTGTAGCATGCCCACGTTCCCACCTGGCTAGACGACACTGTGTCTTTCTTGGCCCTGCCAAACTGCCACACCAATTATGGCCCCCAGTAAGCTCATGGCCACTTTTTGCTGGAGCTTTTAAAAATCCCTCTGGTAGTACTGCAGGTAGAAAAGGTCAGGAAAATGGTAGACATTAATGAGGCGCCCCTTCCAAAAGCCCGGCTCCTCCGATTATGCACAGAGCTAGCCCAACCTATTCCTTGCCTGCACCAGCGGCAGTTCCAGGCCAGTGGAAGAATCCATGTTTTCTTAACACGGGTCTTCCAAGGGCCTGGGTCAGGCCAGGCCTCAGATGGTGGTGATGTCAGGCATAATCGGGGATTTTCCCTGAAGCCCTGTTGCTGCCATCACGGGAATTCCAGCCCATGCATAATCAGTCTATGTAAGTTTTTCTCAACATTTTTACCATTGAGAAACTCCTGAAATATTCTTCAGGTTTTGAGAAACCCCAGAAGTGGGATCTCCAGGTCCCAGCTGGATGCTGGCATCCCTGCCACTGTTCAGGAACTGGAGAATCCCCAGAATGAAAGTTTCACTCCAGACTGCAAAGATCAGTTTCCCTGGAGGAAGGAGCTGCTTGGGTAGGGAGGTCTCTATGGCATTGTGCTCCAGAGAGGATGAGGAATGCCAACCTCCATGTGGGACTTGAGGATCCCCTGGAATGACAGGTCCTCTTCAGACTGCAAAGATCACTTCCCCTGGAGGAAGAGCTGCTTGGGACAGGGACAGGGGGCTGTGTAGCACTCTCCTCTACACAGAGAGAGAGAGAGAGAGAGAACCCAGAAGACAAAAGCATTCCACCCTTCTCAAATTGAAAACCTTATGAACCACACAATCACCTCTCCATGTAGGAAATACCTGAGTGTCTCATTCCTTGGATTGCTCTGAGACGCCATTGGGCAGAAGGTCCAAATTTAAAGGAAAAGTGTCCCATAATAGTCAATGAGCACTTTAAAAAGACTGATACCATCCTCCTGCAACACCTTCTGTCTGTGCTCTAGCTACATCTCTTTAAGGCAATGGCACCTTGATGTAGTGGTTAAGAGCAGTGGTGTCTAATATGGTGAGGTGGATTTTATTCCCTGCTCCTCCACATACTGGGTGACCATCAGCCAGCTGGATGCCTTTGGGCTAGTCACAGTCCTTTTAGAAATTGTTCTCACTGGTCCTTAAATAATTATCAATATATAAAATGTATTGTACCAATTGTCTTGGAAAGGTTCTCCGTAGAAAAATTACAGCAAGGTCAAGGAGGTATCCTTATGGAAAGGGAAAGTCTATATCTTCCCAGTCCCTTCCACCTCAACCTTATTTTCCCTGCTGCAATTGACTGTGATATCCACAAAGCATTCCTCCCTTCTCAAATTGCACATTGCAAAGCTCACATGACTCACTCATGAGTAAACATTCCTAGTCAGTCAGCTTTTCCTGACTGCCCTGGGTCCCAGTGGGCTGGCAGGGGGCTATTTCCAAAAGATATGCAAAGGATGTGCCAGGAGGCAGCTCACTCCCCCCCCCCCATGTCCTCTGAGTTGAAAGAGGCCAGGAGGCCATGGCAACTTACTGGCAGCAGGGCATACTAGCTGAGGCCAGGAGGCCAGCTCCTCATCCACCTAGCAAACATCTGAAACTGGCAGGAAGTTGGATGCGGAGAGCTGACTCCTTATTGACCCACATTGGCAGAATGCAATTTGAAATGAAGTGCCCTCCCCCTATATGTAGCATACTCCCAGGGAAGGCCAATCAAAGTTGTTAGAATTTAAAGTTCCACAAGACCCTTTTATATTGACATTATCCCAGGACCCTCTAAAATGCCACATGGATTCTGAGATGACCACCTTAATATTTACCATTCTTAAAATAAATAAATAGCACATGAGTTTCACCAACTAAGCAAAGTTCTCATGTCCCCCAAATGTCTACCACAGGTCCTGTTCACATATGAGTTCTGGCAATTCCATGAAGAAGAAGAAGAAGAAGAAGAAGAAGAAGAAGAAGAAGAAGAAGAAGAAGAAGAAGAAGAAGAAGAAGAAGAAGAAGAAGAAGAAGAAGAAGAAGAACAAGAACAAGAACAAGAACAAGAACAAGAACAAGAACAAGAACAAGAACAAGAACAAGAACAAGAACAAGAAGATGATGATGATGATGATGATGATGATGATGATGATGATGATGATGATGATGATGATGATGTCCAGAGGAGGGCAAAAAAGATGGTGAGGGGTTTGGAGACCAAGACATATGAAGAAAGGTTGGGGGAGCTTGGTCTGTTTAGCCTAGAGAGGAGACAACTGAGAGGGGATCTGATAACCATCTTCAAGTATTTAAAAGGGTGCCATATAGAGGAACAGGCTTCCTCGGGAGGTGGTGGGTTCGCCATCTTTGGAAATTTTTAAACAGAGTCTAGATAGCCATCTGACAGAGAGGCTGATTCTGTGAAGGCAAAGGGGTGGCAGGTTACAGTAGATGAACGACTGGGATGTGAGTGTCCTGCATAGTGCAGGGGGTTGGACTAGATAACCCATGATGTGCCTTCCAATTCTATTATTCTATGATAAGAAGAAGAAGAAGAAGAAGAAGAAGAAGAAGAAGAAGAAGAAGAAGAAGAAGAAAGAATAGTTAGTTCTTATATGCTGCTTTTTTCTACCTGAAGGAGTCTCAAAGCGGCTTACATTCACCTTCCCTTTCCTCTCCCCACAACAGACACCCTGTGAGGTAGTTGAGGCTGAGAGAGCCCTGATATTCCTGCTAAGTCAGAACAGCTTTATCAGTGCTGTGGTGAGCCTAAGGTCACCCAGTTGATTGCATGTGCGGGAGCACGGAATCAAACCCAGCTCGCCAGATTAGAAGTCTGCACGCCTAACCACTACACTAAACTGGCTCTGGAACTTAATTCAGATATGGACAACAGCAAGCACCCCCCCCCCCTGATTGGTTCTTGACCTGAAGCAGCCCCAAAGAGCTGCTGTTCACCTCATGGTAGAAATTTACATGATGGACTACACATAAGTTCCCTCAGTGGAGCAAATAGTAGCTCCCTGAGGAACTTTCAAATCAAAGAAATGGTGGGGGGATTTAAGCCCTGTCTCCCCATGCACCATGGATCTCATCCAAATCAGGCCTATGCCCACCCAGGAATTGAGTTCTGAGCACAGAATTCCCAGAATACATTTGTAAATAGAACCTGTGGCAGACGCATGGGAGAAACAAGGTCAGAACTTAGTGGCATATGATTAGGCCCCAAAGCTGTATCTTCCCATCCATGTCATTAGCCTTGTGCCCCTACCCATTGACGTTCCCCACTACCACTACCCCATACATTTTGCTACGCTCCTACAGAGACAACTAAGGCAGGATGGGAAGCCTCACAGGATGGGAAACTCCTTAAAATGAAACCAAGTAAACACTTGACTCACAGGCATACTAAAGTGATTGCTGTAGAATGGTTCCACTCTCAACATGATAGCCACCCAAGAGCAACCATCATAGAAAATGTGTGTATATTTCAAGGTAACCTGAGACAATGGGACAAATGTGATTAGACTTTGGCCTTTAGATGACAGTTTGGAATTCTCTGTTTTTAATATTCTCTCTCTCTCTCTCTCTCTCTCTCTCTCTCTCTCTCTCTCTCTCTCTCTCTCTCTCTCTCTCTCTCTTTCTCCTGCACAGAAAGGACACCTCCGTTCAAGGTCAAAAAGCAGCTTTCCATTGACACCCAATACACATAAAATATAAAAGAACTGTTAATAGAATTCTAGATTGCAGTCCCTTCTTTCTTCACTAAAGTGGACAACTTCTTCCCAATTTACAGTACAATATCCAGTGGTGAAATAATGTAAAGAAAAGAAGTTTTTTGTCTGACTGCACAATGAGATGAAAGGAAGTGAGTTGGACAGGAAAGGCCTATTGTTGAAACATCTGTAGGTTGCACTGTGGACAAGGACCTTCTGTTTTTGATCTAGCATCTCAGACCTTTTCCACCACTTCAGCCAAAAGATGAGATATTGGCTGAGCCACTGCTCAGTGTTCTTACAAAATCCAAAAATTAGCACAGATGGTTCTGTGATCCTGAAATGCTGATAAAAGATCACAGCTTTAAATAATTTCCCCTATGTTATAAGCCTGTCAAATTTTCATTGCTATTCATCAAGCAAGGCAAAAATCTTTTGTACTTTGAGGGTCAGCTAAAAATATAGACACATGCCCTCAGATGCATATTTAAGTTATTTCAGGGGTCTTTCTTAATTAATTGAGGTGTTTTGAGACTACTAATATGATCACATGGATGTGCTTAGAAAATGCCTCCATGTTAGGTCTTGACTTGCCAGGAACCTTAGAGGTTGAGCAGGAGAATATACTTAATGTTAAAATACAAATATTTATTACTATTCATGTGTACTTTATCCATGTGTCAATATGTATTGGATCTGTGCAATAGTGTACAATTAATATTGATGTTTTTAAAATCTAAAATTTGCACATGAATAGAAAGGCTGACTACTTGCCCCCTTGATTCCTGTCCATCTTGGCTGCTCAAAACAAGTGACCAGTGAATAGGAGGCCATCTGAGGGATATTGTCATCCAGGGAATTCCGAGGGGCACTGAAGGAGGCAGTGGGCCGCCCTTTACTGCATAAACCCGTGTTGGACTCACAGGACTCAGCCAACTTCCACTCACTCTCGGATCTTGCGTTTCTGTGCAAGGAGGTTGAAAGGGCTGTCACAGACCATTCAGCATTCTTGGATGAAGCTTTGACACTCAATCCAGTCAGGCTTCTGTTCTGGCCACAGGGTGGAGTCAGTGTTGGTTGCTCTGATGGATGATCTCTGGCACCAGCTGGATAGGAGTGGTTCAGCTAGTCTTGTGATGTTAAGCCAGTTGGCCATGTTTGATGTGATTGACGATGAGTTGTTAGCCTGCTGCCTCGCCAGTGATGGAATACATGGGACAGCACTTCAGTGGCTGATTTCCTTTCCCAAACAGCAGATACAGAGGGTCGCCTTGGGGGAAGAGCTGTCACACTCCTGTCAACTGCCTTGTCCACAGGGGGTGGTTCTCTTGCCCAAGCTTTTCAAAATCTACATGTGCCCAGTGGCTCAGCTGGTCTGGAGATTTGGGCTGGGTTGTCACCAATATACGGATGACAGCCAGCTCTATCTCCGAATCATAGAATCATAGAATAGAATCAGAGACTCATAAAGTTTGAAGGGTCATCTAGTCCAACCCCTGCACAATGCTGGATCTCACAACTACCTGCCCATCTACTCACAATCTGCCTAACTTTATAAAATCGAAGAAGATAAAAAGTCTCTTATCTCATTTATTTAGATTTTGACTCTGCCAAAACAGTCTCTAGATTCAAATGCTCTTGTATAATGGAGAGTCAAGGTTGTGAGCTCACATATAATGAGCATTTGCCTCATTATATTCAAACATTAACAAGGACGGACTCATTGCCACTGACGAAAGCCAGACTGAAAACGGAAAACAAATGAATCTAGAGTCCATTTTGGTAGAGTCAAAGTCTAAATAAATGAGATAAGAGACTTTTTATCTTCTTATACTTGATTAAGCCACTGGACAGATTCTGTCTCTCCTTTGTTACAATTTTGTTACGTCTTTCACATCAACTTTTGGAATCGTCCACTTTTTTCGTGCATAACTTTACAAAATCATCATTACTATCAGATGACTATGTAGCCTCTGCTTTAAAATTTCCAAAGAAGGAGACTGTGGGCTAAAATGGATAAATGTTAAGGATCCCTTTTGAGACCTCCATTGCCATGTGGGGGCCACTTGAAAAGTTTGAGTGGAAGGGAAGGGGGATTGACATTTAAATCTGCTACATCTGTTCTGAAACCTCCCAGAGGGGCTTTGGATCCAGAAATACCAATCTGTGAGACACATAGCTCAGGATCCTTTGGACTCATGGCATCAGGGACAAGGTGATGCCCACCCGCCATTCTCCAGACTTTTCTTTATTTTATTTTCTTTATTTTTCTTTTCTAAGTTTGTTCTGTCCTGCCTTCTTTCAGTACTTGGCTGTGGACTTGGGGGGATAAGTGATTGTGCAGTCTCCTAGGTGTAAACTGCACGGAGCTTTTATTCCAATCCGAGGTCGATTCAGTCCCTGCCCTCTACACAGAATGCGATTTCCGTTTGCATTTGGGGAGATTTAAATTTTCCTTCTGCAGCAAGAAGGATTGATCCGGAGTGACTCTACCTTTATTGTGCGATATCTTAAGAGTGCTTTTAACGCCCCAAATTTTTCAAATCCTCTTGTGGCTCTTCACAAGAGCCTCTTGTGGCGCAGAGTGGTAAGGCAGCTGTCTGAAAGCTTTGCCCATGAGGCTGGGAGTTCAATGAGGCTGGGAGTTCAATCCCAGCAGCCGGCTCAAGGTTGACTCAGCCTTCCATCCTTCCAAGGTCGGTAAAATGAGTACCCAGCTTGCTGGGGGGCAAACTGTAATGACTGGGGAAGGCACTGGCAAAACACCCTGTATTGAGTCTGCCATGAAAACGCTAGAGGGCGTCACTCCAAGGGTCAGACATGACTTGGTGCTTTGCACAGGGGATACCTTTACCTTTACCTTTATTTTTCAAATCTGGATTGGGAAAGAAAGCTCTGTGGTAGAGAACCTCTGATAGGTCACACCTGGTCATGTGACAAGCTTGCCTTAAAGGAGAAGCCCCTAATTTCTCTCAACTTCTGTCGGTACGGGATTTTTTCTCCCTTCTCTGCCTTTTTCGATCCTCTCTCGCCCCCCCCTCCAAAAAAATAAAGAGACTCCCTGCTTGGCTCCTCTCCCCACCCTTCAAGAAAAGAAAGAGGCTTGCCCCCCCCTTCTGAACTACCCTAACCACGTGCAGAAGACTTTTCCCTTTCAATGGGGAGGGGGGGAAGAGGAAGACCCGAGTTCAAAGTGAACTGAATTCAACAGGATTGACAATGGAATAAACAAAGTAAGTGCAGACTCTGCCCTAGTTTGGAGTTTCTTTTTACCTCCTTCTTGTCTGGACGCACCCCTCCCACATCATTTTCTGATGCTCCGAATGGGCGGAACTCATCAATCTCTTTAAGTGGCTGTAAATAACTTTAACGGCTTAGCACTATATCTTTCCTGAATCTCTTCTTCACTGCCATTTGTTTTGGCTTCTGGAGATTGCTGGCTTGATAAATAAGCATTGCAAGAAAAGGTGGTATCTTCATTCTTTCCAGCTCTCAGAAGACAAGTCTGAGTCTAGAGAATCAGGAAGTGTTTGGCTTCAATGCAAGACCATTTAAGAAGACTCCGTTGTACCAGGGAGTTGCTTTATGTCTGATGACTTTCTCAAGTGCCTAGAGCACCCTGATCGTATACTAAAGATAGAACAAGAAGAAGAAGAAGTTCCAGACACTATTCAAGTTTTGCGTAGTCTACACAAACACAGTAAAGAAATGAGATCTCTTCTTGAGGGGCTACACAAGGAAATTGTGGCAGTCCGAACAGAGGTAATTGATTCTAAGAAGGAACTTTCAGATAGAATTGATGATCTCAAGAATGTTGTGGACCCTATAACTTTTTCACAAGCATCTATAACTCTTATACAAAAAGAAGGAATGGATCCTGTCCTCCCATAATCATACAGACCCATCTCCTTGTTGAAGCTGGATTATAAAATATTTGTCAAAATCTTGGCAGAACAACTGAAAAAATGTACTGGAGATATGGTGCACGAAGACCAAAACAGGTTTTATGCTAAAGAGACTAATGAAAAATAATATTGATTTGGTGCTTAATGCAATGGACTATGTTAAGAAGAAACAACAGTGTTCTGTTTTTGTGTTTTTAGACACAGACAAAGCTTTTGACAATGTCCAATGAGACTATCTATGTGCAACTTTGCATACTATGGATTGTGGAGAAAGTTTTCTGAAAACTATCCAGCAAATATATTCTAAGCAAGAAGTTATAATTTTAATAAATGGAATGCTTACATCACAAAAAAATTAGATAATGAAGAGTACTAGGCAAGGATCACGTCTTTCACACCAGTTGGGAATTTATTTTTAATCTCCTACTGGGGAGAATTTATTAGGACTAAGCATTTCTGAGGTACACTGAAGATTTGAGGAATAGACTCAGAAGCTGATACACAAGAATCAGATGGAAGACAGGTTCTCCCACCAGAAGAAACTTGCTGGTTGTGCAGCAAAGGGTTTTTGAAGGGGGATCAGAAGCTGACTCCCAGCTGATTAGGATATCACCTGCAAGTAAACGCCTGGTCCTCAGATACCACATCACTGTATCCTAGCAAGGCTGGGACACAACAAAGTCAGAGGTCCAGAGTAATGGAATGATCTATAACTTCTACACAATTGGAGGAAAGAGAATATGGTCTGACCTATAACTTTTGACTCAATTATTCTTTAGCAAAAATAATGAACTGGGAGGAGTGGGTCCCAGTGAAGAAACAAATATAGAAAAATACAGATGCACTGGGAAACCAATATGGCAATAAAATATCCAAATTGGACTTATATAAAGTCGTCTCTTTTCAGTAATTCTTTTATTCTTATTTCACACAAGTCCCGATGCATTTCGCCTTTCAGCTTTTTCAAGGGACAGTTTTTATATTTAAGGACCAATTTAAGGAATCTCTTGATAGAGTATGTCATACAATAGCTAAACTTAGCTTGTGGCGCTTAGCTATTGTATGATCTTATACTCTATCAAGAGATTCCTTAATAAGTTGAAGTTGGTCCTTAAATATAAAAACCGTCCCTTGAAAAAGACAACTCTATATAAGTCCAATTTGGATATTTTATTGACATATTGGTTTCCCAGTGTGTCTGTATTTCTCAATTATTCTTTAGGCAGATTAGATCAGAAGTTCACTTTGAACTGATCAGGATATCAGTCAGGAGCAGGTTCTGATTTACCACCTCATGAAAAATCGCTGTCACCCAGTAAGGGAGAAATATAGCAGCCCTGGAGATCAGGTTGACATCAACAATGGACTTCTGATCTCCAAAAGGACTGTCCTTTATTTGGAGGTGGTGATTAGAAGTTCAGTCTATGAGCAGATGCTCATAGCTAATATAATTTGGCTTCTGGAGATCAGAAGCCAATTGCTTCTGTTCTACCCACCTCACATTTCTCCCCAAGTACAGCCTTGCAGGGATGGAGGTAGCCGCTTGGGGTTGGAACAAAATTTCAGTTGATAACAGGTGGCCATCTGCTTTTGATCTTCACCTCTTGTTGTGTCACTGCAAGGAGGAGGTTCAGCAAGATGTTTGGAGACAGTTTCTATTTGGCAGACATTCAAGTTGCTCTGGGAATCAGCTCATTGTGTGTACGACAGCCTCGAGTATTGCATTTGATTGCTTAACACATTTACTGCAAAATGGTAGTGGAGGAACCTGGATTTTGACCTCGTTTTCATGCAGGAGGACATTTCTGGATATTTTCTGACACTTCATCCCCACAATGAGTTTTTTTATCCTGACTCATCTTTCAAAATATGGGGGGGGGGGAGGTAGCAACAACATGACATTGTCCTCCAGTTGACCATTTCCCAGGTTTTTTCCCATCCTCAGTAAATTCTTTCTTACATCTGGTCTGGTTGATCACTCCAGAAAGATCAATGTCCAAGCACATTAGCAAGCCCTCTGATCCAAATGGTGTACATTTCTAAGGTCCTGCCCACATAGGCACAATCTTTGCCTCACCCTGACTGCCATTGTGCATTATACTTTACAAAAAAATAATTAATTGCTATTACTCTATGGCTCAGTAATGATACATTAATGTATTGCCACAATCTACTAGTTCTTTAGAATTTAACACCACCACTTCCCAAAAAACACCTCTAGTGATACTGTAAAAGAAAAATGCAGGGGAAATTGTGGTATATGAGGGAAAGTTCACATAAAACTGCAATGTGGATGCTCCGCCACTGCAAATGGCTCTGTATTCATGAGGGTTGTGACAATGAAACAGAATATTTGGTATACGGATGCAACCTGAGTGATAGAATCATAGAATCATAGAGTTGGAAGGGGCCATACAGGCCATCTAGTCCAACCCCCTGCTCAACGCAGGATCAGCCCTAAGCATCCTAAAGCAACACTCCTGTTTTTAGACCACAATTTCCCAACCAGTATATCATGATACAGCAGTGTACCTCAAAAGCCCCTCAGATGTACAATGGCATGGGAGATTCCAAGATGGCGGCCGCATAGAGCTGGCACATAGCCAAGCAGCCATCACAGCTGCAGCTCTGCTTCTTCCAGGGTAAGTTTGCCTGGTGCAACTTCTGTTGGGCAAGAGCGCTGTCCTCTGTTGGACATCAGGGCTGTCTTTTATAAGTTAAAAGTATTTTAATTTATTTTTATTTGCATATTGAGCATTACAGGCATAATGTGGTTGGGTGAGAAGACAAGAAGCTAGTTTTTATGTGTATTTGTGCATTTTTATTTGCATGTTTTTGTTTTTATTTGCATATGGGGGTGTGGAAGGGATGAGGCCAGCGGACATCACTTTCATGATACCTCAAAGGCTGAAAAATATTTCAGGTGTACCTCCATGGTCAAAAGATTGAAAAAGGTTGTTTTAGACAGATAACCATGTCTTGTTTGAAGAGGTCATCAGTGACCCTCAGTCTCCTAGGCAACAGCAGCTTGTTTGTGGCCCTCCTAGAGACCACCAAAGCAAATGTCTCCAGCCCCAGGGGAAAGGCACCACAGCCTTTGACACTAAGCAAGACTAGAGAATTTGCCCTCTCTCTCAAACACACACAAAAATACTGTCTGCACTTCAGTCTAATTCCCTAAAAGTGAAGGAATGATAAACTATTTGCACTAGAGTAAGATAAATGTCCAACAGCTGAAATGTGAGACTTGGCACCAGAAGGCTTTTGCCAACAGACCAAGGAAAAGTGTAGGAATCAAGCAGGAATGAAATTACATGCTTTGTCTGTCTGCACTACATACGGATCTGAGGCTGACAGCTCAAGAATGATAGATGAAGTAATTCATCACTGTAAGGGAGGTGGCTCCCAGAAAGCGCTTGACATTCTGAAAGATATGTAGCACATTGGTCAATGGCCCTTGCATAAAATGTTAGCACTTAGTGGAATTTAATTACATCCTCTTCACAAATCATTACATGCTCCTACTGCCTGGGAACTTCAGCAAACCTTCTTGTAACCATCCTTATTTTTATTCTCAATGTGAAATAGGGTCATGGTGTGGAGGGAAGGGGATGGGTCAATGAGAGAACATTTGTTTAGCATGCAGAGGATCCCCAGCATCTCCAGTTGGAAGAATTAGTTCATAGTTGATGTGAAAGACTTTTGCCTCAGATCTGAAGAGCCACTGCCAGTCAGAGTAGATTTGTTGACTGGTTCAGAATAAGGCAATTTAAAGGATTATTCGTTTCCCAAGTTTGAAATGTAGTGGTTCTAGCAGAATTATCATTGTATAGTTTGGCTCCTGAGAACATCTGAGGACTGGTTCCATTACATATGTCGAAATGATTGCCTTCAGGAATAAGTCTTTTCCAATATATATTTTCCTGAAAGACTTGTATTTGGGGAGGATAGATATTTAGGCAAGGGGAGCCTGAGAATTGTTGGTGGTGGTACGCTAAAATGCGATTATTTGGAGACAACACTTATAATTCAAAGAACAATTTTGGTCTGCACAAAAGAATCTACCAAAGACACAATAGTTTTGAGGACTCCGTAGAGCCAAATTCCTCCTCCCTTCTACATGTGCACACAAGATAGCATGATGGGCCCATCAAGTGTTCTGTGCATGCCCCATCCCCAGAGAGCCCTTCCCCTAGCTACTGAATATGTTTTATCCTGCCCTCCCAGCAAACATGGTTTGCCCTTTCTCATGTTACCGTTATAACAACCACATTAACTAAGTTAGCTTAAGAGAGTAGGTTGAACCGAAGATCATCCAGCAAGCTTCATGGTAGTGTGGAGATTCTCCCAGATGCTAGACCAGCACTCTAATCACAGTAAACCATAAATCACCACTAAAAAATTGTGCTTCAGTTTTCCAGCTTTTCTGCTTATATACCCAAGTTCAGTTAATAAAGTGGATGCATAAAACTGGTTCATAAAAAGTCAGACCATTGTTTTATCTGATAGCAGGATTTAAATATGCAAAGCTGCTTAAAAAGATAATTTTATTAAGAAGAGAGCCAGCTAGAAATGGAGAAGAGAGAGTCCTCACTAACTGTCTAACTGAACAAAGTTTGAGTCCAGTGGCACCTATTAAGACCAACAAAGTTTTATTCAAGGTATAAGGTGTTGTGCACACACACACTTCCTGAGGTACAATGAAATGGAAATTATCATTCTGTCTGCCTGTCTGTCTGTCTGTCTGTCTGTCTGTCTGTCTGTCTGTCTGTATGTATGTATGTATGTATGTATGTATGTATGTATGTATGTATGTAGAGGGTGACTCTAACTATTCTTCTTTGTCTTCATTCAGTCTGTTCTGGAGGCAAGCAGGGAGGAAGTTTGGTCAAAAGAGCAGGAAGTCTATAAGGATCCTAGAGACTATTTCAAAACATGAGGAGGTTCCTATTCTAACTATGCTAAATACACATCTTATCTTATGTCCCCTGAAGGATATTCTTCATATATATTTGAGTCATGAGCACTACAGATCTTACATACTCCAACACTATCAAGGTAAGTATTATCTAGTCTGACTGGCAGTAGTTCATCAGGGTTTTGAGTAGAGGTCCTTTCTATCACCTACTACCTGACCCTTCCACTGGAGATTTCTGGAAGTGAACCTGGGACCTTCTGTATCACCTACCAATGAGACAGCTCCACTGCCCCAGTATGATCTTCACCAGCTTTCCATTGGCTAGGACTGCTTGAAAGGGAATTTTCTTCTTGCTTTTATGAAGAAATAGCATGGAGTGGTCCAAGTAATAGTCCGTTTATGTTCCAGAAGGGCTGTATGTGTGGTTCCTCACTATCTCAATTGTTTTCTTTCCAACTGTAGAGCCTGCTATATCCACAATAGAGTTAATAACAGGTAGTATAAATGTCACTTAAAACATTGCAGTTTGTTCTGTCTCTGAAGAACATCTTTGAAGATGCTGAGCTGAACAGAATAAGTTTAATTCTCCAGAGACAGTTATAGTGTAGCACAGTCATGCATAATAGCTACTGGCTCACTGAAACGTTATAGACTTGCATATCTGTATGCTTCTTACAAAGAAATAAAATCTTGAGCTGGGAAGTCTTAGAGTAATAACATCTGGCAAGCAAGAATAGCCATTTTATAATGCCTGGGAAGTAGGACTTCAGCCCAGCAAATGGATGGATCTCTGGCATTATCAGATAACAATAGCTCAATTGTCTAGGGTTGTTTTAGAAGTCACGCCCCTGCAAAAGACTAGGAGGAAGAGAGCTGTTATTATTCCACAAGGCACTGAAAACACTGACCAACCCAGACAGATCTGCAATGTCATTTTTAGGCAGAGACATTTAATCTATATTTATGTATGCAATGAGACAATCTATGCTCAAGCCAGTAAAAGATTTTCTGGTGTACATGGGATTTTCCATTTTGGAATGCAGAACTTGCTGTGCATTGCCAGGCTGACTTAAATAATAGACAATCTTTAAATCTGAAACTCTCTCACTGGATCTAGGTTTTACTCCCAAAGTGCAACATCTGGGACACAATCCAGAGCATTGCTTTAGGACTTGTGCTGTCCCCACTAAGCCCATTTGGATAGGCTATCACAAGGCTGGCCGGCCCCAATTATATGTGCTTGTATATTCATAGATGTTGGCAGCAGAGGATAGGGCCTGTAGTAGTGGGTTTAAACAAACTATGTGTACAACAATATCATCTAGGAAAAAAATTCCACAGTCAGAATAGTTCAGCAGTGGAATCAGATGCCTAGGGAGGTGGTGAGCTCCCCCTCACTCGCAGTCTTCAAGCAGCAGCTGGACAGATACTTATCCTAGATGCTTTAGGCTGTTCTTGCTTGGAGCAGCGGGTTGGACTGTATGGATCCTTCCCGCTCTATGATTCTGTTATTCTATACCAAAAGAACCTTCCAAGAAACCTTACGCTCCTCTCTAGAACTCAGGGCTACATCTTTATTGTGCTTGTGGGCCTGTTGCATCTGGATGTGTATTTTATCAGCTTCATCCCTGTCATTTGCTGACCATGATTTGTTTGCTTGAGAGTCACTCCAGCTTTGCACAACAGGAAAGCATGCTACCTAAATCTTCCCAACATATGTAGTCACCATTTTGTTTGAATAGGGTAACACATGTATTTTCCAGTTTTGGAAAGTATGAATATATATGCTCAAAAAGATCACTTGGACCATAGCTGGAAAACATGTATATCGCCTGATTCATAAAGAATGGCAATCTCAGGTATTGCTTACTTAAATGATACTCCTCAATTAACCTATAGCCCGGCCTTCATATTTCTCCACACTGATTAACCCGCATCTTAGATGTTGATTCATGTTAGTACACCTAAATTCTCTCCTGACGGCCTGGTAGAGAGGAAGACCCCAGGGAAGCGCGCCTTGCCTTGACCAGGGCCAGGGCCTTCTCGGTCCTGGCCCCGACCTGGTGGAATGAGCTCCCAGGAGAGCTGCGGGCCCTGCAGGATCTTTCAACGTTCTACAGGGCCTGTAAAACGAAGCTCTTCCACCAGGTATATGGTTGAGGCCAGGGTTGGCAAGATAGATCTACTGCCCCCCTGGGGTCTTGAAACAAACATTGTTGGGACCTCCTTCTCCCTCCTGGCCTATGGGTTATGGCCAGCCCTTACCAGCAACTGTTTGTATTCTGGGGCGCAGACAGGCAGATCAACATCAGTCCTGTGAGTCTGGAAAGTGCAAGAAGATCTAAATAAATATTTACGGCCTGAAACTGTAAATAGAGAACAAGTAAATGTCTGGAGACACATGGTAACTGAATGACTTACTGGCCTGGCAAATAACCTTGGCCTGGCAAATAAAAAAACAGTATAAAAAACCTTACTAATGTCAAGACTGCTGTGCACAGAGAGTCTTCCTCTTAGGGTTGCCAGCTTCCCTGTGAGGCTGGCTACCCCACCTCCCTCATGGGGAGTCTGCTATAGGGAGAGGAAGAGAAGCCAATTGGAAAATGCTTTGAGACACCTGAGGCCTGCTGGGTCACTGCGGCCCATTCCCAGTTCTCAAAGATCTCTCACAATCCCACATACCTCACAGGTTGACTATTGTGGAGAGATGAATGGAAAAGGAGTTTGTAAAACGCTTTGAGACTCCTTTGGGTAGTAAGCAATAGGGTATAAAAATCCAGTTTTCTAAGGAGCAACCATAAAAGAAGCATGTGGGCACATAACATTTTATCAACAGTGAAAAAATCGAAAAGAAGGAACAGGGTGGACACCTGTGTACTGTGACTACCCCATGTGTATTAGGGCAGAGGGGCATTTCGGTGAATGTGGCCTAATTCACACAAGAAGGGAAATGACGCAGAACTGGGAGGAATTGGTTGCCATGTAATCTTCCCCTAAGAGGAGTCTCCAGTCTGATTTTCCCTTCACATATCTGAGGACATGACTCTGGAAAGCTCATCTGTAACCACTATGCCAAAATTCCCAAAGGTCAGTCCTCTCGCACACTCAACTAACATTCCACACCACAGGTTCTTGACACCCATATCTCCACACCCATGCCCTCATTTGCCACCATTCCACCACAACCTCCAACACAACACCTACATTCAACCCCATGCCCTTACAGACTGGACAACTCCTCCCCTTCCTCTTCCCACTGCCAAGCTCTAGCGCCCGTTGTATTCTTGGATACAACGGGCTTTGCCCCTAGTAATAATAAAATTATTATTATTATTATTATTATTATTATTATTATTATTATTATTATTATTATTATTATTATTATTATTATTAAAATGCTCCCTGTACTGAGCACTCTTGTTCCTGCCAGACTAATCAATCCACAACAGCAGCACATTTACTGCAATACTGTCCTATTCATGCAGTTGCCTAGGTACACTATCTCATGCCATGGCTGAGCAGAAAATTGGACTGCTCTAAGGAAGCTCGAATACAATACCTTCTAGAAGACCCTGCAATTTCCACAGCTGTTGCTGGATTCCTATGCAAAGCCCTTTGTAGTCATCCAAGTGGATAGCCCCTGCTTATCCATTTGATCCACTTTTAATTTCTCTTACTAACGTCTATTTTATTTGGATTATTGTTACCCTACATATAGATTCTGCCATTAAAGGTTGATTGATTGACTGATTGATTTAACCTATAGGTTTTGAGTAGTACTACATTCCAACCTACACAAACCAGGCTGATAAGCCATCTTAAAGCCATTTCCTACTTGCTACAATGTTGGGGAGGGAGGAATCACAACAGTCAAAATAACAACCACAAAAAGCGAGAGAATGTCACATACTGCAATCCCGCCTCACGTGCAGTTGGCTCATCTTAATGATGGCACCAGGCTGGCACTTACCATCCTCATTCAGAGTGGCCTGACTTTTTTATTATTATTTGTTCTTGATCACTTGATAAAAAAGAAAAAGGAATGAAGTTGGAAGAGGCAGTAAGATGAAAACTTGCGGTGCGGCAGAACACAGCGACTATTAATGGGGCGTCAGAGGCAAATCTGAAATCTGGTTTCAGATGCTAAACAGATGGCACCAGACAATGCAAAGGCTGTGTAGAACAAGCTTTGGGAGCAAATGAAACATTGTTGGAGGTGTGAGAAGTCTATGCAAGCACATCTTCATTGATTGCTTGTCTCTCGTTAGGAACTTCACAGGACCAAAAGGAAGAGCAATAACGGAATAAATGACAGAGAAGAGAGGGAAGTGATCAACCAGATTTTTAAGGCAAAAGATTAGCAACTATTTGAGATTGCCTGATTATCAATATACGGATGAGTCTCTCCTCTTTTTTTCACCAGCAGAAAAAGCTGGTTAGATCCAACCCATCATTGCTTTATTATTTATACAGTACAGTCAATACGTGTGGCGCTTTACAGAGTACAGGCAGAGCTTGCTCTATTAAAACTGACAAATCCAAATAGAACTATAATATTATATTAGTTATACATGTCTATGGAACCTTAGGCTGGATTTGCTACTTGTTTTCTCACAGCTGAAATACAATGAAGCATAAACAAAAATCTTCCTAAAGGACGGCACATGACATAAAAGTTGCTGAGCAACACAGTGCAAAGTTCCGTTTCCATGAGACTGAAGGCAAAGAGCTTTTTCTGTAAATGCCCCTCATCCTTTGACAGTTGATTTATTGGCACCTCTTCCGCCCCAACCCCTTTGTTACTGTAGGGCAAAGGCATGCTGAGCCAATGACAGTCTCCCCCTGGGAAGCTTGCCTAGTGAACACTGTTTGGCTTGCCAAAGGTGGGTGGCCTGATGTTCAGCTGCCACTTGCAATGACAGTTGAGGAAGTCTGTGGGCCTTGGTATCTGTTCTGCTTTATTTCTCAACAGTCAGTCACCCCAATTTCCATCCTTCTAAACGACACTTCTGATGCCTTCAGGAAATGAAAAGCAACCCACCTGCTGTTTTCTCTGGAGACCCAAAACATCACAGTGAAATGAAACAAAAGAATCTTTTAAAAAAATACAAAGCTAGAGGATTCAAAATGAAACATTTGGTTTATTCAGTGAAGCACAGTGTTTCCCCACCACCACCCATTCTGTAATTGGTTGCCGATTGCTGTCCGGATCAGGTTCAAAGTTCTGGTTTTAACCTTCAAGGCCTTACGCAGGTTGGGACCCAGAAGAAGAAGAAGAAGAGTTGGTTCTTATATGCCATTTTTCCCTACCTGAAGGAGGCTCAAAGCGGCTTACAGTCGCCTTCCCATTCCTCTCCCCACAACAGACACCCTGTGGGGTGGGTGAGGCTGAGAGAGCCCTGATATTACTGCTCAATCAGAACAGTTTTATCAGTGCCGTGGCGAGCCCAAGGTCACCCAGCTGGCTGCATGTGGGGGAGCGCAGAATCGAACCTGGCATGCCAGATTAGAAGTCCGCGCTCCTAACCACTACACCAAACTGGCTCCCACATACCTGAGGGACCGCCTGTCGCCTTATGCCCCCCACAAGACTTTACGCTCCACGGGGGAGAATTTCCTGGTTGTTCCCGGCTCTAGGGAAGCACGCCTGACCTCGACCAGGGCCAGGGCCTTTTCAGTCCTGGCCCCTACCTGGTGGAATGAGCTCCTGGGTAAGCTGCGGGCCCTGCAGGATTTACCAGCTTTCCGCAGGGGCTGCAAGATGGAGCTCTTCTGCCAGGTTTTTGGTTGAGGCCGGGATCAGCGAACGAGAGCCAACATCCCCTCCCCCTTGGGTTTAATAGGTTATATCTTTTCCCCATCCTCCCTGCCACTCTGATAGCAGAGGGTGGGAATACTGGGTGTTTTTTCCACCACGTTGAGTTGTTTTTAAAGTCTTTTAATGGGTATTTTAATGGGGACAAAGACTATTGTTACCCACCCCGAGCCTATGGGGAGTGGTGGGAAATAAATAAATAAATAAATAATAATAATAATAATAATAATAATAATAATAATAATAATAATAATAACAACAACTTCTAGAAGAACTTTAGAAAAAAACAATCATGAACATCATTTTTCTTTCAGTCGCCGAATCAAAACTGTACAATCATGAACAACTGATGTAAGCAGTAGCCATTAAAAGAAGCCTTGTACTCATGTCCTAGTGCATGTGCACACATCTCGCACATAGACCGGTCTGTAAAACAAGAACCAACACATATTTTATTATAAATTAGATTCAAAGCCCGTTCTCAAGAACACGCTTTGAAAGTGCCCCCCCGTGGCAGCGGCGCTGCGGGAGGCTCCCTTTGAGCATGGGAGCTCACTGGCTGTGGCGAGAGTGCTGAGGGGCCTAAAGGGAGTGCGCCCCCCCCTGTAGCGGTGCTGCTGCGGGAGGTTCCCTTTAGGCCCGGCAGCTCTCTCATAGTGCTGCCGGGCCTAAAGGGAATGCATAAGAGAGCTGCTGGGCCTAAAGGGAGTGTGTAGCCCCCCCTCATGGCAACACTGCCGCGGGGGGCTCTTTTTGGGCCCAAAAGCTCTCTTGCCACGGCGAGAGAGCTTCCAGCCTAAAAGGGAGCCTGGTGCGGTGGCGCTGGCCAGTTTGGTGGGCAGGAGTGGGCGTGGGCAGGAGTGGACCCTCACCCGGACTGGCCACTCCCACGCCCGCCCACCAAGCCCTTAGCCATATATGTAGACAGCGAACGCTATTTACAGATACAAGTGGGTTGAAATCACATGTTTAGCTGTACATGCCCTGAATGAAATACAAGAGTTACTCAATGCATTTATGAAGAAAGAAATTATGAATATAATATACATGAAAATCTTGTACAAATGTTACAGTGAATGGATATTTTACACACTTACTTTGTAAGAAAGAGTCACAATACAAATGCATTCACTTTAACAGCAAAACTGAGATTCAGTACCTGGATAAATGTGGGGTTTATGTACTGTATTAATCCATACAAGTGGATTGTTAGCAGCTGGATGCTTGTTATAAGTCCAAGGTGGAGCTGGCAGTAACCTAACACAATGATAAATTATGAACCATTCACATAAGACTTCGTATTTTCTTCTATGGATTTTGGTGGCAAATATCTGAACATTTGCCAGTTGTGTGAAGATCTGTTATTCTACATCAGCATTTATGGTTTAATGTTTGTGTTGTTGCAGTCAATATTCAATAGACTTCTGTTTAGAAGATTCTAACATTTGGTTTTCTTAAAGCTGGACACACTGCCCATGTGCATAAGCACTTCTCATTATAGGATCTACCCACAGAGGGCAAAGTTCCAGACTAGCCTGAGCTTGTCAGATCTCAGGAGCTAAGCAGGGTCAGTCCTGGTTAGTATTTTGATGGGTGAGCACTCAAGGAAATCCAGGGTTGGGACACAGAGGCAAGCAATGGCAAACCACTTCTGAACGTCTCTTGTTTTGAAACCTCTATTGGACTGCCAAGAAACAGATGAGAATTGATTGCATTTTCCACCACCATTCACAGGGAAGGAGGCTCACGAGCTTTGACCTAATTCCTGAGCTCCACAATGTGAACAATGCATGCAGCCAGTTCACAATTCAACTGGCATGAAATCTGGGCATTTCAGATCCATATTGCTAGTGTGGGAACACTATTATGAATGGTGTCACCTTGGAAATGATCAAACTATTGGAGAAGGTGAATCATTTCCCGGTGTCTTGTATATCCCTAAAACAGAAGGTTAAAGGCCTGACCACATTATTGTAAAGAAGCCTGTGCAGCGGCCTTAGATATCTCCAGCAAATATTGCCCTCCAGAAGTTAATGAAGTACACAGAAGCTGTTTGCAGCCATATGGTCCCAAAATAAAACCCAAAAAACTTCACGGAGTCTCCATGATACCTTTTATTTGGACCAACAAAATGATATGCACAAGTTCACTAGAACTCTACATCAGGCTGGATGTTATTTTTTAAAAATATTTAAAAGAGAAAAGGAACATGATGGTGAGTCCTGGGCTGAATCTGCACTGGGCTATTTATCCCCAGTGACCCCGAATTTTAAAAAGCCATCTACACATTGTTCAATTTCCATTTCGATATTTAGCGCTTTAAATTTTCACTCTGATTGATCCGCAGTGACACTATCATTCCCCTGTGATATCCAAGAATCCATTTGAGGTAACCACTCTGAAAGCCCCAGTATTAAGTGTAGATATCTGTGGATATCAGCTGGATTAACTCCCTCCCCATCCCCCACACATGAGAGCCAGTTTGGTGTAATGGACAGGAGTGCGGACTTCTAATCTGGCATGCCAGGTTCGATTCTGCACTCCCCCACATGCAGCCAGCTGGGTGACCTTGGGCTCGCCACGGCACTGATAAAACTGTTCTGACCGAGCAGTAATATCAGGGATCTCTCAGTCTCACCCACCTCACAGGGTGTCTGTTGTGGGGAGATGAGCCTCCTTCGGGTAGAGAAAAGCGGCATATAAGAACCAACTCTTCTTCTTCTTCAATGCTGATGTAGTGAAATAGTTTGTTGCTGATTGGTCAGGGTGTCAGTTCAAAGACTGCCTGGTTCCCAGTTGCCATGCTGTCACAAAATTTATC
The DNA here is from genome assembly GCF_049243985.1 of Paroedura picta. Taxonomy (NCBI): domain Eukaryota; kingdom Metazoa; phylum Chordata; class Lepidosauria; order Squamata; family Gekkonidae; genus Paroedura; species Paroedura picta. The sequence goes on from NC_135369.1 coordinate 51,845,820, forward strand.
CCCCCCCCCATTTGCTCAGGAAACAAACAAAAATAAATAAACAAGCATCCTCTTGCTCCATTCCCCCACTTGCTTTGGCTGCAAAATGGCCTTATGCTCCAGCCTTGTTCTCCTTCAATGTTGACTGGAGCTTCACGACCACCACTCCCCTCCTCCCTCCAAGTTTCCCCAATCAAGTGGGAAGGGGAGAGCAGCCACACCATTGTAGAATGCAATCTGTTTCAATTCAGGGGGAAAGGAAGGAGGAAGACCCAGGTTCAAATCAATGTGAATTCATCAGGATTGACAGTGGGGGGTGGGGGGAGTTAGAATCATAGAATCATAGAGTTGGAAGGGGCCATACAGGCCATCTAGTCCAACCCCCTGCTCAACGCAGGATTAGCCCAGAGCATCCTAAAGCATCCAAGAAAAGTGTGTATCCAACCTTTGCTTGAAGACTGCCAGTGAGGGGGAGCTCACCACCTCCTTAGGCAGCCTATTCCACTGCTGAACTACTCTGACTGTGAAAAACTTTTTCCTGATATCTAGCCTATATCGTTGTACTTGAAGTTTAAACCCATTACTGCGTGTCCTCTCCTCTGCAGCCAGCAGAAACAGCATCCTGCCCTCCTCCAAGTGACAACCTTTCAAATACTTAAAGAGGGCTATCATGTCCCCTCTCAACCTCCTTTTCTCCAGGCTGAACATTCCCAAGTCCCTCAACCTATCTTCATAGGGCTTGGTCCCTTGGCCCCAGATCATCTTCGTCGCTCTCCTCTGTACCCTTTCAATTTTATCGATGTCCTTCTTGTTAGTTAGTGCAGAACCAGCCCTGGTCAGGCTGCTTCCAGTGATGATGGCTTCAAGTTACAGCCAGCTCTTTTGGGCATGAGCAAACAGTTTCAGAACTGCTCTTGAAAACAGAGCTGCCAGGGTCTCCAGCACATTCCACTCGTTTTTCATTAAACTTTTCTGTTGCCATCACAGGACCAAACATTGGGCAGGATGTAGCCTGTCAGGAAGAAAGTTTGTTGTCTAATATGAAATGGCTTTATTCATAAATGAGACAAAGAGACTCTCCAGACTTTACTGGTGAGAGACTTTGTCTGCTGGGTCTCCAGATGTTACTTCAGAAAATCAGGTCTGCTCCCTTGTTTCTCAGAACTCTAGCCATGGGACTTAGCATGCACTGGGATGCCAATGTTTTATATATAGAAGATATGCCAGCTGCTGACTTTCTTGAGCCAGGGCTTGCCAATGCTCAGCCCCTAACATTTTTGGCTGAATACTGTAATTTATTTTAAATGCCTGGACCCAGTCTGGAAGATATGTAGAAATCATCAAGAATGCATGGCTCAGAGCATCACACTCCTTCACACCCAGCTGAAAAACCATGCCATTCATGGAAAAGTATGTTGGGATACATTTTTTTTTAGTCTTTAAGGTGCCAGAAGTCTCCTGTTTATATGAGACAAGGGTTTTTCATTTTATAAATGAATATTTGGCCTCTGTATGAGTTACTCCTGACATCTGTTTTTTTTTACTTGACAGGCAACTAGAAACTATGTCCCTCTGTCTATATTATCCTTTTGCTTGTATGTCTGTGCTACCAGTAGTTTTAAATTTTTATTTCTGCTTTTTTATCCAGCTGCACTCTGGCTTTTCTACACAATGAACATGTAGGGAATGCAGACTTGGGCTGCTAAGTCCGTTACCAATAATAAAGCAGTTGAGAGACAGAGAGAAATTGGTCAGAGCCCATGCATTCTCTCTAGCAGGGGGGAAAGCACTTAGGGACTATTTTTATGATGAAATCAGAAAAGAAGAAATGTAGCCGGTCTTCATACAATTTCTCTTAGTTAAAGTCACATGCACATTAATTGATGTATTCCGTAAAAAAAATAAAAAATAGAAGGCATGGAAAATGCTTTCTGTGTAGTTGTATTCTTTGATGTTACAACAAAAGGTATAACCAAACTTTCAAATTAAAAAATGCAGACAATACTTTAATGGAGTTTCATGGTAAGGGAGGCGGTACAGAATTGGGGATTGTGGTGGTAGCTGTGCCAGGGGATGGAAAGAGTCAGACAGGTCTGAATGACTGACAACAAGGAAAGCCTATTTGAAAAGGGCCTTTGCCAATGACCCAATTATGAGATGAGCCAAACGAAGTCTGACCATCACTAGATGTATTTGAAGTGATGCTGATGGCCCTCTGAAGTAAGACAATCAGTGAAAAATTCATCAGGTTCGTAATTTGATTTATACCATTGCAAAAAACACATACAAAATCAAATTGCTTGCACACAGCATTACTTTTGCAGTAACACCTATTCATTGGTGAGGTAACTTTAAATTATTTTAAAACCTACATTTAATTTGATTTCATATTTAATTTCATGTTCTATATGTAATGAATGTGTCTGATTGTTATTATTGTTGTGGATGATGTATGACTAATGAGCTGAAGTTAATATTTCTCAGAAATGGTGATGCCCTGGTGATGTTGCAGTCTGCCAGGTGCCTGAAACCATTCCTCCCCCCCCCCTCCAATTTTGTAATCCAGGACAGAAAGCAAAAACAAAAGGCTTCCCATGTTCCCGATGGGCTATCTAACATGAACTGTGGCCTGCCTTAAAGGGTTAGAAGTTATACTGGTCTCCTACAGAAGAATGAATATTCATCTCAGCTCCACACAGAAAAGAACTAGACCAAAATCACACGTGCATTGTAAACCACAGGATGATTGCAAAGTGATTGTAAATCAGTTTTCCTGCAGGGCCATCCACTGGTTCAGAAATCTGACACTAAAAGCCTGAAAACTGTGTTTCTCTTTTTCTCCAAAGTGGGAGAAGGGCTTTGTGTGGTGTTGGTGAGCTGATCCTTTTTTGTTCTTATTTAAATCCTTTTATTTAATGGGATCTTCAGTGTCCTTTCTCAGAACTATGTCCCACTGTGTTCAGTGCCACATCCTCCTGAAAAGGCATGATGAGGGTTGCAGTCTACATTTCTACTCTGCTTGACAAGAGCCTAGAATTTCCAGAGAGCCTTCCCCCAGGCAGGATTTCAGCCCCTTGCTTCTGAGACTGAGAGACAAGCATGCTGACCACCCATCCATCATGGTGTCTTGTACAACACTGACCAAAACACTTGGCTTTTTAAAGGATTAAATCACACACACGCTCCTATCACTCAGCAGTCACACCCTGGACAATGCATGGGTAAAGGAGGAAAGGGCAATTGTTGATGCAACGGGGCAGCTTACTAGCTTGTCAGCAAGATTCAGATCTTGTTGCCTGCTTCTTTGACAAAGAGTGCAAGTCGTTGACTTGAACCATTGTACTCTTCCTTTAGCAGATCTCCTTCTGGGAAACATCACAGACAGGATAGGGTGCAGATCGTGCTTGAGTTGGGCTAGTTGCTTTTTCTCCCCCCCCCCCCTTCCTTTGATCATCTGACTATTCCTGAACTGTGTCCTCTTTCTTTTAATCTGTTTTGTTTGGTTTGTTCCATAACAGAAAAAGAGAGAACAAGGGGTTGACTCCAAAGTAACATTTCCTCCTCACCCTGTAAAACCTTGCCAAATAATCCCGAGAATGAAATACATATGGAAAAGTTACACTGGGTCAGCAAATACTGGAAAACTAGTAAATTACTCAGGAGCCAACCTCCTACACAAACTGGATCTTGGCAGCACTTTTCCAAAACAAGGCAAACTATTTACAACTTCATTTTACTGGAAATGAAGGATGCCAAAGTACCCAAGCTTCTGCATGCTCTCTGGAGTGACAACAGGGACACCAGCAAGCCAGGTTCGTGCACATTAAAAAAAAATTAGTCACAGTTAATTGGATATCTGAAAGCAGCCTAAGCATCTTGCAAATGTTTAACTATGGCTTTTAAAAAAATACATCTGTGTGTGTCTGACTTTGCAGCATCTAGTCCTGCTCTTTAATACTGTGTCACACCAATGGAAGGCTGTGCAAATAAGAACAGGCAGGTTTATACACAGTAATTACTGCTTCTCTTGCCTTTGCCAGTCACTGGAAGAAAAATTCTCTTCCAAATGAAAAACAGTGGCTTAGAGAATTTAGAAGAGACACTCTGTATGATTAAACGGAGGGGTAATTTACAAAGAAAGACTTTAAATAGCATTAATGCTTGGAGATAAATGGTGAGTCTGGCATACATTGACAGGTTCGTATTTATAATCAGATGAAATCACAAATCTGTGAGTTAAAACAGTGGTCCCCAACCCCCAGTCCAGGGACCGGTACCGGGCCGTGGATCAGTCGGTACCGGGCCACAGCTCGTCCTCGTCCTCCTCCCCAGCTGCTGCCTCGGGGGCTGCCCTGCCATTATGCTGCCAGATCACCTTTGGGGCTCTCCAGCAGCCGCCATGGCTGGGGCTCCCCCTTGGCGTGGCACTGCGTAGCTGCTGCTGGCAGTGCCCCCACAGGGGCACCAGTGGGAAAGCAAGTGGAGCAGGGGCTCAGGCGGCGACGTCCCTCAGCAAAAAACTACCCTACCAAGCGTTGGCCGGTCCCCGGTAATAAAAAGGTTGGGGACCACTGTGTTAAAATATCAATAGCAAACTTACTGGATTTTGTATTGAATATATTAGGGTGTGCATGTGAAGAATTACAGATATTTTTTTAAAGGTTTGGTTTGATTCTTAATAGTGGAGGGGCATCATTGAGGAGGAGGAAGAAGTTTACCTTCCCCACTCTTATTTAGTACTGTCACTGAGTGTACCCATTTCCTTTTGGCATACAGGCTCATGATTGCCTTTCATTCCTGTACAAAAATGTAAAATGCCACATTTCTACTATTTGATGGTAGACACTCATCAGCAAACCTGATATTCTTTGAAGGAATGCATAACTTCAAAACTAATTTTCCCACTAGGAATTCTGCAAATCTCACATCAAACATGTTCAACAGTTGGACTTAAGTGGCTTGTGTGATGAACAGTTGTAAGTTGATTAACAGGGCAGTTGTGAGTTGATTAACAGGGGTTTTTTTTTTTTGCTTGGTTCTGAATGACTCAAAAGGCTACCAAACATCTTTGCACTGGGTTTCCTTCAAAACTATGCATACACCAAAATGCAGCTGTTGCAAATAGGTCAGCAGCCATAACTAATGCTAAGGACTACTTAGATGAATACCAAACAGTAGGGTTTAGGGATGGGCATGAACCAGAAAAATGTGGCTCATGTCAATTCATGGTTTATTGCCAAACCACGAACCAAATCCCAAACCAAACTGGTGCATGGTTTGTGGTCCCTCAAACCCCATTGAAAGGGACCACAGTGCCTTTCAATGTGGTTTGCAGAAAGCCTGAAGAACTGCTGAGCAGTGGGGAGGCTGTTCAGTTTTTTCTGGCTGTCTTGTACAGTCCCTTTAAACGGTTTTTACAACTTTCACTGAGAATAGAAAGCAAGGATTTAAAGGGACTGGGAGTTTTGATACTTGAACCTGAAGGAGTATGTACCTGAGAAGGAGTCCCTTTAAAGTGCTGCTTTCTGGTCTATTCATGAACTGCCATGAACCATCATGAACTGCTTTAAAAGTTCATGGAAATTCAAGAACTTCAATTTGTGAACCATAAACTGGACAAAATTTGTGATGAATTTTGTTTTATGGTTTAGTTCGTATCCATCCCTTGTAGGGTTTAAAAACAAAGCAGTGGGTTTGTTTCTGGCAAATCTACATGATTTGTGACCTCTTTGACTGTCTAAATTACTGTATACAATGAAGAGCTGCAGCTCAATGAGTAAAAAATAAGGCTGAGTATGCACATGTGTGAAAAGTTGACTGCACTATATTGCTAAGAAGGAATAGAAAGAAGCCGCCTGCTGGACAAGAACAAATGAAGAGTGCATTAAAAACAGACTTCCGATTTGTAAGTGGCAAACAGGATGTGAGGAAAACTGGTAGCTATTTCAACATTCCTAGACTGTTTACATATTCATTGTACACTTTTTTAAAAGCTTAGAATTAAGAGCAAAAGGTGAACTTTGCCCTTCTTCCCACTGAGAGTCTTCCAAGGCACATAACCCTTCAGGTTCAAGAAACAAAACTTTTAGTTGTTTCTTGGAAGTTAGCACATGAAAACTGTATCATCTCATTGGTAAGGAATGTTTCTTGATAAGCACATTTGCGTTTTTTTTTTAATTTAATCACATATCATTACTCCTCCTAACAGTTACAGGAAACACCTTAAGTAAACTTTTATTCTTGGACATGTCTTATTAAGACATAAAAGCAAGGCCATTGGAAGCCATAGGTAGGAAATAGGCATCCCTGTCATTTAAACATATGTGACCCGCATAATATAAATATTACCATACATCTTTTAATGTAACAAAAATGTATAGTGGATGATTAAGTCTTCATGACTGGGGGGAAAAAAATCCCTGAAACTATTAGTCCCTGGCTACTGGATCCAGCATCCTGATTTACAAGGAATAAGTTAGATATGGGCAAGGACTGATTTAAGATGGCAATAGAACTGTGGAAGCCCTGACTCTGAAGAATCTCCTCATATGGGACATGCAGGGAGGCACCTATTAGGAGCAAATATGGTAATGTGGAAGCATCACCCATGATGGTTACGAGTCCACAAGAGCCTGTCTTGATCCAGTGCTACTGGATTGGTGACAGCAAAAGTATGGGTGCTGGCCTCTGGTTGCAAGGCAGCCTGACACCCCACTGTTAAGTTTAGTGGTCAGGGGATAGGGCTTTCCAGTATGGTGATGACAGTACCATGGCAATTCCATGCTATTTTTTTAGACCAGCAGGAGGGTAATGCATAATGAGATTGAGGCTGACAAGCCAGTATAAAAACAAAGTGAGATATACACTCTTTCACTAATGTCCATGTGAAAGCAAGTATATGTAAACCAAGCACTTGTGTATAACAATAAATGAACAATTTACCCAGTGTTCAGAAACTGCATGGAGGATGCAGTGGGAAGAGCATACATTCTCAGTCCACAAACTGAAAATTTTCATGGCTACCTACTTCTGAACAGTCCCTGAGAACTGCTAAAAATAATTGTTAAATACTATTTAGCACATTGCTCCCTTATGACAATTAACTGGGAAACATTGATGTCTGCCTTCTGGGTACTAAGGAATGACACATGCAGAAGGCTTTGAACCTTCCAAATCAACCACAAATTTCCCAGACTGGAAAGGCTGGTCACAAGAGAGTCACATATTCACTCTGAAGAAGAAGCTTCTGGAAATGGCTACTTTGAAATATTCAGATCCCCCTTTTCCTGTTGACAATTATTCATAGCCTTGCCTAATCAGAGAGGGTGGCTATTGAAGGCATTGTGGCTTATGTGCTACTCAATAAAAATCTATTAAAGAGAAGGATGTACGTCTGCTTTTAAAAAGCAAACTATAAATTATGGCCTAGATTTATCTTTTTTTTAAAGACATTGATTTCATGCAACATATTAACTGCCCTTTGATGCACCACATGAAAATACGAAATTGTTCTTATAAGCCACAGCGCTAATCTAAGCATGATGATGGTCCTGCTATAACTCTCAGAGCTTAACTACATGCCAAAAATTAAACACAGGGCAAGGGGGATACCAGTATAGCCAAAATCTACTGTTTTTTCTATCTGCAAGGGCTCTTAAACTGATCCCACTCTGATGGTGGGATGGGATGTCTTAGACATGGCTGTCAGCACAGAAGGACATAGTGGGTATGATATTACCCAGCAGATGGAGAAGGAATGCATGCATGGCAGAGCCCAGGAAAGCAGCACATGGCAATCACCCACTGCAGTTCATGGCTTAATAGGTGTGTAAACCTAGGTCTCCTAGTTTACATTTGTCCTTCTGTCTATTATAGTGCAGCCCTCTTGAAATTAAATTAGTGATTTGCGGACATTCCATTCAGGGACACTGAATGCACTCTATGAATGGGGGGGGCAGACTTTATTTTACAGAATTCCTGTTCTTTCAGATATGCTAGTGGTGATTTTGGTATTCTCATCTTTGCTGTTTTGTTTTCCCTTGTGAAATCCAAGATTCTTTATTTCTTATGCTATTTCAGTGTCCCCAGATCAAACAACAGCAAAGGCCTACCATTGTGCTTTGATGTGCCTCACCTTTAATTAGGGAATTTAAAAATAAGTCTAATTTTCCAACCCAAATCAGAATGAAAGTAAGGAACAAAAAAAGAGAAGAGGGGGAAAAAACAAAAGGAAAATGTCTTGTGTCAGCTGCTTAATGATCTAGGACAGAATTTTGAGGGCTATTTGTGTAGTTCAAGATTATGCACATCTAACAAGCCTTGAATACGTTCTTTGTTATTTCTTTATGCTAGCAAGAAAGATGAAGAATTTAGACAAGTCAGCCAGGGGTTCTTGCCACTTCATAGTTCTCCAATAGGAAAAAAAGAAGCACAAACAGTGGAAAAGGTCCATTTGACTGAACCCTATTTCCCTGCTGCAATACAGCTAGACTTCTGAAGTTTTGTCATCCTGCAAAAACCTTTTGAGATCTCATCAAGCATTCTAGCCTGTGGAGGCTTTTAAAATTCTGATTTATGTTTTTAGTATCATAAGGAAAGTTGGACCAGCTTATTGTTACCCTTCATTTGAAAACTGGACTCACTATAAGTGCGAGCTACAAATTGGCCACTGGAAAATATAGGTTAGAAATCAGAATAATGTTACATATAGTCTTTTGAAAAAAATGAGTCACTTTCTGCTTATGTGCTTAAACCGTTAGAAGTGTAAATTCTCTTGGAGATTGCAAAGCATCTCATTGGGCTCAACACATCATCATAGGGATGATTTCAAATTTCCCATCCCTGCTGGTTAGGCTTGAAAATCCCTATTTAAATTGCATTTCTCCCCAGTGGAGAATGAAAAGGTGATACTTTATTTTCATGTCCTTTTCTGCTTCCTCACCCAAAAGCTTCTCATAAAACACATGCATTTCCCAACATTTTTAATGCACCAATAGGACAGTATTATGCAGTACATGTATATTATTTGTATATGCATATTGAATGTATAGATACCACAGAAACTGCATACGACCACCATATAACAAACAAACTTTAACACCGAGAAAGAAAATGAGAAAATTGAAACTTTGCTCAAAATATTGATTAAAAATCAGGAGACGTCCACTAACTCCTTGGCATTGGATACCCTTTTGGTTTGTGGCTCACAAGAGGTCAGAAAGGATGTTTCCTCCTCATTTGTATGGATGCTGCAAACTTCTTAGTGGGCTGGTGCACACTCCTTGACTGCATGATAGCCCATGGGCCAGACCTCAGACCTCTCTGCCTCATCATTATCATTAGGCTCCAGCAGCTGCTGAACAGTGAGTGGCAGCTCTGGGAGGAGAGGAGACATGGGGGAGGGGCGGACTGGCAAACAGCCCAGTCAACATGTTTGGGCCCAATGAAAGTCTGCAGAACTGCCTATTTAGGAGCTCCCAGTTCACTACCAGCAAACTTACTCAAATGGAAAAAGAAACTTTATGCCCCTTGGCTCTTTTGTTTCCAATTTAGTTAACATCTGCAGTGAACTCCTGTGTAATTAAAAAATACATTAGGGTGTCACCTCCTCCCCGAACTCCCTGAATTGATAAAAGGAGTATTTTAAGAAATGGCTGTGTTAGAGAGCCAGCTTGGTGTAGAGGTTAAGAGCAGTGGCTTCTAATCTGGCAAGCTGGCTTTGATTCCCCACTCCTCCCACACATGCAGCGAGTTGGGTAACCTTGGGCTTGCCACAGCACTAGTAAAGCTGTTCTGACCGAGCAGTAATATCAGAGGTCTCTCAGCCTCACCCACCTCACAGGGTATCTGTTGTGGGGAGATGAAAGGGAAGGCGATTGTAAGCCACTTGGAGATTCCTTCTGCTAGAGAAAAGTGGCATATAAGAAGAACCAACTCTTCTTCTTCTTACTAGGTTAGGATTTAAGAAATTTCTTTTTAAACCTTGGATATGTGCCAAAAAAAAATTCAGAATATGCTAGTCCAGGATTTTGATTGGTTAATTCAAGTTGGATTAGTAAATTTCATTGATCTGAGAGGGATTTTTATTTTATTTTTTTTACTCTGGAGAAACTGAAGAGTCAAGTTTCAGGACAAATCCCCATATTTCAATATCTTCAGTTGAAACATGATTGTCATCATTAAGGACTATGAATGTGTTTCCATCATTAAATAGTATTGAGATTGGGCTGGCAGAGTCATCCCAGAGGGTTTTTGGCAAAAAAAAATTATGCAAGTCTTCAAAAGGGGAGGAAGTTAAAGTGGAATTGTAAAATTAGATTGATTTAGGTTTTTCCATCTCACTGAAGAAATTGGGGAAAGCATTTTATAGGGTTTATAACATGTTATTTAATGTTGAGTTCAAGGAGACTAGTTTGAAAATGCTTTACTGCAGGGGTAGTTAACCTGTGGTCCTCCAGATGTTCATGGACTACAATTCCCATGATCCCCTCCAGGGTTTTCTGGCAGGGACTCATGGGAATCGTAGTCTCACACAGACAAAGTATGAGAATGCAAAGGGATTTGTTTCTGATCTTACAGCTCTTGACCAGGAAGGCACAAGTCATGCAGGACTATATCTAGAGACTCCGTATGGGGAGAACACCCAGCACTGAGAACTAAAGTAATGCTGAACTTTAAACAACTGCAACTTCATGTAAGACTAGCTTGTAGTAATTAAGTATTGCTTAGAATAAGTACAGAGGGGAGGGATTAATGTTTTCACCTATCCTTTGTAGCCTTGCTCAGCCTGATGCTTGACCAGACCTTGTGTATTCTATTCATCCATTTATTTCCCTGCATGCCATGGTAGAACCGTGTGCTCTGGAGAATCAAGATGGATGGGCCATAAAGGCCACACAGACTTTGGATTGGGTAAATGGGTCAGGTCATCCACTTGTCTTCACAGGATTTGAACCCAGATCTTCCATATCTTTCCAACATATGCATCAGCCCTCCACAGAAGCTTACACAAGCTGCTTATTCACTACATTCAGCATTGCTATTCAGCACAGCAAACTGTTAAAACTCTTTCTGACAATTTACTCCTTACAATCCAGCTAAGCCATAGCCTTTGAAATGAACAGTCATCACTATTTTAACTACTAGAACTGCTCAGTGAAGACAAATTAGTCTGTAAGATATGACAAACAGATTTATAATTTTCAGTCACACACTCTCCTAATTGGACACTTAAAGCCTAATTTGTAGACTTCCGGTGTTTTGACACATAATTTTCGATCATCTTGCTGATTCCTTCACCTCATTGTTTATTCAAGCTGTTTTGTGAAAAGAGTGTTTCATCTTGGCAAACTAGGTGACTTTGCCAGAAATATACACATATTTGAAGCTGGAATAAGCTGAGTTTAAACCATTCTGGCTGAGCAATGAGAAATTGAATCTCTTATGTGGAGTAAAAGAGAGTTCGAGGGTACAAGTAGTCAAATGTAGCCTTTAGCAATTGTTATGGATTTGTTCTGAATCTGCTGCTTGAGAACTTACTGTGAATGGATCTATCACTTTGATTTAATTTTGAGTAACTCATTGAATGAGAGCCGAGGCCTATGACAAAAGATTGTAAATGTACAATAAGAAATGTAGCTGCTCCTCAGTGGGAGCTAGTTGTCAGGAGACAGACTCCAGGTCACTTTGTTCACTAAGGACTCTCACAAAGTGCTGTGTGGTGTAATGGTTACTGTGTTGGACTATGGCTGAAGACACAAAGGCTCCAATCCCCACTGTCTTGTGAATTTACCTAGTGTCCCGGGGTCCATCACTCTCATTTCCTGATCTACAGTTGCTGTGATGATAAAGCCATTAACAACGTGGTGAGACAGGGGTGGAAGAGGTATGACATGTGGTTGGGTGCTCCCTCCCCTCCTTCCCTGGCAGGCTGGGGGTGCTGCCACAGAGGTGCTGCGTCAGAAGCCGGGGGAAGGAGGAGTGAGGCGTGGCGCTTAAATAAGCACCATGTGCTTGCTGGCGGCCTCTTTCTCCCCGGCCAGTCAGCTAGCAGCATCCCGCCCTCCCACCCTAAATCCAGGGTACTTTAGGTTTATGATTGATGGAAGTTTATACAGCGTGTTCAGGATTGATGCAACTGTTTCATTGCCACAGCTGGCGGGGGGGGGGGCAAGGAAGAGGAGCCTGAACAGGCAGGGATCGAGCAAAGGGAGAGGGATGGTACTCCCTTAACTGGGGGGCCTCAGGAAGAGGCATCTGCCTGGAGTGTGGCCAACCTGGACAGGTAAGTCCAAAGCACTCTAGGTTACAGAAGCTGGAAGGGGCTGAGGGAGGTCCACGCCTCCTAAGGCATTCCAGCTATCTTTTGTGGGCAAGGGATCTCATGGCTAGCATGGGTCTGAGACGGGATACCCAGGGCGCCATGAGAGTAATGTAAGGGTTGGATGACCCAGGGGAAAGTTGGGCTCCTGCTCCTTGTCAGCCAACATGTTGTTTTGTTAAAAGAATAAAAGCTGTGGCCTGTTTACTAACCCAAAAAAGGTGTGAGTGTAATCCTTGGGCCCAACTGCCCGCCTGCTAGTTAAAATGGAGGAAGGGATCATGTATGCTGCTATGGGACAATTTTACGGAGAGATGGGCAGGGTCCACAGTCAGACGTGGGGCCTTCCGAGAAACCAGTGCACTTTTCTGTTGTATCTTACAAAGTCTGTGCCCCTCTGAACATTCAGAAGCCATGAGGTGCACCTTAATGGGTTGTTTAGAATCTATCCCTGGCTTTTGTTTGCACTGAATCTCAGACTACAGAACTGAGTTTTCTGAGTGTGGAATGTGGGTTTCCTTGGCACAGACTTTCTCTGCTTCAATAAAAAAAAAATCAAAATGAGCCTGTACCATTACTCCTCTTGTAAAACCTATGCTGAATATAAACTTTTCTTTAATACTTTTCATATCTAGGTTTACTGTAAAATAATTGCCCCCCCCCACTCTCCACCTCAAGAATTACATATTCTTTTAACTTTAGTGATTTATGAAGCTTGAAACAGTGTTTAAAACATACATGGCGGCGGGGTGGGGGGGGATTAGAACACACCAGCTTTATAATTTGAAGTTAACTCTTTCATTATGCTCCAGGTATTTGTGAGCACACAAATGAAACTCCTTGTGAATATTTCACCATCAAAAAGTGGAAAGAGAAGGGACGCCTCAGATCCCTTCACTCCTGTGGAAACTGCTTTCCCAGTGCAGAATTAGGTATGGCCTTGACCATCCGTACAGAAGACAGACACTCTTTTAGCATTGTTCTTCTGCTGTGCAATTTGGATGACTCAAGGCCAAATTAGACAGGACTTCACTATGAATGTACGTTTTGTCTCTTATAGATCTCTCTTCAGTCTCTCCAACCGCTATGGATCTTAAATATTTCCTCCCCACCAGACAAACGTTCTTTGATGGGCAATTAGTAATGCAAACGGGAGAATTGCCCCATCCTATGGAATGACCAGAATTAAAGGTTTTCCCTGGTTAAATTCTGCAGAATTTATACAGCAGGTTTATTTAATTGGACATCTGATGATCTCTGGCTGATTTTGACTCCTATTGTTTCCAGAGTGGATGTTCTGTGGGCTCTGCTTTGCAGTGTTTTGGACAGAAACAAATTGGTTTGGTCCATTAGACTGTGTTCTCTTGTTATTGTTTTGTGTATTTTATTATGTTTTCATTAAATATTAGTAAAGTTCAAAGTGGGATAGGAATTTTGGAGGCAAGTAATGCAAAATAAAATAGCCTCCCTCCCGTTGAATGCACTGCCATTCCAAAGTCATTAATGCAGTAACATCTGAGGCAAAGCAACACTTGGCTTCTCCCCATCTGGCTACCAGCATATACTGGTGTATAGGAATTGCCACAGTTGCCACTGTGAAACCACCTGCAAAATAACATCAGAGGTGAACAGCAAGAGAGGAAGACAAAAGTTAATACTGTGGTTTAAAATGAAGTAGCTTTTTAGAGAACTTTATGGTGAAAAGGTGAGATCTAAACTAATAAATAAACAAACAATAAAAAGTTCCTCCCCTCTTACTCCGTTTCAAAGTGGGATTTTTTCCCAATGAAAGCTCCAGAAATTCATGATGCTGCTGAAATTTAGTTTTAATAATCCAAAGTACTGATATTCATACTGAAAAAGGAGGCAACTTATAGGAGACTAGGTGTAAAGCCTGTTTTATCCAGGAATACAATGGGTGCTAGAGCTTGGGAGTGGGAAGAGGAGGGGGGGTTGTCCTGCATGCAAGGGCATGGGGATGAGGGGGGCATCTGTGGGGGGCAGTTTACAAACACCTTTTTCCTTCCTCTCCCCACATTAGACACCCTGTGATGGAGGTGGGGCTGAGAGAGCCCTGAGAGAACTGGGAATGGGCCACAGTCACCCAGCAGGCCTCAGGTGTCTCAAAGCAGTTTACAATCACCTTCCCTTCCTCTCCCCATAACAGACACCCTGGTTATCCAAAATTGTTGCTGTTCTTAGGTGCGAAATCATGTCTGACCCATCGCGCCCCCATGGACAATGATCCTCCAGGACTTCCTGTCCTCTACCATTCCCCAGAGTACATTTAAGTTTGCACCTACTGCTTCAGTGACTCCATCCAGCCACTTCTCTGTCATCTCCTTCTTCTTTTGCCCTCAATCCAAGATATGATGGTTTAATTCTATCTCTCTCTCTCTCTCTCTCTCTCTCTCTCTCATCCAACTGCTTTGTCTCTGCTTATAGGTCAGTTTCAGGCAGGGCATGCTTTTTGAATTTGTAGGGAGTGATGCTTAAAGCTCCTTTCACTTCCAGGTAGCTATCCTGGTAGAAGCCTCCCCTCCCAATCATTGTCTAAGCTCCATTGTTTAAGCGTTTAATTTTTTATAAGCCCCCCTCCCCCAAATCTAGAGATAATCAGGATTCAACATTAATATCACTGAGGTCAATGTCCTCCCCAGACTCCATGCCGAAATCTCCAGGAGTTTCCCAGACTGGATCTGGAGCACTATTCCACATTTCCCCTGATAACCCTATCCTCTCAATGTGCAATAGCATCGTGCTGATGCATTCAAATGCAACAATAACATGTTGTTGTTTAAAATATTTAAATTTTTTATTTAAAATTATATTTCACACAAAGAGACCCCACAAACCCTCTCTTCTTTGTTCCTGGCTCCATTGTTATCTGCACAGGGATTAGTCAGTTCAGCAATACAGGGTACAGGCTGGGAATGTGCAAGAATTCACAAGAAGGGTGGGAAAATTTGGAAATTACATCCAGCCTCCCCCTCCTTTCTCAGCTTCCTCCTCCCAGAATTCTCTAATGTCTCAGGGGGGTGAGCTGGATTATTTTGCTTAGCCCCCCCTCCCATTTTTCCTTTGACATTCATCTGCTTTCAACATCATGTCTTTTCTTGAGCATATTTAGTCTTCAAACTGCATCAACACATTCTGAAGGATTTTTCAGGAGGCGTTAATTACAAAATACTATTTTTGACACATCTAGAGATTCTCTCAGATATATAAAGAGCTTTCCATTGTCTGTGGGTGGGTTGACTTCACAGTTTTCATGTTCTACAAATGGATTAACAGCTTTGCCAATATGGTTTTAATTGTTATTGAACTGAGGGAGTTCCTTTAAGTGAAATTGTGAAGGGGAGAAATCCTGGTTCAAATCTGAGCAATGAATTAACTAGTTGGCCTCAGTCTGAGATTACAACATCCCAGTTCCTTATCTCCAGACTGTGTATATATCACATAGTTTGTTACTATTATAGTAGTTGGCCTGAAGGGCCTATTGGCTGTGATAAAGACTGTTTTACTTATTATGCACATTATTTTGTAATTGTGCGCATCAAGCACCTTAATTTTTGCTTGGCCTATCCACTGATTTGTGTCTTTCCTGGCAAAAAAGCTGGAGTGTAAAATATATATTTATATATTTCAAATTTTTATGTGTGTCTGTATCTGTAACCATGAGCATATAAATAAAAGGGGTAAGGGGTCCTGGGAGGAGTTGGTGTTAAGGGTTATGGGCCAATCAGATCCATCATTGGCACCTATATGCCTCTGATTGTCATACCCACTGAATGCCCAATCAGATTAGAACTCCCGCCCCTAACCATCTTCCCACAATTTTGCTGCTTCTTCACAGTATTTGGCCCCTCAGACACCTCTACTGAGGTGAAAGAGCTGCCAGAGATGCATGGGGGTCTTCGGCTTTGCTGAGGGCAATTCAGCACATTAAAAAAATAGTGTTATGCCAGTATAATGGCGTAACACTAAAAATAATAGGGCCTCCAACCATTTTTTACCTTCTGGCTCTCTTGCTTCTGTCTGCAGCCTTTCTGCACTTCTTGTACTCCACATTCCTGCTTGAAAGGGTGGAAGAGAGCAACACGCTTTACACGTGACTCTCTTCTGCTTGTCAATCAAGGCAGACAGCCAGTCCCCTTTCTCCATGCTTTAAAGGGCCTGTGGTGCCAGCTAATTTTATTTTAAGTAAGACTTCTCCATTGAAACGCCTATGCATCTAATCATAGATGCATAGTGTTTTTTTTATAATGCCACCCCTTATAGAATCACAAGTCTGTAATTTTTTTAAAATTAATCTCATTCCTGATTTGGGGGAGGGGGACTTTAGAGAGCACTGTCTGCTCTCTAGAGCATTGAGTTTAAACTGTGGGAGATTATTATTATTTTGTTTGCTTTGCTTTGCCTGCACAAATGAATGCCTATTCGTTGCTCCAGTCAGTTTGCTTTAAAAAAAACATCCCCAGAAGAAGGGACAGGGAGGCGGGTGTGAGGGCAGGATATTGGAGGCAAAGATAGCACTACTTCACCTTCATACATTTCCTTAGTGTGTGGCTTGCTGGTTGCTATCCTGTAGCTTGCACTACATTATTGGGGAAGCCCCTTTATGTGATTCCCCAGCTAGCACTTTAAAATGGAGGATGTTACTTGAGGTTTGCTGGATGGACACAGGAGGTTGGCGATGTCACGCAAAAGCCAAGAATATGGCGTCTTCATAAGGTAAACATTTCACTATAATTATCGGGTACAGAATGGCTCTGTATATTCCTGAATCAATCCGGGGAGGGGGGGGGGGAATACGGAAGGTAAGGTATTTCGGGGATTTTCTTCAGGCTAACCTGAGCTGAATGCACAATCCTACTGTCCACACATCTTTTCACATTCATCTAGATTTACAAAGGCTAGAAACCTGCTTTAAAATTTAGCTAGCAGAGAGCACTGGCTAGCAAGACTAGTATCTGTCCAAAATCCTGGCAATTGGGCCATATCACAGCCCTGTTTCAGATGAACCACCTTTTGTCTTATTTCCCCTCCATTCCCTCCACAATATCAGCACAGTCCTATTGATTTCTCTACCTTACAAGGCTGTCATAGAAATGATGAGGAAGATGCATGCAAAATGCTTTGACCTTTCAAGATTCCTTCCATAATTGCTTACCTAAAACACAATTTCATTAAAAAAAAAAACCAGCTATGCATGTTATTCCAGATGCAAAGCCCTAAATTAGTTTTTATATATTTGAATAAACCTCCTAAATTGCTAACAGAAGTTCCCGGCAGTGTACAAAAGCATGAGGCTGCTTTTCAAATGGATTGGCGATGCCCATAGTTCTAAAAATAGCCAGTGGCTACCGCAGCCAGGGAAATGGGGAACATGCTGTCTTTGATATCTTAAAAAGAGCTAACAAGGAGGCAGTGGAATAAATGCTTTTGCCTTGTGATTCTACTTTAAGAACCTTTTATACTTGTTTGTCATCCTTGGCTATTTCCTTGTAGAAAGTATCCTGGAAAACCAATGTCTAGTACTTCCCTTTTAGGAAGTTCACTTGGTAGCTCTCATGCTCAACATATAAAGAGAGATCTAAATGGATCCACCCTCTCAAAGAGGTCATGAAAGTAATCTCCACTGTATGAATTATGTCAAAACTCTGCTACTGAATTGCACTTAACACAAGACTTGACTGCTACTTCATAATGGGAATTTGCAGTGCCGTCTTAAACAGGTACAAGTGCTTTACTTGCTGATTAAGTATAGCAAAGGGAGAAGTGAAACTTAGAGCAAATGTATACATCCTTTCGGGGAAATGAGAGGTTATCAGGGAAGCAGATATTTAGAATTGTAAATGGGATAGGTCAAATATGGTGAATCCATTGGTCAATTGACCAATGGGGCAGCAGACTAGGTGGGACAGGGCTGTCTTAAATTGAGCTGTGCTGTCCCACAGACTTTGAGGATCCTTGGGTGTAATCCTGAGGTATCTTCCCATGCTTTGCAAACCATGAAATAAATCTGCTTATTGTCTTCATAATCTTCCTTGTCAGCGGCATTCATTCGCAGGGCCAAGTTTGTCCGTGACAAGATGATTCTAACATGGGCAAAGTAAAGAAATGGCAAATAACATTACGGGGGGATCAGGAGGTTTTATTTCATTTCATTTTTATTTATAGGGCACAGTTCTTTTTAGAACAGCTTTTATTTACCTTTCTGAAGCAAGTTATGCTGTTGTAAGTACTAACAGATTTGTTAACAATTCTCTTCAGATCCAGAAACTTTGATAACTTTTTTCTCCCAGTAGTTGGAGCAGCCAAATTCTTAAACTTATTATAAGGTTCTTCAGATATCTGGTTATTTTTGAAGGCATAAAATGTTCTTGTCAAACACTTAATAAAAATATTCACACCAATCACACATACTTTTTGGAATTAATGGAAAGTTAAATTGTATTTGTCCATAGTACAGCACATAGTAACTTTCCTAGTCCTCTTACTTTCTACATAATTCCTCTCTGATTCTCTGATTTCTCCCTCAAGCTGCTCCTTGTCAAAAGCATTATTTATAGAAGACACATATACTTCATGCTCACTCCCTGGTTCTATACACATATTTATCATTAACAATTAAATCAACAATTTACAATTAAATGGGTCTGATGTGTGTAATTATGGCAATTACTTATTTGTATCTGGCAAGGAAACAGCTAAGCAGATATTTGTAGAGACATTTTCTGAAACATTAAAAAAAATCAGTGAACAGTGTACATGGAAATACTATCAGTCTCTGAACAAAAACATGATGTTGCGCGTAAGAATATTCATACACACACACACCTCTTAACATATTCACAGAATATTATTTTGTGGCTTCACGGTTTGTTTCCAGTGTTCATTTGTAGCAATAGGTATATTAGCTTTTAATTGTTCTCTTATTGTATATTTTATATGATTATATAAAATATATATCCGGATATTTATGATTATATAAAATATAATAAAATTGTTCATAAACCATCAACAGTGTCATTGTAAGCAGGGACTGAGGTCTACTCAATGGGATTTACTCCTAGGAAATATGCCTTGGCAGGGATGGCCAAACTGTAGCTCTCCAAATGTCCATGGACTATAATTCCCATGAACCCCTGTCACCACGTGCTGAGAGGGGATCATGGGGATTGTAGTTCATGGACATTTGGAGACCCACAGTTTGGTCATCCCGTTAGGTTATGCATGCCAAAGGGATGCAAAACTAGGGATGTAAGTAACTAGCTTGGGCTATGGAGTGCTCTGTTCCACTTGGAGTACAGATATGCTTCACTTAAGGATTAAAATAACATAGGGATGCAATTTGTGACATTCTTCTGTGGAAGGTGAAAGGCTTCTCCTCTGAATTTTAAAATAATGGTTGCTGATATCCTGCCAAACTTCCCCACCCCCTCTCACTGGATTTTTAATATCACTATGAACATTATACTTTGATGTGAAGGTTGAATGGGGTGGCAGGTTACAGTGGATGAACTGTAAGTATCCTGCACGGTGCAGAGGGTTGGACTGGATTACCCAGGAGGTCCCTTCCAACTCTATGATTCTATGATTCTATACCGGGGGTGGAGGGAAGGTCTTCCTTTAGCTACCAGGCATCAGTGTTGCAAGCTGCTTGAAAGAGGTCACTTTAAGACAAGCTGTTATTTAAGAAAGGTGTTCATTATAACTGGATATAAACTTTTGAATATAAAACAATTGTTCTTATTTAAGTTACATGTTTCTGATTCTGACAATTCATACACTGTACAAGGCTGAAACTTAGCTTTGGCAAGAAGAACATAAAGAAGAGCTCTGCTGGATCAGACCAGTGGTCCATCTCTAGTCTATTATCCTATGTAACCAACCACTTCTTCTGGAAGTTCAGCAACAGGACCTAGAGACCAAGATCTTCCTCTGTTGTCCCCTATCTCTGTGAGTCACAGTTTAATGCCTCTGAAATTGGACATTCTAGATATTTTCACTGGATATCCTCAGTGGTCCTCTGGTTGCTATCTTCTGGAGAACCAGTTTGGTGTAGTAGTTAGGAGTGCGGACTTCTAATCTGGCATGCTGGGTTCAATTCTGCACTCCCCCACATGCAGCCAGCTGGGTGACCTTGGGCTGGCCAGGCACTGAGAAAGCTGTTCTGACCAAGCAGTGATATCAGAGCTCTCTCAGCCTCACCCACCTCACAGGGTGTCTGTTGTGGGGAGAGGAAAGGGAAGGCGACTGTCAGCCACTTTGAGCCTCCTTTGGGTAGAGAAAAGCGGCATATAAGAACCAACTCTTCTTCTTCTTCTTCTTCTTCTTCTTCTTCTTCTTCTTCTTCTTCTTCTTCTTCTTCTTCTTGGGGTCCCACTTAAGGTTGGCCACAGCTTCCAATACAGAGCAGTCCACATTAGTAACTCTCTTTTTATGGAACCCTCAGGAAATTAGGGGTCCCCATTCTGTAAAATATTTAGAAAGTGCTGTGAGCGGTGGGGGTGGGGGTGTTAACTAGTGTTTTTAGTTCTTGGGGGGTGTTAATGGGGTTTTTACTATATTGTGCATGGATTTAATTTGGAACTGTAAACTACTTTCAGCTGCAGACAAAAGGTAGGATATAAATATTTTTTTCAAAAATAAAGGTAGGGAAATCATTCATGTTCCCATTAATTTCTTTGAAACCCCATATGGAAATATGGCAGCTGGCTATAGACTTGCCGAAATTCCTTTACATAAGAGAAAAAATTATTGTTTTACCTGCTCTGATAATGTTGTTAAATATTAGTAGAACCAACTCTTTTAATTTTATTCTGCAGTTTCATCTTGAAAATGATCAAGAGCAGATCTTTCAGCCTCAGGGTCATTCCACTCATTGAAAAAATAGCGTTACGCCGGTGCAATGGTATCATGCTATGAAAAATTGCGCCTCCAGCCATTCCTCACCTACTGACTTTCTCGCTCTCCTCTGCTGCCTTCTTGTGCTTCTTGGGACTCTGCACGCTTGCTTGAAATGGCAGAGGAGAAGAACACATAATACACATGACTCTCCTCCGCTTGTCAATCAAGCCAGGCAGCCAATCACCTTTCTCCTTGTTTTAAATTATGCAAGCTAATTTTTTTTCAAAGTAAAACTTCTCCGTTGCTATGCCTAGGCATCTAATCATAGATACACAGTGCTTACTTTACTGCCACCCATTTTGGAATCATGAATCCTGAAGCTTTAAAAAAGTAATCTTGTTCCCGATGTTGGGGGGGCGGGTTAGAGGGAGATGCTTTGTGCGTTAACTGGTGGGGATTTTTTTTTTTGCTCTGCCTGGACAATTTAACACATATTTGTTGCTCCGGGCAGTTTGCTTCAAAAAAAAAAAGTCCCGTCCTCAGGAGAAGTGAGAGAGAGGCAGGTGCAAGGGCAGGCTCTGGAGGTTGAGATAGTGCTACTTCACCTCCACACCTTTCCTTAGTGTGTGTTTGCTGGTTGCTCTCCTTTTGTTTGTGCTACAAGGCTGGGGGAGTCTACTTTTGTGGATTCCCCAGCTAGTGCTTTAAAATGGAGGATGTAGCTGCCAGTTTGCTACTGGAATGCTGGATGCTGATAACATCATGTAAAATGCCAAAAAAAATGGTATCAGCAAAAGGCAAGCCATTCGCTATATTTTCCAGGTGCAGAATGGCCCTCATAGCTCTCTGTCACCTACAATTGCTCTTCCCTTCTTCTACCTCTATCGAAAATAACCATTGACTCTGAAGCATTCAATAGCATTCAATTCTCAGATCAGAAAACACAATAGAGATCCCCAGCTGTCATCCTTCTATCTCTTTTTACTGCAGGTTAGCAAGCTGTTCAGGTATTATTTAGATAGGAAAGTACTGCTGTCATCATCGAGTTTCATCTTGGAAGCTGGATCACTCTTCTGTATATTTAGACCTATTCTCCTAATTCCTCTGATTTGCTTTGCTGCTAAACAGTATTTGGCATAAACTCTCTTATTATGGTGCTCTTTTTATAGCCCTGTTTCTTATTACTTCTAAATGGCACCATTTATGCGTCAGGTTTTTAAGCTGGTGAATATTTCGTTCTTTTATGTCTCATTATTATTATATGAAGCTGCCCAATAGTAAGTAATGCCACTGGTTCAGCTGGCTCACTGGGTCTCCAAGGTCTCAGACAGGGATATTTCCCAGTTTAGTCCCTGTGATCCTTTACTTTTGGACATGCTAAGGACTAGACTTTCTACATACAAACCATGTGCTTGACTTTGGCTCCTGATCCAGCTTTTTTCACTTTATTCTGGTTTTATTTATTGTGGACTTAATAGACTTGCTAGAAGAAAAGCAGATGTGTTTACACCAGGGGAAGATGGAAACTTTAAAGTATTGTGGAGAAAGTAGCACATTTGGAAAACCCAACACACTAAATGTCAAAGCTAGTAATCTAATATGACTGAATATCAACAACACTTGTTAAGAGAGTTGAAAGGCATTTGAAAGAGGCACCAGTTCTCAAGACATCTCCATGTTTCCTTTGTCCTCTGTTGTGTCTGGTCAAACAGATTTTGGAAGTTCTACATAACCCTGTTTAGCAGAGGGTTAGGGCTGAGTTTACATATCAATATCAGCAATCCATCATTCAAACTGGCTTGAGCTTTCTGAAAAGAAAATATTGTCTCCAGCATCAGTGGACAGTGGCTAGAGAAAAGAACATAACACCAAAAACCATGGTATGTATACTCTTGCAGAGCTACAAAATTTAGCTAAGAAGAAGTAGCCTTGGTTTATATTCCCTGTTTTTCACTACCAGAAGGAGTCTCAAAGAGGCTTACATTCACCTTCCCTTCCTCTCCCTACAACACACTCCTGTGATGTAGGTGAAGCTGAGAGAGCTCTGAGAGAACTGTGACTGGCCCAAGATTACCCAGCTGGCTGCATGAAGGAGGAGTGGGGATTCAAACTGGGTTCTCCAGATTAGAGTCAGCTGCATGGTAGACAGGTAGACAGGTTCTTTCCCTTTGTGATAAAGTAAGTTAAGATGGATATCTATTAATAAAATAGATTATTTTGAGGTAACACCAAATTCATTGTGCCAAGGAAATGTTTCCCTTCCCCCAGATATCTGAATGTTAATCAGATTCAAAGTATGTTTTTACAACTGGATAGATGTGAATATTGAGAATGACCTCTATCAGCAATTTGAGACTTCTAGGCTCTCTGTATAAATATATTCTCTTGCTCAAGTTCCAGCCTGAATCTAATGGGAATATTTTTTGTTGTTTGAAGTGCTAGTGTGGGGGGGGATATTCATTTCCTGTGTGTAATATGATTAAATGATTGATAGGAAAACAATCAAAAACTTTGTGGGGTTTTTGGGCTTGAAATTTTTATTGTTCAAATGTCTAGTCATTCAGGGTGAGAATTTCTCAGTTCGATTTCTAAACAGCTTTAAGTTATTTCAGGTGCTTCAGAAATATGTATCCTCATCATTAAATTGGGTATATTAAATGCTGCATTTCAAAATCTTCCAATGAACAATATTTGGTATACTCCTGCTGCCTTCCTTCAGGCCTTAAACATGTGAAACAGGATAATGTGGATCTTAATTTATACATAACATTTGTATGGCCTGCAAAAGGGAGCTCCTCCACCAGGTCAACCGGAGCCAACTTCTTCCACTGGGCCCATGAGCTCCCCTCCCATGAAATCCAACACCTGAACCGACCAATCATGGGTTTGTTTGTATGTTATGGATATAAATCTTACTTCTTCCACTGTTTATTATTATTTGATTGTTATTTATGGTTACCTATTTCTCTGACAATTAAGGTATACATACACATAAATACACACACACACACACACACACACACAAACAAACATATATATCTTCTGTTGATAAGAATTTTTTTGTTTTTGTAGCCTGACAGCTGAGCAAAATTTTGTATGTGATCCATCACTCTTGGAATAGATTTTTCTGGGTTTTTGCAGTGCTAGTAGGACATTGGCTGCATAGCTTCTCATCTTGAATTCTCGTTTGTCAGCTATAATTCCAATTATTTTTTCATCTGCTCTTATTTGCCAATGTTTCCAATATTATATTAAATAAAAGCAGGGACAGTGGGCATCTTTGTCTCATTCCCTTGCCAATTTGGATTTTTTTTTCTTCTGTTACCATCCCATTCACCAGAACCATGGCTTCTTGTTTAGAATAAATTCCTTGTATCCATCTCTCAAAGTTTGTTCCACATACCATCCATTGAAGTACAGGTAGTTCCAACTGACATTGTCAAAGGCTTTTTCTGGATCTAGAAATACAAATGCCGTGTCTAGATCTCTTGACTTTGCCAGGTCTAAAGCATTCAAAGCAAAACGAATATTGTCTTTCAAGTGCCTTCCCAATATAAATCCAGTTTGGTCATCATGTAGGAGTTCCATTATAACTTTCATCAGTCTCTTGGCCAGGAATTTTGTGAATATTTTGTAATATACATTATACAGAGAAATCAGCCTATAAGACTGTGGTCTCTGCATGTCTGTGCCTTCTTTGGGGACTAATGATATGTAGGCTTGCTGCCAGGATTCTGGAAGCGCTTCTATGTGGTCATCTATCATTTTGTTCATTGTCTGCTGCAGTGGTAAAGGTTGTTTGATGGCATTTTTATTGGTTTTTTTAAAAAATTAAATAAATCACAAGAAAAAGAGATTGCAGGTTTCATTTCACCAATAAAATGATGAAATCTCAGTGCAATTACCTTTTGACAGTTAAATTTTTGTGAGAAGAAAATTACAGCTATTTCCCTTATATGTTGGAAAAAAACATAAGGTGGAGTACACACTAAGGAAGATGAGGATAAAGGTGGAAGGGAGGCAGAAGACTGGCCCTTGGAAGGTACAAAAGTGAGAAAATCATTTGAACACAATTTCCTAAGCAAAAGAGAGTCATTATAGTTGGAGCTTCTTCACAAGGGAGGGATAAGGAAGCAGAGGAGAGATGAAAAGGGTGCAAGTGGCACAAAGAGCTATGGCAGTTGGGGAGAGGAGGCAGAACTAGAAGAAGAAGAAGAAGAAGAAGAAGAAGAAGAAGACTTGGTTCTTATATGCCACTTTTCTTGTATTGTATCTATTTAGCTTCTTAGTTCCCAGCTGCAGCAAGTAGGATAATTTCTTCAGCATAGTCTTACCTTGTTTCGACATCTGGTTGTGACCTCATCTTATGCTTTGAAGTTGCATCACTTGTTCCACAAAAGGGCATTTAATGAACAATCAGATCCATGTAGACCAATTATGCACAGGCCAGGAAAGGTGGGTCAGCGCCTGCGTGTTAGCGGGGCTAATCCCCGCTAATGCATGATGCCAATGCCATCCAGGCCTTCACCCAGCCCTGGCCCATGTTAGGACCTCAGATGGCCTGCGGAAAGGGAATGCAGCTTCTTCCTTGCTTCGTTCCCTTCCTTGCCTTCCCCCCCCTACAGTGTCCTTGTAGGGACAAAAAATGCCCTGTTTGGCTTCGCAGTGCTGTGGAGACCAACAGGGCATTTTCACACACACACACACACACACACACACCATGATGGTGAGATAGCAGCATGCCGTTTTCCTGCCATTGTGTGGTGGGAACACCATGCCCCCGCCCCCCCCTGCTGCTGCCGCTGCCATGAGGTACAGCAAATCCCACTCACCCTGGAGTTGTGCGTGTGCATACACAGCTCCGGGCATGTGTGTGTGGGGGGGGGATTTCTTCCCCCTGCAGATTTGGGGAGCAGCAGGGCATGCTGCCCCACTGGTAGGAATCCATGGTGGCTTGTTGCAGCTGCCACCTTGCATAATCAGTTTTAATGAGTTCTGCATTTACTTCAGTGCTCCCTCATACCATGCACTTCATTACTAACAGTGCCTCTCTTTTTTTTTTCTTTTTTGCACATGCCCTGTACGTTCTACATACTTGAATTGTCAAAAAGAAAAAAGAAAGAGGCTCACTTTTTAATGGGGGAAACTCTAGAGAGTTTCCATTTTGATTCCTGACACTGGTGGTTCCTTTCTAGGATACTAGCAAACTCCGAAACTGCTGCTTCACCTCCATTTTCACCCATGAACTTGGTTTGTTTGTTTGTTTTGTTTGTTTTTTTTTACATAAACAGCAATGTTGCAACATACTTGAATTGTCAAAAAACAATATGTGTTTGTTTTTTTAAGGCAGATGATTCGGGGACAACTTTGGTGGCAGTGGGAGGGCAGTAGACAGGGTTAACACAGGAAACTGATGAAACCAGAATGACAACAAGAAATGGCAGCACAGTGGGAAAACATATTTGAATTTAAAAACTCTCACTTGGAAACTGCAAGTCAAGATCTGAAAGAGGGGGAAGCTACTGTCATGGAGAATTTGAAAATGCTGAGTAAAGGTAAAGGTAAAGGTATCCCCTGTGCAAGCACCGAGTCATGTCTGACCCTTGGGGTGACGCCCTCCAGCGTTTTCATGGCAGACTCAATACGGTTTGCCAGTGCCTTCCCCAGTCATGACCGTTTACCCCCCAGCAAGCTGGGTACTCATTTTACCAACCTCGGAAGGATGGAAGGCTGAGTCAACCTTGAGCCGGCTGCTGGGATTGAACTCCCAGCCTTATGGGCAAAGCTTTCAGACAGCTGCCTTACCACTCTGCGCCACAAGAGGCTCTATTGAGCTGAGTAAGGGGGTGCAATTTTTTGCATTTCTTGATACTTTAAGAATGCCGATGCGGGAGTTTGCTATTAAGCGGAAATGGTTGTGGTGAAGGAAGGGCTACAATTTCCAGTAGCATTTTGACACATCTCAGTTAACCACTATTTGGAAGTGGGAGTGGGACATGTACAGACATGTACACTCAGATCTTTGCCACTTCTTTTTCCAAGCTTTCACAGAGTTGATCTGCCTGGCCCTTAAGTTTTGCTGGGCAGAGGATTTAGGCCTCATTTTCCTATTGATAACCTTTCCCCAGAAATCACAGACCCTCTTTCCATCCTCCAATCTTCCCACCACCACCCCCATGTCACAAGCAGCATGACAGTTCTTAAATAAATCAGTTCCCAGTTGTGTTTTATGATGTCATGGTGAGTTCAGGCCTGACCCTTCGTAATCAGCTTCACAGCACAGCAGGAAGCTTCCTGTTTTAGCCATTCCAGCAGTCCTAGAACTTGCCTACATTGCAGAAAGGGAAGAGAATTACCTCACCTCTGTGTATCGTAACAACACGTATGGTACATTAGGCCACATCCTCAGTTTTGGATTTCAGGGGAGGGGGGATGACTTTTTAAAAATAAAGCTTTCCAATAATGTCTAAAACAGAGTTTTGGGCTAGCGTCAGGCTGTGAAGCCCATTCTTCATGTCAAGCCTTGATGTGGCTTCTGCTCACAGAAACTATGGGAATAGAGCCCTCTTTGAGTGACTCTCCCAGGACAGATAACAACATTATCCATATTTTAGACTCGTGGTTTTGTTAAGCACCAAACCACTCCCTACCACTCCACAAGGGAAGGTGTTTCCCAACACCTGCAATCCCTCACACTGGAAAGGCCACGGACTGAACGTGGGTCCTCCTTCAGGTGTCCTGCCACTGAGCCACAGCCTCTTTCAATTATTTTAATTGAATAATAATTTTAATTAAATAATTCTGCTTATTAACTAGCCGTATTATACATGCCGTTTTGATGGAAAGATAACTCCTAAAATAAAAGAAATACATTACTAGAACTAAAGACTACTTTTAAAGTTTTTGCCTATCCCTGCCTCACACTTCCATGGATGGTTTTTGGAGCCAATAGTCACTGCGGGAGTTCCAGTCACAGAATTCTGACATCACCTGTTCATTGGCCCCTAGATATATTGCTGTGTTTTATATTACAGCAAATATCTGAATGTCAGTGTTGATATGCTGATTAAATTTGGAAAGGTTAAATTTGGAATGTCACTTTCAGTGTGGTTAATTTTGTTCTGCAGAGGGTGAGTCCATGATACGTTTCCATGCAACTTTTGGTCCAAGGCTACCAGCTCCAGTAAGATTATGTCAACCAGCTTCAGCTGGCTTTGGATCAGTCCCATAGTCAACAACCATCTCCCATTTCCCCTTGACTCTAATCCAGAAGGTGGAGATTCCTGCTCCAGAATCCTTAGCATACTGCTTGAAAAAACAACCTCAAGAGATTATGATGTATATCTTAAATATTGGCTACAAGCAGGAAGAGGAAGCTAGTAAAACAAGATATAAAAATTTTAAAATATAATAAATGAGCTACTCAGTTTTGCAGGGTCTAATAAGTTATTCAGATACACAGGAGATGTATAAGAATATTATTCACAGTATATTCAGAACAAAACTCAGGATATGAAACAAAAGCAAGATTAATTAGCTCTTTGTATTTTCCTATTTATTCAAGCTATATTCACTCCCCCCCCCCATGGTGGGATGCTTATTTCACATGCCCAAAAATTACTAGAGCAGTGGGGGGGAGGGCTGGCCCTGACGTATGAAAAGGCATCCCTGGAAGAGCTGAAGAAGGCCTTGACTCTGAATTTCTCCAAGTGCTGCAAAACTCAGCTCTTTGGTACTCCAACACTGGAGAAGATGCAAGGACTTTCAGATGGGTTACCAACCTGAAATATCCAGGAATTTCCTAATCCTGAATTGACAAACACATTTATAGGTCAACCGGACTCCTTGGCCATTAGTTTAGTGGATATTTTAATGACAGTTTTGCTTATAGATGTTGTAATTTATTTCATTATTCCTCATATTGTAGTATTTTTTTACCCAATGTTTTTGAGAGAAAGGTGGTATATTACTTGAAACAATTAACTAATGCCTACTTGTATATGGTTATAAAAAGGGGGTCATGCAACATATTGCAGATGGGATCTAGTCACAGATAAATAGCAAAGATAAACAGTATTTATACCCCGCCTCCCCCTGAGCCTTCGGGGGGAGGCGGGGTATAAATACAACAACAACAACAACAACAACAACAACAACAACAACAACAACAATAATAATAATAATAATAATAAAGATTTTCCAATGTTCGCTCCAGCATCAAAGGAAGATTCAGGTGCCGTGGCAGTGAGGAAGCTTTCTCCCAACCTCAAAGCCTTTTTGAACCCATATTGTAGCTACTTTTTCTCTTGTTGTGGCTGATGCAGGAAAAAGGATAGCAAAAATCTTCCCACCATATCATGGCTCCTGTCTAAATCAAGGCAACCTACAACTGCTTTTTAGTGGGAGGTCCAGTCATGGACCTTTTGTGGGGCTTTTGAACATTGTTGACCTCCTCCTTCTCCGCTCCCCTTAGTAATGGGGGTAGGAAGGGGATTTTCTATTTCCGCAATGTTGTGATGGATTTTAAGTCTTTTAATGGGAGTTTTAATGGGGTTTTAAGACATTGTGACCCGCCACGAGCTGCTTAGGGAGTGGCGGGAAATAAATTGAAAAATAAATAAATAAATAAAATATATAATTTGCCCTAAGATTTGGTGATTAAGATGGTAAAAATATTGTTCACCTCCCACTTTGCTGGTTGTCCATGTCTATCTGTTTCATAGGGTGGCTGTGTTAGTCTGCAGTAGAACAGCTAGACAGCAACCCAATTGTCAGGGCATAAACTTTCAAGGGCCATTGCCCTGAGCATTGACTTTCACAATCTCAAGATCTTTCTGGACTGTAAGGTGCTACTGAACTCTAATCTAAATGTTCAATATCACTGGACAGATTTGTTTGGCAAAACTAGCCAATTTGAAAGACACCTATGCATGCATGGGCCAGATCCTTTGTAACAGCCGCTTATGTTGCTGGACAAATTAGTCAAGGCCAAACCAGATCCGATCCATGAACAGAGCAGCCCTGCATTCTTACAGGTAAATTTGAGAAGTGGAATGCAGGAGAAAGGAGTGAACATTTCTCCTGGATGGTTTGGCTGTTCAGCACACACAGGCACATATGCAGAAGTGTCACTAATTCTGGCAGCATCCATACAGCAAGGATTCTGCTGTTTGCAATTGTTACAGTTCCAAATACAAACACCAGCAATGGAGCTCCCACACAGGAGTTTGCTGTGGACTTTGCTCCATCAGTACCCATTTCCCCCTGCTGTTTTCCTAACTGTGCTACAAGATGATTAAATGATTTGCTCTAGCAATTTAAAAGAAATTGTTTTGAGTCCTCAAAATTCCCTCTGGTGGTCTGGAGCAGAAAAGAACAGCAACTATGGGCTAAAGGCAGGAAAATGCTGCCAATGAGCTTCCGTGGCAGAGTAAGGAGGATTTGAACCTGGGTCTCTCAGAGCTGATCAGACACTCAGACAGATCTATTCGATGGTTCTGCTGATCAAAAACAACTCCTCCTTGGTTATTATTAGTCCTAGGAGAGAAATAAAGACAACCAAACAGAGGATACCTGACTTCCCTCCCTCCTAAGGTTGCTTCCATGCAAAAGGTTTTTTTCTTCTTTGCTGTTTGAACTGGAAGACTGTTTGAAGCATCTACACAACACTGTGCCCTAATCGTGTACCAGTCACTTCCCACACCCATCCTCACTATATCCCAAACTTGCTTTGCTACAATCTTTTTGGGAAGAGCATAATTCAAGTGTGTTATCAGGATGGTAAGGTGTGCATTTTCAAGGAGCTCCCACACTGGATGACCTTGGCCACTCACACACGCTCACCCTAACCTACCTCATAGGGTTATTGTTGGTATACAAAGGAGGAGAAGCAAATTATGTCAGAAGAAGAAGAGTTGGTTCTTGCATGCTGCTTTTCCCTACCCGAAGGAGTCTCACAGTGGCTTACAGTTGCCTTCCCTTTCCTCTCCCCACAACAGACACCCTGTGAGGTAAGTGGGGCTAAGAGAGCCCTGATATTACTGCTCTGTCAGAACAGCTTTATCAGTGATGTGAAGAGCCCAAGGTCACCCAGTTGATTGCATTTCAGGGAGCGCAGAATCAAACCCAGCTCACCAGATTAGAAGCCCGCACTCCTAACCACTATACCAAGCGGTCTCTCCGCTGCTTTAGAGCCTCAGTGGGAAGGAAAGTGGAACATAAATGAAGTCATAAAGAAAAGCTTTTCTTCCCTCACCGTGGCCCCAGTCCAAATGGAGTTAGGGGTTGGCAGCATTTTCCCTTCAAAAATTCTGGAAAGATCCATTCATCAATCTCCCAGTGCCTACTTTGACCATCGGTTAAGCACTAACTACTGTATGTTTGAGCAGGATCCTTGTATGCATTTGGAATAAACATTTTTACCCCAACACACAATAGTTCTGCTGATCTATCTCAAATAAACTACAACTTGATCTTTGGAAAGAGGTTAACACAAAAAATAAGTTATTTGCATGTACAAAGGGACCTTTTCAGTCTCAAAAATTCTTCGCAGTACTTTCTTCACATAATTTGTCATTCCTTTTTTCATCTTTTGTCTTGGCTTTTTTGCTTCAGGGCTTTTCCTTTTTCTTTTCTCTTTTTGGACTGATAGCCAAAATAAACAGAGCATTTCCCCTACAAGTCCTCTCCCTCTCCCTCTCTCTCACTTCCTGCTTATGAAAGAATTTTCACTCAGTCACTCACGGCCTCCTGCACTTCTTGGAGTCAAGTTTCCCCTCAGAAATCCATGGCCGCTCTTTGCTTCAGTGGCCAGGAAGGACCATTTTAATTATTCGTGTTATTTCACTCTCCCAGTCATTCCCACTGCACACATTGAGTATTCTTCCTCCTTCTCTCCAAATGGCCACGTTGCCTCCCAAGCCAGCTGTTTAAAACCGGGCCATAAATTTACTGCTGGCTTCCTTAATGTAATGCCCTCTTGGCGCTATTTAATGAAGCTTTATTTTATTTTAATTGTTCAGAAATATGTGGAGGAATTCTCTGCAGATGGGCAAGTTTTAGACATGGCAAAAGGCTTAAAGCAGTGATATTTAGCCCATGGGGGCTATTCAGGTGGGTTGCAGAGTCCCCCCAGCCAGCTCCTCCAGAACCAAAGCAGTTTTTGCTGCTTTTAAAAGGATCTCTTGCAAGTGCATACACAGCAAGGGCACCATCGGTCCTGGTGGTCTTTGCTCACATGCTGTGGAGGATCATGATAATGCAATAAAGTCACACATGGATGGAGGTGCCCTGGACCTTGGCTTGTTTCTCCTAATACTTGACTTGGCGTTCCTGTCCCCAGCTCCCTTGGTCCACTGCCCTCAATCCTGACCTTGACACCAGTATAGTTTGCAACTCTGGTCTTCCCTCTTTCTGCCACATGACTCTGATGCCACATTCAGGTATCTCAGAGAGCCCCAGGTCTGGACAGTGATGGTGACTGGCTTAATGGAACATAACTTGTCTAGACCAAGCAATCTGGATACATGGATTTGGCTTCTATTACTCATGAATATAAAGATGGTTAGTCAGTGCTTGGGTGTGACATCATCTAGGAACTCCATGTATGCTTGAAATTCACAGAAGCATAGAATATGAAATGAAATAAATTATATACAATCAGCAAAGAAAACAAGATGCATTTCAAAATCTTGCTGATTCCAAATGACACCTCACCTAAGGGCCATGATGGAGCTATCTTCACAGAGCCTACCAGGAGGGGGACCTAACAACCCTAAATCTTTAGCAGGATCATCTCAATCCACTGATGAAGTATAGCTATTACCTAAATTAGAATTAGATTGGGGAATTAGCTTGCAAGAGGGGTAACACTGGAATCTCCACCTGTGTGTACCAGGATTCTTCCATTAAAAACACATACAGAGAGTAGTTTGAAATAAGATGAAAATTATTTTTATTGTAAAACAAATTAAAAATAAAACTTGCACACAAATAAGGGGAGATGAGATGATGTGTCAGGGGAGTATGGGGGGGGGGAGAGAGAAAGCTATAGCTACCATCACAACATTCGGAAGTCCACAGAGAAATGGCCAACATTTCTGGAAGAGATGAAGGTCCCACAAGAAAAAGAGTAAGGACATGGTAAGACCTTTGCAGGGACAAGAAAGTGAAATTGTAACAGGTGATGAACAGAGGGCTGAATTGCTCAATTCCTACTTCTACTCAGTCTTCTCTTGCAAGGGTAGTTTCTCAGTAGAACAGGCTTCCTCAGGAAGTGATGGGTTTTTCTTCCTTGGAAGTTTTTAAGTAGAAGCCTGATAGCGACCTCGCAGAAATGCTGATTCTATGAATGTAGGCAGATTGTAAGTGGGAGGGCCGAAGGGATTGTGTCCCTGCTTGGCTCTTGTGGCTTTTTCTGGCATACCCAGGGAAATGCCAATCACCACTTTGGGGTCGGGATGCCAATTTCATTCAGACTAGACTGGCCAGGGATTCTGAGGGGTTTTTTTTTTTGGGGGGGGGGCATCATCTGGCCATGGAATTGGGGTCACTGTGGGTAGGCAGGTAGCTGTACATTTCCTGCATTTGGCAGGGGGTTGGACTAGATGACCTCTATTACACCTATTCAATTGTTTAAAGTATACCCCACTGTACGGATGCTAGTGATCTCTTTAAGTCTTTCTGATCACAAGACTCTACCCAGCATATCTTTAGGTCTGTTAAAATCTGCTTTCCTGAAGTCCACTCTATAGTTTGGCACTCCTCGTTTTTCCATCTTCACCAAATGAGGCTACTAGTGCCCTATCTGGCCCCGGACCACTTAGCCACAGTGATACATGTGACAGTCACCTCCAAGCTAGACTTCTGTAACTCACTCTTCATGGACTTGCCCTTGTCCTTGACCCGGAAGTTGAAACTAGTACAGAATGCGGCAGAGAGGATTCTCACAGGAACACCATGGAGAGCCCATATGCAGATGGTTTTATGGCAGCTGCACGAGTTGCCAGTTGTATACTGGATCAAGTTCAAGCCATTCACAGTCTGGATCCCGAGTACCTGAAGGATCGTCTGTCTCCCTATGCCTCTCGCAGGGCACTCCACCCTGCAGGCTTGAATAGGCCGGTCCAGGGCCTTTTCAGTCCTGGCCCCCACCTGGTAGAATGAGCTCCCAGGAGAGCTGAGGACCCTGACAGAACTGTCTCAGTTCTGCAGGGCCTGCAAGACACAGCTCTCCCACCATGCATTTCGTTGAGGCCAGGGTAGGGAAGATCTACTGTGCCCCTCCTCTGCACACTCCCCGAGGTGTCAGGTCTACTGGGGAGGGGGCCCATTGACTTGGGTTATGGGTGTATTGGGAAGGTTGTCAGACTGGTTTTTACTATATGATTTTACTGTGATTTTATTGTTTTACACTTTCGTGAGCCAGCTGCCTTGAAGTAAGCACAGATACAAAGGTTTCGTCTCAGCACTAGCTCTGTCCTCTACCTTGAGCAGTTAGCCTTTTATTAGGTTTACAGATAAAGAAAAACTTTACTGTATAGCTACGTATACATTCCATTGTTATCAGATTGTAAGATGCTGTGTAGTACGGACTTTACGTGGAATTTCCTCATGATCAGCCCATTGCAGGAAAACATGTTTTTCTAGTGATTTTCCAGAGACTGACCTTTTGGTCTGCTCCTTGCCTGGGTTTGCCCAACAGCAAAGAGCAGAGATCGAGTTAGCTAAATAGTTTCTACACTGCCCAAGAGTGGCAGTAAACAAAATTAATAATAATGTCTCACATGGTCATGCAATCATCCTAATCCTGGTTTTCCTGATGCCTCACAGCATGTTTCCACAAATCCCCTTTGGTATGATTTTTCCAGGAAGATAATATTCAAGGCTGGTTTGGGTACCGTATAAGATGGTGGAAATACATGGATTTTCTGAACTCTCCTATCCAATGCCTGCCATTCCTGCCACAAGTGGACTTTTTTCACTTACAAAAAAATGACAGTAGGTATATTCTTATAGCATTGTAACGCTATAGCAATGGGGGGAGGTTAAGTCAGGAAAAAGTACTCCACCAGTAAGTAGGAAAATTGCAGCTTACAAGGGGAAATTAAGTATATCTGTATGAAGGTTCTGTAATCACTGGGAACATTTGCAAAAACAGTGGCTGCAGGAGTACAACTGGAATCATTCCTGTGTGGAAGCAATGCAAGTTACTCAGCATGAACACTAACAAAAACGTACACAGCCATTTCTCTGTGTCACATTCCTGTAAATTCAGCCCCTTCTCATTAGACAAAAGGTCATTTTTGTCTTGCATGATGCACAGCCATTTGATGGGAGACTTGGGCAAGGTCCAGTCATAAACTCAGTAATAAATTGTGCAGGGATTTGCAGACTTCATACAACCGTCCTAGGCTTCAATGAAAGGGGGAAACTTCTGCAAAGCAAGGCTGGAGCCTATTGGCACAGAGACATGTCTTGCTGCTTCACAGTGGATTTCTTTCACGCCAACTACCACAGCAATAAATCCAGCCAGTATATTTTAATTCAGAGCATTTACTTAACTGTGAATGTTTCTGTTAAACCTGACGCAGAATGTGCCAAATGTCTTATTTCAGTGATCTGCAGAGCATGTCATCAGTGAATGAAATTTGGCATCCCAGCACGTTCATACTAGGGGCAAGATCCAGGCTCCTCATCATTCAGATGAAAATCAAATACACAGTTCTAGTGCTGAGCTATTTTGCAGTACTCATGCAAGCTGTGCATTTTAAGATCTAGGTCCAAACTTTCCTGAAGCATGAGGCCTGTTGGGGTCTCATGTTTTGTGATGGGGTCTTTTTTTACAGTGTAATCCTTCCTTTTTCCTTTCTGTCAGCACCAAGAAGGAATAATAGTGTAAACTGTGCTGGCCTCATGCAACTGTCTTTTCCTTTAAGTGTCTTGAGCATAGTTTCCCTAGATCTCCTTTCTAATGAAGTTCAGATGGCTGCATCACAGTTTGAAAAGGAGAGTTCAGGCCAATGATAGGCTAATATATAAATATAACATGATGGTCGGGAAAAGATGGCAAAAAAGGCAACGGGGTTCAGAGACCTAAACATAAACTTTTCACCTGACATCAAAGATGTGAACAATATTGAGCTATTTTTCAAACTGTACTTCATCCTAACAAAAAAGGAGGCTCCCCAGGAAGACTTATTAATCATCTCCTGAGAATTTTGGTTGATATTTATTTATTTATTTATTATTTAAACTTGTATACCGCCGTTTGCCAGGAGGTCTCACGACGGTTCACAATAAAAAATTAAAATCACAATAAAACCCCATACAATCTCATTAATTTGGAGAAAACCAGAGACCTGTGTTCGAATGACCTCAGGCCAGTCACTCTCTCTCAGTCCCACCTACTTCACCAGGTGGTTGTGCAGATAAACTGGGAAGATTGTGCATGCCACCCTGAGCAATTTGGAAGAACAGCAGCAAAAATATATGCATAGAATCATTCAGATTAGGTAGATTAAATCAGGAGAGTTTAACAAGATTTATATATACCATGCAAAGCAGGAAAGTGCATTTATACAAAGATAGTCTTTAAAATCCATATTGCAACAGAATGATAGGTTTGGAAGATATCCCTCAGATAATCTAGTACAATTTTTGTGGATCATTATGCCTAACTGCATCATACCCAAGTACACTGCCCAATCTTCAACCAAAAGTTGTGCTAGCTGCTATTAAACTGATTAAAACTGTCTCAATCTCTCTGGCAAATGTTTTGGGGAAATTTAGAAATAACCCCTTGTCACCTGTTCTGAAAAAGCCAAGTGTTTCCACACCCTTGCCCATAGGATCAGATGCAATAATGGAAGAAGTACACTAAATTATAAAGCAGTGTGTCTCCAAAATTCAGCCCTGTGTAATGTATGTACAGCAGGACAGCCCTTATGGTGTGTTGTTAATGGAACAGGCCTGCTTTCCATTTAAGTCAATGAGGAAAGTCTGGAGCTGGCACCAAACAGAGGGAAGTGTGGAAAGTCTAACCCTTTCCATAGTCTGTTGCCATTCAGATGTTTGCATTTAACACGGACAAATTTACGACCTGATGAAGATTCCTTGGAGCACAATCCTATTCCAGCTATTTGCTGAGTTCTGGTTTTGAAGGCACAAATGTGAATATTGTGGGAAACATCCCATTCATAACCATTTGAAATCTTTTCCACAGAATGTTTCTTCCCATTGAGGCCTAATTACACGTTACCTTTTCCTCAGGGACAGCTGCAGGTCAGGTTGAGAGGTGTATTCTGCTTCCACATTTCCTATGCACATACAGGCCTGACTTGTCTTGAAAGGAGAATGGCAAATGGAGATAGGAGGTTTAAACCTTCCATTCACACCATATGCTCAACCTGAAACAGTCCATGAAGGTGCTATGTGCCTTGTTATGGCAATATTATATATCATTTATTGATGCACATGCTGTCCCCAGTAGGGAAAATTATGAGCACCAGGTCATTACAGCTTAGAAAAGTGGTTCAGGAGGAAGTCTAAGCCCCTTTTCTTTATACACAATGGTCCCAGTAAGAATTGGGCCTGTGCACATCTGGGAAGTGCAGAACATTCCAGAGACATCCCTGAGGAAAACATAACATGTGGTTAGGTCTTTATTGTCTTGTCTAGCCTTCCTCAATTTCTTACTTGGAGAACCCCCTAAAACATTCTTCAGGCTTTGAGAACCCCCAGAAGTGGTATGATCATGCAGAATATGGTTGGGAGACATAGTTGTATACATGCCCACCCAGGGGCCCTCCCCTACCCACCCACTCCAGGCCCATTACTGGCCATTTTGGGAGGGAGGGCAGGTCAGCCATTTACTTGCTAGCAACACTGCTGTATCCTCATACAGTGGCTGGCAGGCAAAAGTTAACCAAATACAGCACAGCCTGAGGCTAAAACTTTAACACATTTTTAAAAATTTAATTAATTCCCCCTCCCCCAATTCAGGAAACCCTTCCAGGGCTGCCAAGAAACCCCATGGTTTCATCAAACCCTGGTTGAGAAAGCCTGGTCTAGTCAAATACTGCTTCCAGCCAACAGTGGGCCGCCGACAGATTGTTCTGTTTCTTTTTGCTGCCTCCTCTGCTTCAGTTGGTTGGCAAATTGTGAGCAGATGAAGCACACCGGGCCAAATGCTCCCCCGTGTGGGTGCAGGAAGAGGTGGGGGAACCTGCCACAACTAAAACTCCAGCCTACTGCCCAGCATGAAACCTCCAGTGCATAAACAGTCAAAGACAGGGATGTGTGCCAGAAGAAAAAGCAGGGAAGCTGGAGGGGCAGTTTTTCAACCAAACAACACCAACATTGCTGTGGAGCTAGTACTGCCTGTCCACAAAAGAACCCCCAAGTTTCAAGTGAATTAGACAAACCACGCCAGTTCTATGGTTCCCTGCATAAAGTGCCCCAGCCATCCTCCATTGCTGCCTATGGGGAGAAAGTCCCATGCTTTCTCCAGGGCAAAGAATAGCCGAACACCCAGCCACAAGCAGCCACTGACCAAAAGCCTCCTTCTGTAACTAGAACCAACAGTCCAACAGGACCAACTTCACACCAGAGAATCCCAGTTGAAGCAACCCGACAAGCACCCCCTAATGTGAGATCACATTTGCCTGTGAAAGCTGCATCCCTATGGCCCCCTTCTTGTTGCCTGGGAAACCTGAAAAAAGTAAAACAAAAAAAGAAAGTTTGGTACTTGAAGAATATTAGTGAATATTTCTGGGAATATATTGGGATCAGGATACCAATATTGATCGGAATTTTCTCATTTGTATCTAGATCCAGAATATACTCAAAAAATCCTGATAAGGTATTTTCCAGGAATATCTTCAGACTGGATATATCTGAACACACATTCCCTACCCCCATTCAGAATACTTAAGTGGCTCTCTGAGGCTGGAGTGTATTTGGTTAACTTTTGCCAGCCAGTGTATGAGGATACAGCAGTGCTGCTAGCAAGTAAATGGCTGAACAGATAAGAAGAGGTTTCAGAGCAAATAATCTTGCTTCTACCCTTGAGCTATCCAATGAATTTCTTTCAAATTAAATGCTGATTTAATGGTGATCTCACCAGACAGCTAGGAAGAACCTTCACTGAGCCCTCTCGGTATTGTACATCTGTCTTTGTCCACATGTAACTAATCAACAACACTGGGAAAGATCAAATTAGATACAGAAAACTTGTGTAAGAACAGAAAGAAGCTGAATGTTAACCATGCTCAGATAGACAAGGTAGACTTCAAACTGTAGAACTTAGATTTCAGACTTAATTGAAAAGCTGAACGTTAACATTGAAGAAACTAACTTCAAAAGTGTACTTGTCTATTCCCATTTCAGTGTAAGCCCTAATCTTGGAGAAAAAGACAAAATAATAATAATAATGGTGTGTTAGAAGCAAAATAGTCCGTTATTAGAATTATAAAAAACAAACCATTCCAAATCAGTAACGGATAACAATTTTCTCTTTATCTCATGCTCATTAAAATCTCCAGACGGTCAAGAGTCCCTTCGTTGATGATCAGAGGAACATTGAAAAAGTGTTGTAAGTGTCCTACTTCGCTCTGCGGGTAAGAATCTGCTGATGATCCCAGGACCCCGGGAGGCACGCCTGGCCTCGACAAGGGCCAGGGCCTTTTCGGTCCTGGCCCCTACCTGGTGGAATGAGCTCCCTGAAGAGCTGCGGGCCCTGTCGGAGCTCTCTGAGTTCCGCAGAGCCTGCAAAACGGAGCTCTTCCGCCAGGCGTTTGTCTAAGGCCGGGTGATGGCCCGGGGCTAAGATCGGACCCCTCTCCCCGGAGGGGGGAGGCCAGTACTAAACTGACCTGGTTCCCCAGAGTGTTCCATCCTATGCCCAATTATCCTCCGTTCCCTTCTGCTCATCCAGTGGGCCTGTACGGGAATAGTTTTAATCGCCATCATTGTGACTTAGTCATTGTTTTAATGGGGTTTTAATGGGGAATTTTAATGGTTAATATATTGTATTTGTATTAAAATGTTGTGAACCGCCGCGAGCCGGTTTCCGAGAGCGGCGGTCATACAAATCAAATAAATAAATAATAATAATAAAACTGACAGAGGCATCAATGCGTGCTGACTATCACCTAACTGTGATGGTTGTGATTCACTGCCCTAAATGTAAAAAAATATCTTTTAAAAATATTTACTTTATTCATCTGAAATTATATGTAATGTTTGATATCACCAATTTTGGTGATATAAAAAGAGATGGCATAACAAAGTGAAGCAAACTAGAACTATTTTTTTAAATCAAACTGAAAAAGATCACGCAGCCATGAATAGGAGGGGGGGGGGGTAATGCCACGTAATTTAAAAGAGCCAGCATTTCAGTTCATTTCTGAAGGGAATGGTTCTTTTGTCTTTTACAGATGTCTTTTGGGGAACATAATTTCCTTAGATCAGGCCCTTCTCCATACATAATGTACTGTTCTGATAGCCACCCAGCATAAGACTCCACTCTCTGTGTGTGCACGCCTGCCCTTTGTTTAGATAATCCTTCCTAACGGCAACAAGGTGTTTACTGTTCAACAAACATATTTGATTTTAACGGCCAACAGTAAAACTGTCTGATAAAGTTTGATTTAGCTGACAAAAGCAAGTTCCCATTGAGAGCAAATAAATCTGGGGTTCCGCAGACAGCTGTTTGGAGCCCATAATCCCCAGAGCTCTCCTGCTAAAGCAACTCCAGTCTACTGAAAGTACAACAGAGAGCAGCCTCAGCTGTTGAGGATGTGCTCCATTACAATGGGAATCCAGAGCACAGGACTGCATGACTTCTATTCAGCGGCAATGAACCAAACCCTCCACTAGACAGATGCTCTACAGACAGACAGCTGACACCACATTTTTTTTTCCCAGCAGACTTTTGACTAAACCTGTTTTCCAGTCCATTGATACAGGAGCGCTCGGGGCCTCCCTCATTCTCCCCCCCCCCACACACACACACACACTGCATGCCTGTTGCTTAAGAATGCCAGCCTAATACCATTGCTGGATATGTAATGGGGAGTTAGCAAATGGCTCCAAGCAGGAAAAAGTTCAGATTTCAGAGAAAATGGTTTCTGCCTCTTCTTTCCTCCTGAGAAAATGCACAGCTTTCCCTCCAACCCTACAATTCAGAAGTATTAGAAGGCTATTTTCCTAATTCAATGGAAGAATAATAATCTTTTAAAAAGTATCTTATAAAGAAAGATGGCATGGTATAGTGACACAAACTAGAATGATTTTAAAAAATCAAACTTTGAAAAAGATCAAGCAGCCATGAAGGTGGAAGGGAATAATGCCACTTGTCATTTTTAAAAGAGCCAGAGTTTCAGTAGAATCCGCTTCATTTGACATTATTAGGAGATTAGGCCGGATGTCACTTAATGGCCTGATTGTGTCCAGAGTGCCATTAGGGATACCCTGGTATCCTGTTGTAACAGATGTCATCCCCTTCCTACAGCTGTCTCTGGGGTATCTT
Organism: Paroedura picta; assembly: GCF_049243985.1. Taxonomy (NCBI): domain Eukaryota; kingdom Metazoa; phylum Chordata; class Lepidosauria; order Squamata; family Gekkonidae; genus Paroedura; species Paroedura picta. The sequence goes on from NC_135369.1 coordinate 51,887,504, forward strand.
TGCATGTGTCATCCCCAATATCATCTGTAAAATGTTCCTTCAATTAACTTTCAATCTATTTTATTGTTTTCAACTACAAAAGGGATACAGGCTGCTCCCCACACCTTCCAGGTAAGTAAAATTATTTTAACACTGGATACAGAAAAAGGCAACTGACCTCGCAATCGCCAAACTGCTTCATCAGCTAGCAATCATATTCCTCTGAACTCCTTAGTCAGATGGAGAGAGGCCTCCAGATGCATGTGAACTGTACTCAGCTGATTCACATTAATGATGGATGGAACCCTGTTTTCTCAACTCAGAGAAGAATGGATTGGACCCCCATGAGATCTAAAGTGTTTTAAAATGTAAAGTAAGTGAGAAACTCTAAGCTCCTCCTGCCTAAAGCTCTGTAGCTTCCTTTGGACCTTAAAAAATCTTTTGGGATTCTTTGCTAGGCTCCATCAGAAATTTGATTGTTGTACAGAATATGAACCATAACTATTCTTAAACAAGCAGGAGAGCCACAAGGACCTCCCCACTGTTTTTTCCGCCCATTCCCTGAAAGCCCCCATAACCACTCCCTGTTTCCTGTTTCCCTCGCTCCTTCTCACCCAACAGCCATCATACCTTTTGTTGTTGTTGTTAGGTGCGAAGTCGTGTCCAACCCATTGCGACCACGTGGACAATGATCCTCCAGGCCTTCCTGTCCTCTACCATTCCCCGGAGTCCATTTAAGTTTGCACCTACTTCTTCAGTGACTCCATCCAGCCACCTCATTCTCTGTCCTCCCCTTCTTCTTTTGCCCGCAATCGCTCCCAGCATTAGGCTCTTCTCCAGGGAGTCCTTCCTTCTCATGAGGTGGCCAAAGTATTTGAGTTTCATCTTCAGGATCTGGCCTTCTAAGGAGCAGTCAGGGCTGATCTCCTCTAGGACTGACCGGTTTGTTCACCTTGCAGTCCAAGAGACTCACAAGAGTCTTCTCCAGCACCAAAAGCCACAATTCTTTGACACTTGGCCTTCCTATCACCCCCCATCTTCAGTTTTCCCTCATTCCCTCCCTTTCAGAGTCTCTCCCTGGTAAAACTATAGTCAACTAGTACAATGCTGGCAACTGGGTCAGACCCTGTGGCACTGTGGGGAATTTACAAGGGCGTCTAATCTTCACCAATATCCCCATGCTATTTTCTCCTCCTGACAATCCCCATATGCTCACATTTCCATGCTTCATTCTCATTTACCAATCATTCTACCTTTTACCCCCACACACACACCCACACACACAGCTTTAACTATACTTATGTACATCTGTACCCATTTTTCTCCACAATGGGAAGCCAAAGTAGTTTATTCTCTTCTCTTCCATTTTATCCTCAGAATATCCTTGTGGTAATTTATGCTGAGAATATGTGACTGACCCACAATCACCTAGTGAACTTTTATGGCAGAGTGATAATTCAAATCTGAAACTCCCAGATCCAAGTTAGAAATTCTAACCACTGTACCACATTGATTTTCATGTCTTTTCTGCTTACTGCTCCAATCTTTGGATTTAAGTATCCTCAGGTTTGGCTGGGTTGAGAATTAGCTGTATTGTATAACTGCCTGGAGTACTGTGTGCAGTTCTGGAGGCCTCACTTCAAGAAAGACGTAGATAAAATTGAAAGGGTACAGAGGAGAGCGACAAAGATGATCTGGGGCCAAGAGACCAAGCCCTATGAAGATAGGTTGAGGGACTTGGGAATGTTCAGCCTGGAGAAAAGGAGGTTGAGAGGGGACATGATAGCCCTCTTTAAGTATTTGAAAGGTTGTTATTTGGAGGAGGGCAGGATGCTGTTCCCACTGGCTGCAGAGGCAAGGACACGCAGTAATGGGTTTAAACTACAAGTACAACGATATAGGCTAGATATCAGGAAATACATTTTTACAGTCAGAGTAGTTCAGCAGTGGAATAGGCTGCCTAAGGAGGTAGTGAGCTCCCCCTCACTGGCAGTCTTCAAGCAAAGGTTGGATACACACTTTTCTTGGATGCTTTAGGATGCTTTGGGCTGATCCTGCGTTGAGCAGGGGGTTGGTCTAGATGGCCTCTATGGTCCCTTCCAACTCTATGATTCTATGATTCTATGAAGCTTCACAGAGACAATAATGGTCCATTTGTTATCTAGTTGAGCATTATGAGGTAAGCCAATAATTAAAGTATCATAAAATTAATCTAATAGGGTTTATATTAATTAGTAACCAATTTGATATTATGCTAATTATAGTCAATAGCTATACTGGAACAATTCTTTCACAGAAAAAAATTTACGGCCATTTTTTTTACAGAAAACGGTGAATCATTATTTTTATCACTGCTGTGTACATTTCTACAAATATGAATGATTCACTGAAAAGTTCTTTTCTTTGGCTTTTATCCTAGAACATGAGAGCCCGTCTAGTATTACAAAACTTTTTTTTCAAAAGAAATAAAACTGAAATATAACACTGTAATGGTAAAAATGTCTTTTTAAAAAACTAATTTTGCCAAGTAAGCACAAGCTTATTCTTCCTGTTGGGGGAAAAAACAATATCTCAGTCTTTGCTATGCTGCAGGATCCATGTCCTCCCCAGCTCTAGGTCCAGTTCAGAGGAGGGTATAGATGGACCAGATAGTGAGGGAACTATTTTACAATTTCCCATCTTCTGGTCACATCGATCCTTCTTCCATGAGATCTAAAAGACCACAAACGAGTTCAACATTTGCAGGGCAATTCAATTACTAATACACACACCACCTAGATGGTCCACACTAACCTGACCTCATAAGGAAGTAGGTAGGGCAAGAAGGGGCATCCCTAGTTAGTATTTGGGTGGGAGACCACTGAGGAAGTCCAGAGTCACCTCGCAGACACAGGCAATGACAAACCATCTCTTTCTTTGCAAACTGAACAAGGGTTACATAAGGCAGCTAAGACTTGCGAGCACACAAAACCAGTTTGGGGAGGCCCACCTTGCATACCACTGATTCCACTGGATACTTCCTGTCCAGAAATGGACCAAACCATTTAAGTCTACTGGCATTTAATGGGACTGGATGCTGTGCAAATGTGTAGATATCTGGCAAACTTCGCAGTGGGTCTGGCACGCCAAGTCAGTAGAGTGAGAAGGAGTAGAATACAGAATTCTTGGAATACAGAAATGTTAAATATCATTGGTTGTTTTGTATGGTTTTATGAAAAACCAGTAGAGTGAGTCTCCTTCCACACATTACTTCAATATGCTTTGAAGTTCATACTAACCAGACTCCCCCTTCCCAAATCTGGCAACAACAGTTTTTTTTTCACTGTCCCAAATATAAATCTTTTGCATAATATTCTCGCAACAATATACTTTTGTATAACATGCAGACATACCATTGTATGGGTTTATTGTACTGCCTCACAATAGATTTTTTTCCTGTCAGGGAACTATATGTCTTGTCAGAATCGGAGAGGTAGTCCATGACTGTGGGATGGGCCAGCTATGTGGAGGAGAAGATCGAGATATATCTGGAATAATAAAACATCCCAGTTTAGAGAAGCCAGGAGAATACTGTGATGAGATTTAACATTCACATTATCTAGAACCAACAACAGATAAAGTTGGAATGTTTTTCATAAAACCATACAAAACAACCAATGATATTTAACATTTCTGTATTCCAAGAACATTATGCATCCTGCAGAATAATAAATTCTCTGGTTATATTTTAAAGTCGTTCACAATATATTGTAAAGCCGTTAATTTTTTTCATGAAGTGTTCTGTGGGGAAGCATTACAGCTTCCTCTAAATATCTGTCAGTGGTTACAATTCTCCTTCATCATTTATCAGTCCCAAAGAGGTGGTCCCTGCCTTATATCATATCTCCCTCTTTTCTTGGAACTTGCCTCCAAAGCAACATGACAGCAGACCCAATAGAAGGCTGGAAGATTCAGAAACAGCCATTTACGGCATAAGAGTCTGAGGGGAGATAGTGCAGATGGCTCTAAAACAATCTGATTCACTGTGGTCATGGTTACTCCAGAGTAACTCCATTGGCAGCAATGGGACTTCTTTGATGTAGGTGGTTATGGGTTGCTTGCTGTAAAAAGAGACTCACCATTTCTGCTTTATGTGAAGACAACCTATTTTCTATTAGCTGTGGCAGTAGGACACATCAAACACAAAACAGATACATTACTGACTCCTTTACTGTTCAAGCTTCTGCTAAAGTCTATGATTAATTTGGGTTTAAAAATCTCACTAGGCCTCCACATCTTTGATTTCAGTCAGCTCATGCAGTTGCAGCTTTTGTCTACAAATAAACCTAGTACAAAAGCTCCTGTTGCCTTCTATATGGAAATAATTACGCTAATGACAATTGCCACTGAAAATTTTACATGAAGCAGGCAGGGTTTGGTCCTGCACAAGGACCATGAAAAGTCCTGTCATAATCCGGGCTTTCCCCTCCATCACCACCCCTCAACTTGCACTATCAATGTTCGGGGGGGGGGGGGTTAAACCCTCCTCCATTGGATTTAAAATGTTTCCAATTTTTCTGCAAATTGTGGAGGGGATTCACATTTTCAGGAAATTCTGTTTTCATTTTCCATGGTCTCAACTCAGAGATTTAAGTATCTGCAAATGGGGCCACAGTTCATATAACATTAAAATATATAAGTGACAAACCTAAAGAATGTGCATTCCCTACTCCTGCATTGCACAACTGAGGGAAGCAGTGTGGGATTGGGAATCATGGTGACAGCTGTGCCATGAGATCACCAAGAGTCAGACGTGACGGAATGACTGACAACAAACACACACACACACACACACACAATATTTCCTCTTTCCTTGCTTCTCTTCTGCCTCCTTCTCTCCTCCCCATTCACCAGCTAACGTACCTTTATCTCCTCCCCATCCTCAGTTTTCTGTACTTCCCTACCCCTTGTACCCTCTGCCCAGGAAAACTATGACCCAGTTGTATACTGCCAGTTGCAAGAGCACCCCATTTCTTCTTTCACTTTCTCCACACTATTTCCTCTTTTCTATGCTGTGGCAGCAAGAAAAATAATAGACAAAGAGAAATCATATTCTTAATTTTAAGGTTATTCTTTTGTATGCTGCTTTTAATGTTTTGTGGTTTTATGTGCAAATTTTGAAGTGCTTTTATCTTATCAAATATATCTTGTAAATTTGTTGTTTATATTGTTATTTTGTAAAGACCTATGGCCATGTACAAATAAATCTTATTACTATTATTACTATTTCCTATTTCCTTCCACCTGGCAACACCCATATCCTCACCCATCTCTGCTTCCTACTGATCTTCCCACCAGGCATTTTTTTTACCTGATCTGTCATTGTCAGCTATTTGTATTATTGATTTACTTCACTATGTCCTATTATGCACGGTGGCAGCCACACTGGGCTAGCGCCATTCCGTTGCAGTGGGGCAAAAAGCCCCGCTGTTCACCGAGTATGCATGGGGGAGGAGCTCTCCCGGCACATGCCGGCTGCCCCAGCGCAATGGCCCTGAGCATGCAATGCAGGGCTGGAAGTGCAGGAGTGCTCCGAAGCAGCAGCAGCAGTGGCAGTGGGAGGAATCGGGGGCATGGGGCTCCCACTGCATGATGGTGGGGAGCAGCATGCTGCTCTCCCACCATAGTGGGGGTGGGAATGTCCCTGTCAGCACCGTGGACCCATGGAGCTGGCTGGGATGAGAGGCATCCCTGCAGGGACGCTGTAGGTCAGAGGAGGAGCTGGGCCACAAATCCTGGCTTCTCCCATTATGCACAGGGCTAGGCCAACCTAGCCCTTGCCTGCACCCATGGCGGTCCCAGGCCCCTGGAAGAATCCGTGTTTCCTTAACGCAAGTCTTCCAAGGGCCTGGGTCGGGCCAGGCCTCAGATGGCGGTGACATGGAGCATAATTGGGGATTTCCCCCAAAGCCCTGTCGCCGCCATCGCAGACATTCCGGCCTGTGCATAATCAGTCTTATAGTCCAACTTTGCCCACAATGCGGATCCAAAGCAGCTTATATACATTGCCTCTCCCCCATTTTATCCTCTCTCCTCTGTGATTACATGCATGATTACCCCTCTGTGATTACATGCATGTGAAAAATCCTGGAAAGTAGCCCCTACCCCAGCCCACCATACCCATGACCTTCAAAGGAAAGAGGAAGAAAGGAAGACACAGTAGGCCTGACCCTGCCTTTTCCCTCCATAGGGGGGAGGAAATGAGGGAGGAAAAGGAAGGACCATCTAACCAACTGGCTGAGTGCAGTTTTCTTCTTAGGCAATGAATGCTGTTTCCCTCATCTTGTGGGCCTCATCACATGCATGTCTTGCTCAACTATGACAAGCCTAGTATCTTTGACTCACCTAGCACAGGGCTTAGCCAAGCCAAGTAAGGCAGTGCTACCTGCCTCACCTCATGGTTCAGCCAGACCAGGCTGGGCATCACCATCTGCCTCACCTTGTATGGCCATTGGCTGAGTTGGGCACCAATGTCTGCCTCATTGCATGTGAAACGACTCAAGTGTCCGCACTGCTACCTCTCTTGTCTCATCTTGCACAAGGTTCTAGTGGACTGGGCTCTGTCTCCCCTGCCGTGCCTCAGATGGGCTAAGTGCTGCCTCATCCACTCTGTGCAGGGCTTTGGCTAGGCTTACCCCATCTGTCACAAGGTTGGCCTGGACCATGTGAGAAAGGAGGCCATTGACCCATCAAGATGTTTTGAGCCATTTGTCTTGGGCACTTAATGTCCAATCTTCTCCTGCCTATGATGTAAGTTAGCCTGACAAAGTATAACTGGTCCAAAGTCACCTAGCGAGTTTCAAAGGCTGAATGTAAGCTTGAATTCCTAGTCTGCAACGCTAATCATTATACCACACTGACTTTTGTGGGGTAGCTGCTCCTGAATAGTAGCAAGCAGCAGGGCATGGGTTAGACCAGTTTTTCTCAACTTTTTAACCACTGAGAAACCCCTGAAATATTCTTCAGGCTTTGAGAAACCCCTGAAGTGGTGTGATCATGCAGAATATGGTTGGGAAATATAACTGTGTACATGCCTACCCAGGGTGCTTCCCCTCCCCACTCCCTGTAGGCTCATCATTGACAATTTGGGAGGGGCGGGTCAAGATGACAATATATGGCTATATCACCCAATAAATGTTTAACAAGTATTTAAAATACATAAAAAATTAACTCCCACAAATTCAGAAAACCCTTCTAGGGCCATCAAGAAACCCCAGGGTTTCATGAAGGAAAAGGTCCTATCCAATACTGTTACATTTTACTGGCAGAAACCAAGGCTGGAACTGGCTGGCAGTACTGTTGTGGTTGTCTAGCAGTGATCTCTGATGGTACGCATTTCTGAAAACTACATGTGCTCCTTTTATCATTTATGGAGCTTTAACTCCCCCCCCCCCATGTTTTGGGTTGGTTGGCTTAGATTTCAGCCATGGAATGATTTTCAGGTTTGTAGAAAGATCCATCTTCTCCAAACTCCAGATTTAAGTATTCTCTCATTTGTATGAATTATAATTTACAAGCAAGAACTTGTTTGGTCTGGGGAGCAATGACAGCCACAGGGGATGCAGGGAGTTGTGCCAAGCCACAGGTAGAGACATCAGGGGAGGGGTCAGAGAGCAAGTTCAGAAGGCTGAGGCAGCAGTGTTGGAGGCAAGTAGCCCTACAGTGATGATGGGACACAGACAGCCCACAAGTAATGATGGGGGACACCCCCTCACTGCTTCAGCACCACCTCCCACAGTCTCTCACCAGTTATAAGCCAATGGGAAAGTTTAAAGAGAGCAGCTGAGCAGGGAGCCACAGCGAGCCAGGTGGCAGGGTCAGCCGCTCTCCCAGCATCCTGGCCCATAGCATTGCCTTCTCAGCAGTGATTCCCCCAGACGCCCATATCTTTCTCCTTAGTAAATTATCCACAATCTTTTGGTATTTAGTTATGTTTTTCCTGATTTGGTTGTTTGTCATGCCAATAAAGGGATCTTGAATCCTGAGTTTTCCCCTACTGCCCACCCGCTAATAATAGCTCTCTCTGTGCAGTCAGGGGATATCTGTTTTTGGCATTTTTATTTGGGTGCTTCTCATTTGTGTTTAGATTGTTCTGAAAACCTGGGTGGCGGAGGGGCACCCAAGTGTGCAGAACTATCTGTATTATATCAGTGTGTCTCTAATCTGCAGATTTAAATATTCACACATTAGAACACCCTTTTAAAAAGTCATTTGACATCTGAAATCAATTCACTTTCCACTATTTAAGACTGATGGACTCACTCTAATTGTACCTGAAGAAGCTGATACCCTGCTTCAAATTTTGTTAAACCTTAAAGTGCTACTGGACTTTTGCTCTTTTCTACTTATTCAAAATTCTGTTGTGATAGATCAGCCCCAATTCCCAAATTACGAAGAAGAAGAAGAAGAAGAAGAAGAAGAGTTAGTTCTTATATGCCGCTTTTTTCTACCTGAAGGAGTTTCAAAGCGGCTTACAATCCCCTTCCCTTTCCTCTCCCCACAACAGACACCCTGTAAAGGAAGTGAGGCTGAGAGAGCCCTAATATTACTGCTAGGTCAGAACAGCTTTATCAGTGCTGTGGTGAGCCCAAGGTCACCCAGCTGGTTGCATGTGGGGGAGTGTGCAATCAAACCCAGTTTTCCAGATTAGACATCCGTGCTCCTAACCACCACACCAAGCTGGCACAGGGAGTTCCCTGTGTCTTCTGATGGATCTCTTTATCTACTAGCATTCTTAACAAGCTACCTGTATACATGTACAATTTGTGTACACTTGATTTTTCTTGATGTGTGCATTGAATAATTCTCATGTTACATCCAATGCATGTATGATTGAAACCACATATTTATCCAGATACTGTCTGTCTGGTTTCATTTGTACAGCAAATGTGCATTTTCTTTTTCTTATGAACAGGTGCTTCTTTTGTACTGTGAAAAGGGATAATTTTCTAATTTTCCTGCAAACCTGGGGGTGTCTCTCAAGTTTGCAGAATACTATCCCCTATTTGAATTTGGCCCCATAGTCTAGGTCTGTCAATCAACATGGGATCCAGATTCAGAAATTATATATAGAATACTACCATCCAGATGCTATGCTGTTAGCATTTTGTCAGTCAGCTCTCAGCACTTTGAGCATTACATTTGTTTCTGTCTTTCTCACTGAAATTCAGTTCCACAGTAGATTCCACAATGTAAGTTAATGCAATCAATAGGGTGAGACAACTAATAAGCGATGTACTAGGGCTGGGATTGCAGAAAACTGAAACAAAGCAGAAATCTAAAAAACCGTTAAGTGTTCAATATGACATGTTAAACAAGTAGTAAATGCTATAACAATAGCCTCTCTCAGGAGCATGATGTCTTTATACATGAATTTTACTCCTTACTTTTGTACACTTTACTCATTTTTCTGCTGCCAGCAAGTATCTGTCAACACAACCTGCATTAAACATTCTTCCTTCATTTTAATTACCTTGTTCTGAAGCCCAAATAACTTACCACTTTTTTCTTTGTCACGATCTGAGGAATTCTACGACAGGCATGCCTCAATCAGTTGAGCAATGAACAGGATGGTTCCTAGAGGAAAGTTTTTCCACATCAGAAGATTGTGTAATAAAATTTAAACATAGCTCATTAATTTTCTCTCTTCTGATGCCTTGGACAAGAAGTTACTTTGAAAAATGAAAAGGAATAACTCAGCTTCCAAGCTTTGCATGAAACATCTGTTTCAACTCCTTTGCCATTAAATTGACATCTTTTTATTTGAAAAGTTCCTTTTATTTCCCAACTTCCTGCAATTGGTCATGTATACATCCCAAGGAGCTTGAATTTACAGCTTTCAAAACTTGATTAACTCAGAGCCAAACTAGATGTGATGGGGCAGCCATGTTTGTTGTTCTCAGGTTTGCTCCATTCATGAATAAAATGGGAGTCTGATTTTTATGTCCAAAAAAAGTGCATGGGCAAAGGGACGTGAAACATCTGTACTCTGTTTCCTTAACTCCCTGTGCTCTGTCACTGAGATACTTTTTCCCCGCCTGGTTTCCACACTAGAAGTTAGCCAGAAGAAAAGAACTTAAAATAATTGAAGGGAGCTATGGCAGAGGAAGTCTCAACTCTACTCAACTGTGTACCTCCTTTGATGTAAAAATCAGACTATCCCCTTGTTGCATACATAAACGCAGCCAACAAACTTGGTTACTCCCATTACATTGTGTTGGCCTCTAAATTATAGAATAGGCTAGGATGCTCCTGTCCTGTAGAAAAATACATCTCCATTTGCAGATAGGTCTTTCTTAACCTCGCCTGTTTCAAAGTATTGTTTTGAGGGGGGGGCGGAATAGGTGAAGCAGAAGTATTTATGTCACCCTGAACTCACCGGAGAATTTAACATCGGGGTGACCTGCTGGATCAGACTAGTGGTCCATCCATCTAGTCCAACACCCTCCTTTACACAATGGTCATCTGGTCAGGGATGGTCTCCATCATGGTTCAGACAGGTCAGCTGTTAGAAGCCTGTGCCCTGAAGGATATGCTGGTAGGCCTCCAGTCACCTTGCTGCCATGGCACCACCACTGTCAACTGTAGAACTGTAGTGGGAGTTGGCAGTTTTAGGGCAGCAACCAGGAAAGTAAGTTGTAGGGCAGCAGAAAGCTGTTCTCCAGCCACCTTGCAGCTGCTTGACACTGACCTCATCCTGAAGCAAGCAAAGGCAGTCTTGAAAATGGCTTTGCCTTAGGTCTGCCCCTCACCCAAAACCTCAATCCAAGTCAAAGTATATCATGGCCACCCACCTCCTATCTGTATGGGATCCAAGTCAGAAATGATCAGTTGGAGCTTTGTGAGTTTTTGCTTCTACTTTAGGGAGGGAAATGAGGACACAATCAAAACCTTGTGTAGCTGTACTACAATGCAGGTAAATAGAGGCTACATGGCTAAATATGCATACTCAGAGGTCTGCTTAGAAATATGTCCCATTTTATTCAATGAGGCTTACTCCCAGGAAAGGGTTCTAAGATTACAGCCTCAATGACACTGACCCAGCATTAAGCACACCACTTTCTTAACGCCCTGTCCCACAACAGAAGTTTAACTAACAAAAAGGGACAGTGGAGGTTTTTCATAGTGTGACTTTAAATAACATCACCTGGTATTTGCTGCAGATTCAACTGATATTGTGGATACAAATAGAACTTTATCCTGCTTCTGTGTGCCAGCAACATGTTGTTGAGGCATTTACAGGCAATACATCTCTAAGCTTATTGTCATGCCTCCTGAAGCATCACCCCGATTTCTTCAGATCACGTTTCTGTGAAAGGCTGAAGAGACGACTGGACTCTGTTTTTCCTGACCATATGACAACCTTGCATTGGAGCAGTAAGTTAAAAAGCAGAATGCCAATAAGGAAATGATCAAACGAACTGGTTTTATCCCAATTCAAATCAATAAATAGCCTTTTATTGTCTGCATTGATTGGCAGCATCTCTCCAGGATCTCAGGCAGACATCCTTTAACTAGAGATGTCAGGAATTGAACCTCTGGCCTTATGAGCACAAAGAAAGCATCCAACCATGGATATGAGATGAAGGCGCACCTATTTTAAGACAAACAAGATAGTGTGATTGTTGATAGTGTGGATTAGTTTTAATGGTTTTAACTATGGGTTTTATTGCAATTCTTATCTTGTAAACCACCGTGAGCCTAAGGGAACAGCAGTATAAAAGTTTAATAAATAAATAAAATAAATAAATAAGAAGCAGCATTAGTAGTATTTCTTATGAGGAATGTGCTAACTGAACCATGTCACGTGCTACGTGGAAAGACCAACAGTTTTCAAAGCCTTCAAAGATGGCAGATTGTATACAACCCAAGATGCAATGATAGTGGTTCTGTGAAAGAAAATTGTGGTAGAGATGGTAAAGTCAAGATACATTTCCAATTATTGATGTGAAAGTGTTATGGACATGTGCCAAAAAATACAGCTGTACCAAGTCACTCTTCAGCACACCTCACCAAATGAAAAAATAACAATAAACCACCTCACTGCTCTTATTGACACCAGAGCAGCTTAAACTACAGTTCCAGACAAATTAGAATCCCAGCCATAGAGTCATCATATGAGTAATATCTCAGACTGATTTCTGTCTTGGAAACCAACACTGGGTAAATTTGAAAAGAGGATCACAGCATACAATGCTTAGATTTTGAGAAAGAATGCTGGCTCATGAATTCTGGCCAAGGCTATTGGGGGAGTGGGGGATAATTCAGACTGGAGCAATCCAAGAAAAAAACAGAAATATTTTAGATTTAGTTTAAGGTTACCCATTCAAGCTTCAGAAATTCCTGGAGATCTGGGAACTCTGCATAGGAAATTTGGGTAAGGGAAGGGACTTAGCAGGGATGTGCCACAGACTCTGCCCTCCAAAGTGCCATTTTTTCCAGGGGAACTGACGTATGTAGTCTGAAGATGTCTGTAGTCTGAACAGACTTCCTCAGGAGTTGGTGGGTTCTCCATCTTTGGAAATTTTTAAACAAAGGCTAGATAGCCATCTGATGGCGAGGCTGATTCTGTGAAGGCAAAAGGATGGCAGGTTACAGTAGATGAGTGATTGGGATGTGAGTGTCCTGCATAGTGCAGGGGTTGAACTAGATGACCCATGAGGGGTTGAACTAGATGACCCATCTAGTTCCAACTCTATTATTCTATGGTTCTATGATTCTATGAAGAGCAATTTTGAGAGAACGCCATACTTGAAAGTTGGTAACTCTAATTTATATCCTTCCATAACTTAAGGATTAAAGCACTCTGGGGTACTTATAGAATCATAGTTGGAAGTGGCCATACAGGCCATCTAGTCCAACCCCCTGCTCAATGCATATGTCCAGCTGCTGTTTGAAGACTGTCAGTGAGGGGGAGCTCACCACCTCCTCAGGCAATCAATTCCACAGCTGACTGTGAAAAACTTTTTTCCTGATATCTAGCTGATATTGTTCTACATGTAATTTAAACCTATTACTATTTTCTGCTGCCAACAGGAACCTTTCCCTACCCTCCTCTGACAACCTTTTAAATACTTCAAAACAGCAATCATATCCCCTCACAACCTCCTCTTCTCCAGGCTGAACATTCCCAAGCCTTTCCTCATAGGACTTGGTCCCCAGACCCTGGATCATCCTCAGCACTCTCCTCTGAAACCTCTTAATTTTCTCTGCATCCTTTTTGAAGTGAGGCCTCCAGAACTGCACAAATCTTTTAATTTTGATGTGATGCCTCTGTTGATACAGCCCAAGACTGCATTTGCCTTTTTTTACTGCTGTATCAAACTGTCTGCTCATATTTAGCTTACAGTCCACCAGTACCCCAAGATCTCATTCTCACACATTGCTGCCCAGAAGTGTATCTCCCATTCAGTATGTAGGCTTCTTATTTTTGTGACCCAGATGTAGAACTCTACACTTAGCCATATTGAATTGCATCTTGTTCTCATTTGACCATTTTTCCAGGGTGTTCAGATCTCATTGAACTCTATCTCTACCTTCTGGGATGTTCGCTAATCATCTTAATTTGGTGTCATCAGCAAAATTAGTGAGGCGTTCGTCTACCTCCTCATCCAGATCACTGATAAAAATGTTGAAAAGTACTGAACCATTGTGCTACAAAAGTGCAGCAAAACAACTGGAAAACCATAGTGCTGGCATGAAACCTCCAGCCATTAATACTACTGCAGTTGAAAATACAGGAAGAAACAACACATACCTGATTACCTGTAATATGTTTTTTCACTATAGAGTGGCTACCTGTCACTCATAGCTTAAGAAAAATTCCCTTAGTATCAGGAAAAGCTGTATGAAGAATGACAAAATACTGAGCAGAATTTTAGTTTTCTTAAATAATTCCACATATATAATCACCAAGTATAGGGTTGCCAGGTTCTCTCTGACCACTGGTGATGGGTAGGGGTGGAGGGGTAAGGTTTGGAAACACCTTCAGATTTGTGGATGGAGCCTGGGAAGATCAGGAGCCTCAGTGGGGTACAGTGCCACAGAATCTACCCTCCAAACACTCATTTTCTCCAGGGGAACTCTGAACTCTAGAGAACAGTTATAATTCCACAGGATCCCCAGGTTCTACCTGAAGAAGATTGTTGGAATATGCAAGATCTGTAGTGTCCATGATTCAAAAACATATGAAGAATATCCTATAGGGGGCATCAGAGGAGTTGTATATTTAGCATCGTGAGAATAGGAGCTTCCTGTTGTTTTTCAAATAATCTTCTCCAGTGTCCTGTCCATGGGAGATATCCTGCTGCTTTCAGCATACTTCCTCCCTGATTACCTCCAGAATAGAATTAGAATGAATGCAGAACAATGGTTAGACAGTTATTTAGGAGTTTATCCTCTCTTTGTTTCCCTTCTAAATAAAATTGTTATTTTTTAAACAGCTTGGTGCAAATTTAAACTCTACCAACAGGGATCTTAAGGTCTCCCCTGGAGACTGGCATCCCTACTAAGTGTTGAATAGGGAAAGGAGTTGCATATACAGCTGGGAATGTGTAGATAGAAGTTTGCTATCCACATATGCAGTTCCCCTAGTAAGATTAGGATAGAGGACACTTATTTCAGTGGAAAACACACTGTTAACAGACTGTTAAAGCCACAGCTGGTCAGATTAAACCTGTCAGACAATGGGTTCTCTACCTTGGTCAGTCTGTGGTAAGAACATATGGGAAATAGCTGCCAAAGGTTAAGAACAATCCCAAAATGTCAGCGGATTCCACAAGATCTTGAAATATTCTAACTCTTTTCCACCTACTATGCAGTACTCTTTGCAGATAGGAAGGCCAATGCTTCCTGGGCTTTTTGAAGAACTTCCTGTAACAAGAAGGTGGTTCTTTGAATTGAGGAAGAGAGACTATTTTTTCCAGCTTCCAGTGGGAAAGGAGAGTTTGCAATTTAGTTCAGAGATGTAAGAAACTCTCTCTGTGGCCAGACTGGCAGGGAATAGCCTACCCAGGATAAGCTCAACAATTTGCCAATCAGTCAGCAGCAATGGGCAAGACTTGTCTTAGCAATAGTAAGTGTGAAAAGGATCTGGGGAGTTTTAGTAGACCAGACACTGAACATGGGTCAGCAGTGTGACTCGGTAGCTAAAAAGGCAAACTGGATTTTGGGCTGTATTAAAAGAAGTATAGTGTCCAGATCATGCCAGGTGATGTTACCACTTTACTCTACTCTGGTAAAACCTCACTTGAAGTAATGTGTCCAGTTTTGGGCACCGCAACTGAAGAAAGATGTAGACAAACTGGAGCATGTCCAGAAGAGGACTACTAAGATGGTGAGGGCTTTGGAGACCAAGTCCTATGAGAAAAGGTTGAGGGAGCTTGGTCAATTTAGCCTGGAGAGAAGATGACCAAGAGGTGATATGATAAACATGGGTTGAAATTAATTCAAAAGAATTTTTGGCTAAACATCCGGAAGAAGTTCCTCAGGAGGTGTGAGTTCTCCTTCTTTGGAAGTTTTTAAGCAGAGACTAGGCAGTCATCTGACAGAAATACTGATTTTATGAACTTTTAGGCAGATTGTGAGGGGTGGGCAAGAAGTGATGTGCCAGTGGTTATCTCTTGTGGACCTTCCTTGCATACTCAGGGAATTGCTGATTGCCACTGTGGGATGGTAGGTGAATTTCCTGTAGGCCAGACTAGAATTTCACCCCCAAAGCCCAAGAAGCATACAGGTCCCAAAAAATACACTTGGTACAATGATATCCCTACCATGTTAGGCACTACTGGAACTAAGAGTTCAATTCAATATAAAGCAGTTTTATGTGTTTGTAAATGGATAATTTAAACATTTTGATCTCAGGTGGAGATCAAAGGGATGGGAAGGTGGGTGATCCTGTGCACTCAATGGTTAGCAGTCCTTGGTTATTTTTCTGTTTCTTAGCACATTATTGCTTACGCATCAACCTTGCATGTTATAACTATTTTATTCATTTGTGAATCAAATCTTTTGTTCCCCCTCCACACACACACAATGCTATCAAATTTGCACACACCAGATGTACACTGTGATTATAGACCATTAAGCAGGTGGGTATGAGCAACATCAGAATTCATGAGAGAATCCACTGAACAGATGTCTCTTCTAGACATTGCAAAATAGTTATAAATGTGGAAAAGAAGAAAAAACAGATCTCCATTAGTGAAGACTGTTGAATGTGTGGATGTCTGCCCGGTCAGATTAAAAATATACATTGAGTAAACTGTATATAATTTGCTTCTGAAATATTGCTATTGTAAAGATAAATAGAGTGTACCGGGTTATTTTGTCTTTTGGCTGCTTTCCCATTAAGATGTAAACACTTAGTTTTTGTAAGGATTGGGGAAACTTTGTGCCAAAGTGAATAGGGATAATACGGTATCAAGACCTGAATTCTACCATACCTATTGAGACATAATGCATTAAATAACCTATGGGGATTTATAAATGAATTACAGGAAGATCCAAAAGAAAAAGTCAACTTCCAGGTCACTGGTGATTCTAGGACTTTATTTGAAATTATGAAAAATATATGAAATATTTTAGCTTTAAAATTCCCTGGAGCACTTACATTCAAACAAGTTTTGAACTTACACCATTAAAAATTTCACTAGACAATAAATCAAAGGATGTGGGGGATTGTTTGAAGATTTTTATTGCCATGTTTTTGCTTTTAACTCACCGATGATTGCAAAATATGTATGTTCATTAAAATATATTGCATTTTGGTTGGATCTGATCTCAAAAATAACATTCATAGCAGTTACTTTATGCCTTTGTAGATGCCCTTTCATTTTTTGAAAAATACACTTTTTATTTATACATGGTTTAATGATGCTTCAGTTTTTACACGTAAATCGGATAGTAAATGTGTTTGTGTGTTAATGCTATTAATGATTTCCAAGGCATGAAAACCTAGCCAATAAACTCAGCTGTAAATACTAGACATGGTCACATTGGCCTGCAACTAGTTTAGTTTCCCATGTTAAATTAACCTATCACAATTCTTTTCCTGGCTCTACTGGGTAACTGGAGACCCAAGGATTTTGTCCTCTGCCTATTTCTCACTTATGGGCAGTCAGGTTTGGTTCTTGTGGTAGCTTACAATGAAACAAGTATACAATAGTCAGGTAAACTATATTAAAATAGCAATCCTCATCAAACAACTAGGAAGTATTTTAATGTTTTTAATTGCCAGGAATATTAAGAAAGTTAAAAGGAGCATTTATGTAGTTTTTGCAATAGAAATATACGTAGATCAGTATAGAACAATAATAATTATATAATCTAATAAAAGTATATTTAAAAAGTGCAATAATAATTTTTAATCCACTCCTGCAGAGCGGATTAAATAAAGGTGTAAGGGCTGTTGGGGAGGAGTTAGGGCGGGACCTGTCCAGGATAAAAACTCGGAGAGGGCCAATCAGGAGCCGTGAAGTGGCTCCTGATTGGCCCTCTCCGAGGGCCAGTCAGGGGCCAAGTGGCCAGTTGGGAGGCGCACGTAGCACACCTCCCTATTGGCCACTTGGCCCGCCCCAGACTCCGTGCCCACACTCCGTCCCCTTATGGTTCGCTGCCAGGAAAGGAGTAGGGCTGCTGTGTCGAAGACTCGGCTGCCCTGCTCCTTTCCCGCCGACGAACCATCGTCCTTCCCTCCCCATGACGACTCCCCGCAGCCTCGATGAACAAAGACTCCCGTCGCCATGGCCCCACCGCCCTGCTGCCTCGCTGAACGCCAGACCCTCCAGGAACAGGCCGAACCGCTTCCCCCCATCTCCGCAGCCTTCGCCGCCACCGCCAAGCCCACGCCTCGATGCGGCAAGAATGCCGCGGCCATCGCCCCGCGCATGGACACACCACCGCTGAAGGCCTCCGCCCAGAGCTCCGCGCCTGAACCCCCCTGGCTGCGCCGCGCTACATCGATGGCCACTGACCAATGTCTCCGCCCACAGCTCCCCCCTGTACCGCCGTGGCCGTGCCGACACACATGGATGCCGGAGACACATAGATGCCTCCACCTCCAAGCCGCTCTGCCGCTGACCCGATCTGCCATGCCTGGAACGCCAACGGCCCGATCCCCGCCCAGCCTCTCCCACGCCGAGCCGCTCCGCCAGCCCCACGATCCACTGCGACCGCAACACCCAGCCCTCACTGCCTGCACGCTGCCACATAGGCACGCGCCCACAGGACCCCATCACTCCCCCCAAGATGGCGGACTCACCCCCCGCCATGCCAGTGACCTCCTCACAGCCACCCTGCTACGCTGCCAGACCCAGCACATGGCCGCCAACCTCCTGGATCGCCACAATCTCCCCGACGCACCGCCAGTACCACTCACCCTCCCTCCCAGCATGCCGCCGGTGAGTCTCCCCCGCTCGCGATCCCAGCGTATTCAGCCTACAGCAGGCTTAATTTCTAGTAACAATAATAATCATAAAATCAGC
Organism: Paroedura picta; assembly: GCF_049243985.1. Lineage (NCBI taxonomy): Eukaryota > Metazoa > Chordata > Lepidosauria > Squamata > Gekkonidae > Paroedura > Paroedura picta. Next base: position 51,906,004 of record NC_135369.1, read on the forward strand.
TAATTAAGCAGTAGCAGGTAACAAACAGCAGGAAGAATAAAATGCAACAGAAAAAACATAATGGAGAGAAGATGACTAAGAGGTGATATGATAGTCATCGTCAAATACTTGAAATGCTGTCATGTAGAAGATAGAGGAGAGTTGTTTTCTGTTGTCACAGAGGGTCAGACCAGAACCAATGGGTTGAAATTAATTCAAAAGAACTTTTGCCTAAACAGAATCAGCCTCTACATCAAATGGCTAACCAGCCTCTGTTTTAAAAATTCCAAAACTGGAGAACCCACCACCTCCCAAGGAAGCCTGTTCCACTAAAAAACTGCTCTGTCAGGAACTTCTTTTGGATGTTTAAATGGAATTTCTTTAGAGCTAATTTCATCCCATTGGCTCTCGTCCATCCCTCTGAGGCAAGAGAGAACAACTCTGCTCCATCTTCTGTATGGCAGCCTTTTAAATACTTGAAGATGGTTATCAGATCCCCTCTCAGCTCTTGAAGTACTTGAAGATAGCTATCATATCAACTCTTAGTCGTCTTCTCTCCAGGCTAAACAGACCAAGCTCCCCCAACCTTTCCTCATACATCTTGGTCTCCAAACCCCTCACCAGCTTTGTTGCCCTCCTCTGGATATGCTCCAGTTTGTCTACATTCCTCTTCAACTGTGGTGCCAAAAACTTAACACAGTACTCCAAGTGAGGCTGAACCAGAGCAAAGTGGTACCATCACCTTCCGTGGTCTGGATATGATACTCCATCTGATACAACCCCAGATCCCATTTAACTTTTTAGCCACCGAGTCACACTGCTGACTCATGTTCAATATATGGTCAACTAAGACTCCTAGATGCTTTTCGCATATACTACCAAGGCAAGTCTCCTCCATACTATAATGGTGTATATGGTTTTTCCTACCTAAATGCAGAACTTTACATATGTCCCTATTGAACTTCATATTCTTCAGTTTAGCCCAGTTCTCGAGCCTATCAAGATCATCCTGTAACCTGAGTCTGTCTTCTGTTCTCTTTGCCAGCACTCCCAGTTTAGTATCATCTGCAAATTTAATAAGTATCCCCACTAATCCCTCATCCAATCATTTATTATTATGTTGAACAGAACCCTGGGGCGCTGCATTTGTCACTCTTCTTCAAGGGGATGCTGAACAAGCACCCTTTGGGTACTATCTGTCAACCAGTTATCAATCTACCTGACAGAATTAGCATCCATACTACATTCTACCAATTTGTCAACAAGAATACCATTCTCATTTCCTACTCCTTTTGTATTTCCTCCTTTTATATTTTCCCCCAATTCTAATATTCCAATTTTGAGTATTATCCCACCAGGTTTCTGTGATTCCTATTACCGTAAGTCAAAATCCCCTTCCACTATTAGGACTGCTAGGTCTTCCTGCTTGTTTCCCATACTCTGTGCATTAGTGTAGAGATTGTAACCCATCCTTTGTGTGCCCCATAGTTTTGGTTTTTGAACTTCCTTGTAAGTTTGTAGCTCCCTGCTTATGTGCCATTCCCAGTAAATTTGCAATCTTCTCATCTTCATTTCTTGCCCTCACACTAGGTTCTGAATTTCTGTCTTGCTCCCCTTTGGGTTCAGTTTAAAGCCCACTTCAACAGGTGTGTAAGGCTTCTCCAAAAATAATTTTGCCTTTCCTTGAGAGGTGCAAACCATCTCCTGATAGTAGCCCCTAATTCTATTCTGTGATTCTATTCTATGATTCTATAAATATACTAACAACCACCAGTCAATAGAATGCCTGAGGAAATAAATATATTTTAACCTCAAAAAGACTCATAGAAAAAGCATAATATATAATCAGCATGCAAAAAATGAATTACTTTAAAAAAAAAGAAAATAACAGAAACAAAATTAATCTTGTCTATTAAAAAACTGACACATATGTTGAGTTATACCAACCAGCACAAGTACATAGCAAGATTCCAGATGTGCTGTTTTCCTATACACTGACAGCTATCAAACCCACCCCTGCAATTAAAAAAGGCCTAAAATGGGGTTTTAATCAGGTTTGGATTTCCATTAGTCCATGAGGACTGATTCTTTACAACTCATGCTCTGATCTTAATATGCTAGGAATGTAAGTTTAAATCTTTTCTTAGTAAACCACCCCAAATGGCTTTGTTCAATATTTCATCAGAAGTTAAATCACTTTTAGTATTTTTGCAAAGTTTGGGGATGTCCTACTGTGTTCTATTAGCATCTTCTAACAATATTTTAAAATAAATTAATAACATTTCCTAGCCAGCTGTTACAACAGGTGCTGGCCAGTTCACAAGAGAACACAAGCCTTTTTTAATATTTGAGGGAGGGAAGATAAGAAAGTGTGAAGAGAGTTGTTTCAGCTCATGCAAGACAGCCACACTACCAATATCATGAAGGAATTCTGGATATCCAAAGGATCCCCTTCCTGTTTGACGTACCAAGTATGTACTCTGCTCTATGGCCACCATCTCTGGTGAAGATCCAGATTCCATTTCAGTTTTCTCCACTTACATTATTTCAAGCAGCAAGACTTCTCTGCTAAGGTACTGCCAAAGCTGTATACCTATACCTTGCAATTAAGGCCTATCACCCCCAAACCAGCAGCTTACTAAGAATATGGGGGCCTTTGGTACAGCTATGGAGACTCTGTTCTACACAAATAGAGCAGAAAGAATTGACACAGCAACAAAAGGCAGATGATGTGATTTTCTAGGAATGAATCATTTAGAGCCACCTTTGCGATCTGAAAAGACCATATTTGAAGAGTCTTGACTAGGCTCATTTAATGATGTGGTTTTTGTTGGTTTTAGTAATTTTTAAGATGTGGTTTTATTATGCATGCTCTTAATTTTCGGCCACCTTGGTGGCAATTATGAAGGCAGAAAGATGCATTATAAATGAGGAAGAGGAGGGGCTTCACATGGGTTTTTCTTATTTTGTGATGTCATTAGTACTGAGTACCAGCACCTTTGGGGGTTATCTCCTCCACTCAGTCAGATGCAGAAAAAATGGACCAGCCTTATAGAGCAGGGGTAGTCAACCTGTGGTCCTCCAGATGTTCATGGACTACAATTCCCATGAGCCCCTGCCAGAAAATGCTGAGGTACTAGCAAATGCTGGCAGGGGCTCATGGGAATTGTAGTCCATGAACATCTGGAGGACCACAGATTGACCACCCCTATTATAGTGGACAAAGGATCTTCAGAGGAAGGGGAAAGTGCTAGAATTAGTACTAGAATCTTTCTTCTCCTTCTTTTTCTGTCCACTAAAAAATCTAGTGAGAGTCCAACTGTCATAGGTTATGTGGAACACATACCTGCTCTGGGACTCCCTGGGCCTTGGAGCTCTGCTGCCTATGGCTGCCTCACCTCTCTTCCCAGCCTGGTCCCATTCTCTGAATGGTGGGACCAGCATGGGAAGATGGGCAGTACTGCAGCAGAGCTCTGAGGCCCAACTCTGAGCAACCCTACTAGAACTGCTAGGCCAGAGCAAAGTTATGTCATTTATGGTCATTGGCATTAATTTGCCACAAACACTTCATTTTGATTGCAGTGAATCCTAAAATTAGTTTACAGACTTTCTCCAGGATTCTTGTGAAGGTATAGTGAGATTCTCTGGCCACCAGGGGTGTAGGGTTGCTAGGTAAGGGTTGGGAAACTCCTGGAGAGTTGGGAGGAGAACTCAGGGAGGATATGGAAAACAGTGGGGTACAATATCATACAGTCCATTCTCCAAACCATCCATAGCCTGGAGATGGGCTATGGGGATTTGCAGGTCACACCTGAAGGCTGACATCCCAGCTTGAGTCCAAGACAGTGATTGCACATGAATGATAGATCAATGTACCTCTGTCTGATGGTGGCTGGGGAACAGTAATCGGGGGAGAGGGAAAGAACTTCATACCAGCTTGTGGGCAATTGGTTGGTCATACTGGACAAGACACACCTTACAAGGTGGACTGTAAGACAAGACACACCTTGGACAAGACACACCTTAATTCTGGTTGAGCAGGGCTCCTTTTATTTAAGGCAAAACTGAGATCTTATTCAAGGTTTTCCAACTCCTTGGTTCTACACTTAACTGCACTATCCCTCCAAGTGTAGAACTTCAACTATTCACAAGTTCCCATGCTTGGATTCAAGCATAGGATTTTATATGCTGATGCAAATAAGTAGCAACATTTTTTACCTTACTAAAGACAAAAAAAATGCAATTTCTTTTTAACAAATGCTTCCCTTCAAAAAATTCTCTAAGGCTGCCCTTGAATCATTTCACAAATTTATGGAAATTGATTGCAAGATTGCATCGGTAAACTCTCATATATTTATTGTAAACATTTGTCCAAGATGTGGTGATTGTTTCCAGACAAATCTGATTAGTTACAGTATGCACAGAACCAATTTCACATACAATCATGCGGCACTGGTCCTGAGAAGAAAACAAATATCTCCAAGATTTGAACGTAATAAACATGCTATTGTGGTGTATTTCCATCATGGCAGAGTCAATTGGCCTCCATGAAAACACTGAAAAGGGGGAGATATTGAAAGAAGCTGCTTGGAAATACTCCATTCAACCACAGTTAAGTGCAAACAGAGAGCTGGTTAAACATGGACTTAAATGCATTCTTCATCGACTGTCCCTGTTCCAATAGGGCATAATTGATTCAAATTACTGAAATGAAATAATCAGTTGTCTCATTTGATGATTAATTCAAATGCTCACATTTTTTAGATTTGAGTCGATTGCTACAGACTTGTCATCCTGCTGCTGTGCGGTGAGGGGAAATGAAAAAGACACACACTGCCAGTGCAATCCTACTCAGAGATATTGTTTGTAGAAAAGTAGCCTGTCACAGAGAATGCTCCTACTAGAGGTCTTTCCATAAATGTCTGTTTAATGTGCAGGGTCCGTTTTGATTGGGGAAAGTGTTCCGACATGTAAGCCTCCGCCTGTAGCTGAGCATGGGAACGGCCAAGCATAGATTATTGTTGTTACTGATAACCTTCAGGCAGGATCTGGAGTTCTCCTGTCATTGCAATTGATCCCCAGACTGCAGAGATCAGCATCAGTCTGAGCCAATGGGAAAAAGGGGAAGCTGCCTAGCCCACACCCTGCTGCCCATAATCCCACCTCCCAAGAGAAGAGGAGAAAGAAGAAGAGCAGACTCCTGCCACCTGCTACACCTGATCTGTCAGGTAGCTGATTTCAAGCAGCATTTTGCCCAGTGCTCCAGAATCACTAAGATCAGTTCCCCTGGAGAACATGGCAGCTTCTGGATGCACCTCCTAGCTGAGTTTACCCCCCTCCCCAAACTCGACCTCCTGAGGCCCCGCCCTGCCCCACCCAAAAAGTTTCCTAAACAGGCCAACTGTGTTTACTGTCTCATCCACTGTTTGTAAGAATGGGGCCTCAGAAAAATGGCTGCCAGATAACGCACAGACTATTAAGGAAGGAAAAAAATCCACACAGTACAAAGAGAGAATTGGGGAGGAAATACGTGTTTACACTAATGGCCTGTGGTATATTGTCAGTACATGGTAATTTGATATCATAAGGTTAATTCCAATCTGGTTTCTTTCCAGACTTCACAACAAAAACTACCCTGATTGTCCCAATGAAGGAATGACCTCTGCCATGAGATAGGCAAGGGCAGTGGTCTCCTAGAGCTCTCAGGAATAGTCAGTACGGCTGCTTCTTGTGCCTGAATTACCTGATGCCCCTGGAGCATTTGTGGGAAGTGGCATTTATTTATTTACTTAATTACATACCGCATTGACCTTTTTCTTTTTTTTGCTGACAGTCACGATGGACTAGCACAGTGCAATAGGACTAAGATCACAGAATTAGGAAACAATGCAAACAAAACAGTCTAAGGCATGACTTAAGACATAAAGTAAGTTATAAAGGTAGAAGCCAATGCAGTAAAAGAAAGGTGATACATACAGTAAAGAACACAAAATATTATAGTCTTATCTATATATTGAATAGCAATATGTGGCCCCATCTATGAATACTTAAATCAGTGGATCTGGACACACAAACTCTAAATATATTTTTTCTGCAAACTTGTGGTACTCTCCAGGTTTGCAAAAAACTCCGGCAGGATTTAAATTCCCCCCAATTTTTTTAATGCATTGAATCATAGAATCATAGAATAATAGAGTTGGAAGGGACCTCATGGGTCATCTAGTCCAACCCCCTGCATTATGCAGGACACACTCACATCCCAATCACTCATTTACTGTAACCTGCCATCCCTTTGCCTTCACACAATCAGCCTCTCCTTCAGATGGCTATCTAGCCTCTGTTTAAAAATTTCCAAAGATGAAGAAACCACCACCTACCAAGGAAGCCTGTTCCACTGAGAAACCGCTCTGTCAGGAACTTCTTCTGGATGTTTAGATGGAATTTCTTTTGAATTAATTTTATCCCATTTGTTCTTGTTTGTCCCTCTGGGGCAAGAGAGAACAATTCTGTTCCATCCTCCATATGGCACACTTTTAAATACTTGAAGATGGTTATCAGATCCCCTCTCACTTGTCTCCTCTCTAGGCTAAACAGACCAAGCTCCCCCAACCTTTCTTCATACGTCTTGGTCTCCAAACCTCTCACCATCTTTGTTGCCCTTCTCTGGACATTTTCCAGTTTGTCAACATCCCTCTTCAACTGGGGTACCCAAAACTGAACTCAGTACTCCAAGTGAGGCTGAACCAGAGCAGAGTAAAGCGGTACCATCACCTCCCATGATCTGGACACGATACTCTGTTTGATACAGCCCAAAATCCCATTTGCCTTTTTAGCCACTGAGTCACACTGCTGACTCATATTCAATGTATGGTCTACTAAGACTCCTAGATCCTTTTTGCACATGCTACTGCCAAGACAAGTCTCCCCCATCTTATATTGGTGCATTTGGTTTTTCCTACCTAAATGCCGAACTTTACATTTGTCCCTATTGAACTTCATTTTATTCAGTTTTGCTCACTTCTCGAGCCTATCAAAATCATCCTGTATTCTGTTGCTGTCTTCAGTTGTGTTTGCTACCCCTCCCAGTTTAGTATCATCTGCATTTATGCATTGCAAACTTACCAGTTAAACTGGCAGGTGAACGTCACTGGATATGTCCAGTCCAGGCCTGGACGCCATGGAGGGGGATGTGGCAGTGGATCCAGGAGTGGCTTTGATGCCTGGCTGCCTCTGCAGCTGATGCTGTAAGGGGCTCCAGGATCAGCCATGGTGGCAAGGTACTTTGGGAACCATACTCTGCCTGGCAGCCTTGGCAAAGCATTTGGATAACCATTCTGCTCCTGACTGCGCAACTGAGGACTCCAGGAAGGCTTCTTGGGCTGGCCACTGCAGTGGAGGATGTCAGGAGCCACACTGGGCTTGGAGCAGCTCCCACTTTCTGTTGCTGTTGCCAGCCACAGGTGAGTGATGAGGTCTGGAGTCATGATGGGAGAAGTAAGGAGAGATGCGATCCCCACCCCCCACCCCCAGCAAGTCTCACTTGTCACTTTTTAAAGTGACCCCCTAAGCTGCTCTGCTATAGCACAAAATGGTAGAAGCGAAGAGACCTTCCCATACACATTCTATGGGCACCAACTGTCTGGTGTTTGTAATGCCATCACAAGATACTTCATAATCCTTTCCCCAGATGTACAGGTACAAGCCTGAACTGCTTGGTCATTACATCTTTCTCCCAACTCTCCCCTTTTCCTTTTCTTAGTAAGCTCCAAGCAGGCACCCTTTTCAGCTCTGTAGCTCATGCCTTTATTTCTCCCCTCACAGGAATGCTGTCCTTTCCCATTTGGTGAGGCTAGGGATATCACTTGCCAAGACTGGTGCTAATAAAGTGTTAAAAGAAAACAGCGTCACCCCACAGGAAAAGACCTTTGTCTGGAAAGACTTAACATTTCTTCTCTCAGCAGTGGTGCCATTGCTTTAATTTTAGTCAGCCTCCGTGTGAGTGTTTTTATTAAGTGATGGAATACCATTATGACACCCACCTTAATACCAAATGAGTTTGTAATGATTTATGTATATTAGTAAATAATACCAAAGAAATTATAGATGGTGTTACCACAAAATCTCGGAAACTGATGACAGCACAGTCTCTCAGAAGCCGAAGTGGGTTTAGAGTAGACAAAGAAGAATTTGAGGGTTTCATTTTTGGTAAATCAGATAGCCCCTTCAAATGCTAAATCAAATAATCACTTAATTCATCTTTTAGAGATTGTATGTATTTTAAAAGGTTTTTTTTAAATACTAAATCAAAGTTCCTTTGCTAACCCCTGAAAATGCTAATATTTGTTTTTCTTCGGAGCAATAAAAGTATCTCATTCCAGCCCTCCTAGGTCTCCATTAGATACATGCCAAGCAGACTAGCTACATTTCTCATCTGAGCAGGGAAATGAATTGAATGGAGCTGAACAGAGTTGTTGTTTTTTTTTTGGGGGGGGGGGATATACTGTTTATCTGTTGACATAAAAGAATCAAATACAGGCCAGGCATACTAAAACACTTACATAAAGTGACTTGCAAACCTAGCATTTCATGTTCCTGAGTAAATATATATTAAAATGAAGGATGATACACTAGTGCTATGGATTGTGTTATTCCCAGCACAGTTAACTTGTAATCATTATTTATTGCTGTCATTATTTTTAAAGCAAAGATGAATGGGCTTTCATTTACTTAGACAAATAAAGTGAATAAAGACAATTCTTGCAAGAACAGCACAATGATTCACCAGTTAAGTGCTGGAAACAGCATTTTGGGAGAGTGTAGATTTGCTCCTTTTTCTAAATTTTTGTATTTGATATCCAGCAATAGGGCCCTGTTGTGAATATGTTTTAGAACATTAAGATCAATGTTTTTCTAAAATGTTTGAGCATCAGACACCATTGGGACTTTTCATAAACTTTATAGTAATAAACGTAGCCTTGTGTGGATGTTTTGGCCAGCGTCTGGACTTGGATTATTGATGCTTACTTGGGAAATTAATGGCCATATAATCAAGAGCAGCTGTGACCTAGATAGCCCAAGTTAGCCCAATCTTGTCAGATCTCAGAAGCTAAACAGGGTCATCTCTGGCTAGTATCTTGATGGGAGACCTTCAAGGAATAGCAAGGCCATAGTGCAGAGGCAGGCAATGACTAATCACTTCTAAATGTCTCTTGACTTGAAAGCCAACAGTTAGCTGCAACTTGATGGCACTTTCCATCACCACCATAATCAAGAGCAGGGATGAGTACATTTCCCTGATTCCAATCTTGATGACACTTCTTTCATTTAGCTACAAGAGCTAATAGCATTCATACTTGAAGAATAAGAAGAGGAAGTGTTCGTTCTTATATGCCACTTTTCTCTACCGGAAGGAGTCTCAAAGTGGCTTACAGTCACCTTCCCTTTCCTCTCCCCACAACAGACACCCTTTGAGGTGGGTGAGGCTGAGAGAGCCCTGATATTCCTGCTCGGTCAGAACAGCGTTATCAGTGCTGGGGTGACCCCAAGGTCACCCAGCTGGCTGCATGTAGAGAAGAAGTGAGGAATCAAATTCGGCTCATCAGATTAGAAGTCCATGCTCCTAACCACTACACCAAGCTGGCTCTCTTGAATTCAAGCATGTTTAGATCATGGTAGCTTTCAATTTTTTTCTATTCCTTTTTGCTCATTTGCTCTTTCTATGTTCCTGGTATGAATTAGTGTGTTGACAAAACACTCCAAATGTGCAGTTGAATGTTCAGTTCAATCAATATTGTGTGAGTGTGCATTATGTTTTACTGCACACACACTCCTCTGCATTAGAAGGAAAACCAACTGGTAACTAATTGCACATCACTTTGTTGTCTTAAAAGGGAAGTAGACAGATTCATGAAGACCAAGTCTATGAATGGGAACTAGCCATGGTTACTCGCCATGATTGGAGCCTCCATATTCAGAGGCAGCTGAAAAGACCAAGAATCCAGTAGCACCTGAAATTCTAACAACATTTGTGGCTGGGTATGAATTTTTGTGAGTCACTGCTCACTTATTCAGAAACCTATTAATACCAGTGCCAAGAGGTAACATCAGGGGAAGGCTGGTGGAAGGCAAGAGAAATTGGCTGGCCACTGTATGAGACAATATGCTGGACTCAATGGACCACTGGTGTGACCTAGCAGAGCTCTTCGTATATTCAGATATAAAGAGCAAAGCCACAAATACATTAAAAGTGGCCATAATCACCTTACTGGCTCCATATAAAAGCTTCAAAGTTCCCAGGGAAGTTGGGTTGTATGTCCCTCAGAGGCCTCTGTTACAGTGAGTAGAGTCAGGCACATAGTTTCCTGGGCAATGCACTCCACATGTTTTGTTTTTGTTTCTGTCAAATTTCTTGCCAAGGCAAAGACACAGCTGCCTATAGGTGTTTATCTGATTTATAATATGAGCTTGTGATAATGCAAAATGCCATTGTAATTCAGGAGTTCCGATCTTAATTTTCAAGTGCCTTGGGGACTGTGTTTAGAGCAACTATCCAAATTAAAATCAAATTACTTAGAATGAAATGAAAATTGGAGGCCTCAGTACTGAACCATCTCTTTAAATCACAAAGGTAGGCTAGAGGCATTTTTGGAGAAACAGGTGGCTTCTTACTTATAACATTTTATGATGCACGTTGCTTTACAGGAGAATGAGCTAACTCACAGCTACCCTTCTGAACCCTTCCCCCCATCATCCTCAAATATAGTGAAAAACAGGTGTTCCTGGGATCTCACTCACACAGAGAGAGCCCTGCTTATGTTTAAAAAAAAATGGCTTTAATACTCATACTGGGAGTCAATAAAGAGAATACATACCTGGCAATAACTCTTTAATGACCAATAGTTCTTACCAATAAAGAGAGAGGACTAAAAGGCACTCCTACTCTGTTTTGAAAATATCTATCTCTGGAAGTTGGCATCAGGAGATCCTTGGTTTAAATCCCTTCTCTTCCATCAGTTGATTTGGTAGCCTTATGCCTTGGCATGCCTAAATTGTTGAACACCCCAATCCCAAATCCATTGTTACAAAAGACTGCTCACAGTTGTGTGATTCTGGCTTGGTCCTAGATATTCCAGGCCTATTTCCTTAGATTTTGGCTTTTTTTAAACAAAAGTTAGTCTCTAGTTCTTTATCATGTGGGAATATAATGAAAATATGCAGCCAGTGTTTTACCCAACTTCAGGAAGTCAACTGATAATCCAAACAGCTTTTCTTAGGGTTGCCAGCTCTAGGTTGAGAAACACTTGGAGATTTCAGGGGTGGAGCTAGGAGTAGGTGGGATTTGGGGCATGGAGGCACATCTGTAGTGAATAATGCTATAGAGTTCACCTTCCAAAGCAGCCATTTTCTCCAGGGGAACTGATCTCTGTCACCTGGAGATGAGCTACAATTCCAAGGAATCCCCAGGTTCCACCTGGGGACTGGCATCCCTAGCTTTTCTGGTGGTGAAAAAAGGGAAACCGGTCCCCCTTAGGTTCCCCTTTGAGTCTCCTACAGGTAGTAAAAAGCAGAGTACAAAAAAAACAGAATATAACATGTTTATGAAGGGGCAGGGAGACACCTGCTTTTTAATACTATAGCAATATTCTGCAGCTTCTAATTCATATTTTCCGGAAATGGCTGTTGAATAATAAAAAGGAAAATTAAACAAAACCAGGAGGGGAGTGTAGAATAATAGTCTACATATACCAGGACTATGAATGTGAACTAAAGTATTTAATATTAACTGGCTAGCACTTGCTGATTGATGAATCCAGGAAGAAAAACTCCACATCTAGATTTATACATATTTCTTTGCAGGGCCTGAGTAACCCAAATGAATTTGTCCTAACTTTTCTCTTTTTTTAGCTCTTTCTATCAATGGTCACATTCAAAGCTGCATTGCCCTTTCTTAACATTTAAAAATAATTTAAAGTTGATTTATTTCACCTTCCATATAAATGTTAAGAGGTTTTGTTTTAATATTGGGCTTTTACTGTGCATTATGTCACTATGACATATGAGTACAGCTCATATAGGAGTCTGTCTGATACCAAGGCCAATGTAATAACAGAAAAAATATTCAAGAAAGCAAATAAAGGAGAACATATAAAAATGTCTCCAACAGCCACATTTGTAAAAGATAGCCATGATTGCCCCTCTTGAGAAGGGAAGAGTTTGGTAGTCAAAATCCTTTCCTTTTCCTTGAAACTTGCTTAGTTGTTTAAAACAAACTTTTATCATGATATACTCCATTTTGTTAATTGCTACTCTAGAAAATAAATGTGTGAGATCAGGTGCAAAGATGGTAGCATTAGATCAGTGATCAACCGTGTTCCTGGGCAATGCTGCTGAGGACTAGGAAAAGATTCCTACTTGTTCTCTTTTTTGCCACCCAGACCCAGCCAAATATCACATTAAAAAAAACTGCATGACATACTCCTCCCAAATGGGGTCCCTTTAGTTTCTCTCACAATTTCTCTTCTTGGAATCCCTGGAGTTTCTTGGAAGTTTATCCAATATTATTCAGTGAGAAAATTAGTAATAAGGTTCCCCAAAAGAAGTGGTCCATTGCTATCAGTAACATTGAAAATAATTACCACTGAAAAATTTGACATACTGTGGCATTAGGTCAATATGGTACACCATCAGAGACCAGCACAAATGACTGTACTCTCTGCTGCAAAGTGCACAAAGCAATTATGTAACAAAGATATGGACTATGTCAGGGGCAGAAATGGAGACACCTAAAATGATGTTCCAAAGATGGGTTGGATCAACTGAAACATTTCCATTTGCCTTAGAGCTCTTGCACAAGCAGAAACACAAGAATACAGCCAGTACAGCCACTTGCACAAAATCAAGCATTGTATCCCCACTTAAATGATTGCTTATCTTGTAGATCTTGTGCAACTTTCTGGGCTTTATAGGACAGAAGATGTTGTGCAAGCCATTTGGTCCAGTAGTCAACAAGGCAATAATATTTGTATTAGTTCCTTTCTAGCTGACCATCCATTTAGTCTCAGTACCTATATTAACTTTCCAGTTTGATTCCTAATTATTTTTGATTGGAATGCTTTGCAATTTGAAGGCCAGGTAAATGGGCCTGGGGAATTAATCTATGTAGGTAGATTAAGACAAATAGGTACTAAAGATAATAAAAAGGTGGCATTTTGATGAAAAAATAGTTTTAAGAAAGACCTTGTGGATTGGTTGCTGCTACAAAGTTTTAAACTAGCTCCAGCACCACATAAGTAACTCAAGGGCATTTTGATCTCATGGATAAACTGGATCAAACATGAACATTTGGTATCAGTAGCTTTAACCTAGCAGATATGTTAATTACTAGTAAAGAAGCCTGAAGAGTACAAAGTAACACAAGAAGGTCATCCAGTAGTAGATGGAGAGTGCAGGAGAGTGGAGGTATCACCAGAAGTCATTTTCCCAAGAGTACCTCAACACCTGGAATTAGTTCTGGCAGAAGAACATTGCTAAAATAGGGCTGCAAACATCACATTGGAAGACATGCAGATCTAGCCCTGAAGTTTTAATAGCATAACCTGAGTAGATAAGAGAAATGGCATCTGGATTTGTTTAGAGGCTCCCTATCCCTGGGTCTGTGATTTGGTTAGGTAGTCTTTTCTTACTATTTTAATAACAAGTTGTTTATATGGGAGAAGACACAAGTATAGAAATATGAAAGGGTAGATTTTACCAAGGCCCAGAAGTTAAGGGGTGCCCAGATGAGACAGAAAGTCCATTAACGTGACATGATCTAATTATCTCATGATGGAAATAAAATGTAAACAATTTCTGTCCATACTCATGAGTGTATTTATAGTATAGAATCAGTAGTGGAGTGGTATTACAAATTTGTTCTGGGACCAGGTAAAGATTAGAATTAGTGCTTTGGCCCTGCCCACACCTGTAACATGAATCTTCCTTCAGCACCACGTATCCCATTCACTCCCAACATCCCTCCTCAACATTCTCCACAAGTGTGTCTCTTCAGCACTTGTCTTTCTGTGGCTTTTACCCAAGTCCAGGAAGACCTAAAAGTTCATCACCAGCTATATTGGCAATAAAAGGAAAGTGGAGATATAAAATAGCTTGGTGATTAATTCTAGAAAAGAGTCCAACAGCACCTTAAAGACTAACAAAATTTGTGGCAGGGCATGATTGTTTATGAGTCACTGCTCACTTCTTCAGATACCTGAAGATATCAGAATGTTTCTGAAGAACTGAGCAGTAACCCACAAAAACTCATACCCTGTTACAAGTTTTATTAGTCTTTTAGGTGCTACAGGACTCTTGCTCTTTTTTACTGCTGCACACACAGCTACCCATCAGTGATTAATGGAAAGACACATATTATTTCCAGTTAAAATTTTTATATCCAGAGATATTTTGCTCTCACTAAGCAGTACATCTGAAAGGGCTTTCCTGAAACTACTGTAGTGAAGTCTGACCCTTCCCACGGACTATTTCTTTTTAATGGCCTCTGATCGGTATACAATCTTGAATAATTCCTGCAATTAGAGAAGCTCATTTTCAAGGACTGAAATGTTAACATTTTGGGATTGGTTTTTATGAGCTGGAGCTTTTAATTTAAGATTTAAAAAACATCAGAGCTCACCAAAAAGCAAATAAACTCTAGCTAATGAAATTCTCAGAAGTAAAATACCCACTTCTCACTAGCTTTCTTGGGTGATTTATTGACAGCTGGTTGTAAAAACAATTTTATTAAAGGTCATAATGTTTGTTTTTTTTAAAAAAATCACTTAATTTATGGTGTAATTAGCCTTCCTGCAATAGGCATGATGCCAAACCCATCACTTATGGCTTTGAAATAAGCACTTGGTGTTTTTAATTATATCTGTAGGAATATGTTCAAAGAAAAAGATTCTAGTGGGGTGGTGTTATTTTCTCTTTATAGCTACTTTACTGATGTTAAAATCATAAAAACATTAGATTTTCTACTTGCTCTGATTGATATCTAGCAATTAAATATAAATGCCTAGTGGATGAAGAGTTATAAATAATTTGCAACAAGGAATAGACAGATGTATCTCTTGTGATGCTGGAGTTCATTCTTTGTTACTCCTCCAGCAGAAGTTCATGCTTGAACTGCTTTTGCCTGAGGCGTGGGTGTTTCACTTCTCTTCTTCCTAGGTGGATAGTTTCTTCTGCCCAGATTAAATGTGCATTTTGACCAGCATCTACATTCCTACATGGCTTTTCTCCCCTCTTTCTTTCCACTGCAGCCCAATGCAGTTTCAAAGCTGTGGGACACTCTATGGCCAAGTCCTATATCTTGACCTCAATTGTAAAGGCATCTTGGGAAGGGAGATTTTCAGCTGGAAAAAATAGAGGGTGAAAAAGTTAAGCAATTTCTTTTTGAAGTACCCTCTTGTATGTATACTTATATTCTAGCCCAGGTGATATGCATCAAAAATAACTCTAGAGGAAAGAAACAATCATGAAAGTCCACTTCACAAGTAATTTGAGTCTCACAGGTGGATAGCTAGTCTCACCACTGACAAAATTTCCACATATTATAAAAACACTCCCCCATTCATTATCACCAACAGCACCAGGCACATATGAAGCCTCAGTAGGGCCACATTCAGTACAAATGAAGACAAAAACACAGCCTGTAAGTAGAACACCACCTGCTAGCTAGATGGGTCTCTCCGTTGCAACGAATCAACGCAGATTCATTGCAACGTGTGTTTTTTTTTAAAACCTTCCTTAAAGGGATAGGGGCTTTTGGGGAGCATGATAATGGCCGCCCATTGGCTGCTTGACAGCCAGGGGCAGGACAAAGCTCGGCAATATTGCTTCCTGGCTAGCGATTTTTGCCGAGACCGGAAACCTGTGGGAAACGATAGAAACACAACTGGATACCACTACAAAGGCAGGTATGCATAACAATGAATTCCACTATTTAAAATGGCGTTTTTTCATTCCGCAACCAATTTGCTACATAGATCCTGGTGCAGAATGGCCCAGAGTGACAGCATGATGGCAACTCCAGGTAAAACATAAATTATAGTCTTTTCTAGGAGCCTCTTTCCAGCTACTCCTAAAGTGGACTGATATCGGTCTGGTGGCCTTTTTCTTCGCCCATCACCTCTGTGAGCCAAAATGGGAACCAGGAGCAGAGACCCCCGGCTGGTGGGAGGGATATGGTAACCTTAGGGTATGTTTCACTGATCTATAGTGTATACTAGGGGCAAAGCCCATTGTATCTAAGAATACAATGGGCGCTAGAGCTTGGCAGTGAGAAGAGGAAGTAGAGGAGTTATCCAGTCTGTAAGGGCATGGGGTTGAATGTGTTGTGTGGGTTGTGGTGGCTTGGTGGCAAATGAGGGCATGGGTGTGGAGATATGGGTGTCAATAACCTGTGGAGTGGAATGTTCGTTGAGTGTGGGAGAAGACTGACCATTGGGAATTGTGGCATAGTGGTTACAGATGAGCTTTCCAGAGCCATGTCTTCAGATATGTGAAGGGAAAATCAGAATGGAGACTCTTCTTAGGGGAAAATTACATGGCAACCAATTCCCCCCAGTTCTGCGTCATTTCCCTTCTTGTGTGAATTAGGCCACAGACACCGAAAAGCCCCCCTGCCCTAATACACATGGGGCAGTCACAGTACACAGGTGTCCACCCTGTTCCTTCTTTCCCATTTTTTCACTGTTGATAAAATGTTATGTGCCCACATGCTTCTTTCATGGTTGCTCCTTAGAAAAACGGATTTTTATACCCTATTGCTTACTACCCAGAGGAGTCTCAAAGCAGTTCACAAAGACCTTTTCCATTCGTATCTCCACAATAGTCAACCTCTGAGGTATGTGGGGCTGTGAGAGGTCTGAGAGAACTGGGAATGGGCTGCAGTGACCCAACAGGCCTCAGGTGTCTCAAAGCATTTTCCAATCATTTTCCCTTCCTCTCCCTCTCACTATTTACAGTATCAGGCTATAAGTATTTATAATAAGTATTTATTATTCCTGCACTTTCCAGACTCACAGGACTGATGCTGGTCTGCCTATCGGTGCCCCAGAATACAAACAGTTGCTGATAGGGGCTGGCCATAACCCATAGCCTAGGAGGAACACACCTGCACCACTCCCTCCCAACTACAGGCAAAAATGGCTCCTTTGAAGGCTGGACTCTGAGGTGTTGTACAATTTTGAAGTCCCACCTCCAAACCTCCAGGAATATTTCCAACCCTGGGGTAGCTAACCTCCAGGTGGAGTCTGGAGAGCTCCTGGAATTACAGCTCACCTGCAGAGTATAAAGATCAGCTCCCCAGGCAGAAAGGGCTACTTTGGAGAGGGTTGTGGTAGAGAAGAAACATTTAAGGCCTCCCACACAGGTTGTTGTTGAATTGAAAGACTTGAGGCCTACTGCACTGGGTTGTTGTGCAGATGAAACAGGAGACAAAAGAACCAGTTTCCTCTGCAGTAACGCTGTGCAGTGGCCTCAAACCTGCAGAGAGTTGCAAAGAAGAAAGACACATGGCTTGGCTGTGTCTAACCCCCAGCCAGAGCAGTATTTTAAGTGAGAAGGGGCTTTTCTGTGGCCTCCCTGTCAGGCAACTGTTTGGCAGAAGGGGAAAGTCCCCCCCCTCAAAAGGAAGGCCCTCAGGCTCCCCTGCATTGCTCTTGGAAACGCCTCCCTCCCCTCAGTCAGGGCCTGTCAGAGGTTCCTTCGCAGCAGACCTGAAGGGGGGAGGGGGAGCACTCTGCAACCTCCTGCCAGCTCTGTCAGGGTTCTGAGGCAATTTGCAGTTGGACATGACAGTTAGGACAGCCTTGGGGTGAAAAGGGCTGGGGAAGCCTGTCCAAGCCTCTGTTCTCATCCCCCTTGGCAGCCCTACTGACCTCCTTTCCCTTTGGTGGTCAGGGGCAGACTGGCAGCCATTTCTCCAGATTGCCCCTGGCTGGATGGAATTTTGGTCTGTCCTGGTGAGGGACCAATCGGAAGGCGCTTTGCGCCTTCCGATTGGCCCCTCCGCTTGTCAGTCCAGGGCCATGGGACCAATTGTTGCCCTTCCTCATCACGGACTGAGCCCACCCCAACACCTCTTACTGTTTTATTAAGAGGGAAAAAATAAGCCTTAAAGATTTTCCCAGCTGATCAATTTATGTTGGCATAGCAACAGCAGTATATTATACACTACAGGTGTAATGTATAGTTGGAGATGCACACAAAATGGGGTGCAAAATATAGTTCTCTGAAATAGTCATAAATCCAAGATGAAGAAATGGTGGGAAATTAGCCTTACTAGATAATAACCATTGTAGTTCTAATGCCATGTGCTAACAAGTACCTTCACATTCTATTTAATATTTCCATATAATTTAGTCCACTATCAAAGTGTTGCCTAGATTGCTTGGAAAATTTCCTTCATCACTTCCCTCCAGACCCACTTCCATCATCAGAAAATATTCTTGCTATTGCTGTCTTTGAGGCCAGAAATAATCACTGTCAAGATATGAGCTGGAACTGAACACTTAAAATGCACTCCTGCTGTTCCTTATACAGGCAACCCCACAAAAAATTCAGTAGAGAAGAACAGTTTACAATTTCTCACAAATATTTTTGTAGACTCCAAAGAGTTTCTCCAGTTGGTGATCATGAAGCAAAAGTCTTTTCTTTTGCACCCACTAAAATAGTAGAACAGGTTTGCAGAGTCCCGTGAGAGTACAAAGCAGATGTAATTCAATCTGAAAGACTACATTTTTCACTAAATGAGCAGTTGTTTTGAATGATCTAGGAGAGCCCCAAGAGTTCTCTTTTTGTACATTTTGAATAAAATTATTAAATATTGTTTGGCAGCATTGTGCTTTTTCTGGCTCTAAAACTTCATAATATATGTACAGTAATTAACTTTATATTGGGCTAAGTGGATGAACTGTAGTTAATTCCCATATAATGAAATCCTTTGTAGACCCCGTTTTGCCCCAGAATTTAGGCTGTGTGCAGAATCTGGATGTTCCATTTCTTTTAGTAATATTTCTCTTGTGGATAGAGGCTCCTCTTGTGCCTTTATTCACTTTTTTCACATGGAGTTTATTACTATGATTTTTTTTAATGATTTTGGCCCTGGTCAGAAATGGGTTTTTTAAGAAAATGAATTCTGACTAATTGAATGTAAATAGTGTTGTATATATCATGGGAATATACCAGATTAGTTTAATTACAATAGCTCTTCAGAATTAGACATAAAGAAGGGCTGCTTAAATTCATTGGGAAAAAACTCAAAAATTCTGCTCCTAGAACCATACTCAGTTGGCTCATGATAGATCATTGAAGGGGTAAATCACACACAAAATACATCAAGCCAAAAGAAAACAGACTCTTTTCTTCCTGTGTGCCATACATAAAGTAACTCCCAGATTACTCTACCACATCACAGCTCTAATATACTATCTCAAGATATGTTCTGAAAGTACCTGATGCAGCAACCTTGCTAAAGACAAGCAAGTCTGGGCCTGGTTACTGTGGCTGGGAGAACTCTTGGAAGCATCACATAAGCTAAGGATGCCAGCCTTCAGTTGGGACCTGGGGATCCCCTGTAATTACAGCTCATCTCCAGAGCATAGAAACCAGTTCCCTAGGAGCAAGAGGACCACAGGTTGACTACCCCTGCCCAGGGGGAAAGGAATGTTTTGAATGGTGGACTCTGCATCATTGTACCCAAGTAAGGCTCCAACCTCTCTAGGCTCCAGCCCCAAATCTCCAGATGTTTTCCAACTTGGATCTGACAGCCCTACCCCCCCTTCCCCCACCAGTGGCCAGGGTGATCCAGCAACCATAACGTTAGCTGACTTGAGCTTCATGATAAAATAAAAGTGCAAAATAAATTAACTAAAAGAAATTATCCAAATACACTTATGCTGCAGAGGAGAGGACACACAGTAATGGGTTTAAACTACAAGTACAACGATATTGGCTAGATATCAGGAAAAAAAATTTCACAGTCAGAGTAATTCAGCAGTGGAATAGGCTGCCTAAGGAGGTGGTGAGCTCCCCCTCACTGGCAGTCTTCAAGCAAAGGTTGGATACACACTTTTCTTGGATGCTTTAGGATGCTTTGGGCTGATCCTGCGTTGAGCAGGGGGTTGGACTAGATGGCCTGTATGGCCCCTTCCAACTCTGCGATTCTATGATTCTATTCTATGATTCTATGCTGAAAACACTGAGGTAAGGTATTGGCATTTGTCCATAAGACTATATGTGGTCTGAGTCCATAGTGCAGAGGCAGGCAATGACTAATCACCTGTAAATGTCTCTTGACTTGAAAGCCAACAGTTAGCTGCAACCTGTTGGCACTTTCCGTCACCACCGTAATCAAGAGCAGGGATGAGTACATTTCCCTGATTCCAATCTTGATGACACTTCTTTCATTTCAGTTTAGCTACAAGAGCTAATAACATTCATACTTGAAAAAGAAGAAGAGAAAGTGTTGGTTCTTATATGCTACTTTTCTCTACCGGAAGGAGACTCAAAGCGGCTTACAGTCACCTTCCCTTTCCTCTCCCCACAACAGACACCCTGTGAGGTTGGTGAGGGTGAGAGAACCCTGATATTACTGTTTGGTGAGAACAGCTTTATCAGTGCTGTGATATGCCCAAGGTCCCCCAGCTGGTTGCATGTGGCCAAGTGTGGAATCAAACCCAGTTTGCTAGATTAGAAGTCCACACTCCTAACCACTACACCAAGCTGGTGTATCAAGATAGTAATTAAGATAGTAAATAGGTTGTCAGAACAAAATCTCAGGACAATTAATGCAGAACAAAGAATCTCCCATGATATACCACAACAAGATATTTAGTGGTGGTGGTGAGGCTACTTGCAGCAGTTGTCCTGATGTCATAGAAGAATAGAGCATTATTTGGTTGCTGTAGGATAGGCTTGGATTTCTGGCTACAGCAGTTACTCATATCCTGTAGAGTAGCAAAGCAAGAGGGGGAAGGAGGGGGGCAACAAGACTAGGGAAGGAAGAAACTAGAGTATGAGAAGGTGGCAGGCCAAAAGAAGGAGGGATGGGAAAGGGACTGTGCCAAATAAATGAAGAAAAGAGATGAACGGCTGTTCCTACACTTGGCTTGTTTCTACGTCCCTAAATCATAGCACAATTTAAGCTTAAATGGATTGCCATGCATCCTCTTCCTTGAAAAGACATTCATTCCACAGAAAAATAAATAAAAACCCTTTTCAACAAGCCCATTCCTTTGGAGTACCTCTCTGAAAGACAGACCTTTGCCATTTTCCCAGTTATCAAAGTTATGTGTGCTAAGTTGACAGCCCCCAGTGAGTCGCCTAGTAAATCAATGGGTCGACATCTGTTTCTTATATCACCAATGCAGGTGCATCAGTCCATCTGGGTTCATTATACCTTGATATAGTTCTGCTTACCTTTCCCTGAACTTTTGGAACAGCTTCTAGAAATCTCCCAGAAATGCTTCCTTAAACTCAAAAAGGAAAATATCCTTGTATAGCAAGGAGTACTGCAGGCTTGGCTTTGCGTTCCTAAGTTGTCGGCCACATGACTCTTATGGATCAATCCATGTGCACACGTGTGTGTACACACAAAGAGATGGATAGGAATATAAATCACAAACCCCTTTTAATTACAGCTCTGTCTGATTGCTCAGATTCTTCTCTGGAAAAGTGTTAAGTTCCAGGTTTCCTCAGTTCACTATAGCTGTGGCTAATCATTGACTACAACATAGGATATCATGTGTTTATTTAGAGGATTTCTGCCTTGCTTTTGAACCAAAACAGTACCCACGCAGTGTAGTTCTAAATAGATTCAGTCACTCTTAAGCCAATTTATTTCAGTGGACTTTAAAGAATGTAACTGTTTAGGATGGTACCGATGACAGCTTACAAGCAAACCAAAAACAGAATAAAATGATTATAAAACTGAACAGGGCAAGAAAAAAATCAGCAATCAGTTCACCAGCAAAATCAGCACCATGTCAGGGACATCAAATTAACCTTTCACCAAATTTTCCAAAATAGACAGTCTGCCACCTAACATTCTCCACTGATTGAAAATCTGAGCACTTCTCCAAAGGTTTATTTGTAAAAGAATTCAGAATTGCACATTTCTACTTCTACATTCCTGCCATTACTCCAGTTGGCAGAGGAAGGCAATGGCAAACCATCTTTGCTTAACCATTTGCCTTGAAATCTCTATGGGTCCACAATGAGTCAATGCTCCATAGCTTGTGCTGCATTTGAAGCGTTTACCACATTCCTGGAATGGGCAGTGGCAGCCCGGAAGGCCACGGCCCACTATTTAGATGACTTTCTATTTGCGGGGGCAGATGGAACCAGGGATTGCTCCAGGCATTTCAGGACATAGCTCAGGAGGTGGGAGCCTCGCTGGCCCCAGAAAAAATGAAGGGGCCTCCCACAGTGCTCACATTTTTGGAGATAACTGATCCTCCAGGCAGCAGTTGGATCTGTGGCTGCAGCAACACGGCGATCATATGAGGGAGCTGCCCGGAACTTTGCACGATTCGCTAGGGCAGCTGGCCATCGCCCATGAGGAAGAAATTGTTGCTCTGTTATCTGGCACACCTGCAGCAGCTGGGAAGGTCACCCAGCACCATGTGGGTCCACCTGGTGGGGCTTTCTTTTTTTAGCAAGCTGTGGGACTCCTAGGACCCAGGTTCTTTGTTTATGAGCCGCTGGGCAGTGGAAGGATGGGAGCGGGCAGACCCCAAATGGGTAGATGGGAGGAGGCCTATCCCTAGGCCTCAAATGGTCAAAGACCAACCAAGGGGGGCATGGGGCCTTCGTCCGGCTACCCAGGTGACCAACTCCAGGGCCCTGCCCAGTGGCTTGCATGGAGGCCTTTTTAGCAAGGCAGCCGGCATTGCCTGGCACCTTATTCATTCATGCTGATGGGTCTTGCCTGTCGCGGTTTCAGTTTGTGGCCATCCTGCGTGCTAGCCTGAGGAGAGCAGGGCTGGACCCCAGGGGATATGGCAGACACTCGTTCTGTATTGGGGCAGCCACACAGGCTTTCCAGGACGGGGCCTCCCCCAGGCAGATCATGGGGGTGGGGCGATGGAAATCCTGGGTGTATAAAGTTTATGAGTAACCTGTGACTCATTTCAGGAGTTCGCATAGAGGTGCGCCATGTCCTGGTATTGGGACATAGTTTCATCCACTGGGCACAATTTTATGCAGCCAGCTCCAGTTGGGACTCCAATTTGGGCCTGGGAGATGCCATCAAGATCCGGTGGTCAAGACACAGAGGCATGTGTTGGCCAGCTCTCCTGGGAACGTTTGCTGCAGAGGTTGACCATGATGAACCCCCGGATGCAGTGGTGATCCATCTTGGTGGCAACAACCTGCCAGCAGAGAGCTGGCTGCACCTGAAGCAGATGGTATTGTGGATTTGGAAACCCTGCAGCAGAGGTGGCCCAACACAGCCCTGATTTGGTCCCAGATGGTCAAGTGCCATCGATCGCGGGGAGCCCGCGATGCTAGCAGTGTTAAGAATCTGTGATCTGTGAAAGATTAATGTGGCAGTGGCTTCCAAGATGAAGGATTGCGGTGACCTTGTAGCAGATCACTGGGACATTGATAAGAACATTGCAGCATTCTTTTGTGCTGACAGGGTTCACTTGTCCAGTTGCGGGTTAGACTTATGGCTATATAGTATGCGGACCACAGTTTGGAAGTGGACGCAGTTTAGTGGTATTGGTGGGAGTAAGGACAGAAGTCCCTTCTCTGGTGACGGGGATAGCAAGGAGATGGAGCCTGTAGTAGGGTCAGGGACTCCCTGCAGGGTATGCCGCCTCAGGATTGAGGGGCAAATTTGGGCTGAGCTTACCTGGCTGGGTGACCTGGGATGAGCCAAGGGAGGTCCACGCCTCCTGAGGCATCACAAGAACACAAAAACTCCACAGCAAGGAGCCCTGCAAATCCAGGGGAATCCTGGACAGGATCTCCAGGGAGCTGTGGGGTTGTTTGGGTTGTTATTAAGGCCTAAGGGCCTGAGTACAGGGTTTCTCCCCCTTGCTTGCCAACACAATAGTTGTAATTTGTTGTTTTCAATAAAAGCTGTGGCCTGTTTGTGCCAAAAGTTAATGAGAGTGAGCATCTCCTTTCTGACCAAAATGCCCACCTGCAAGTCAAATGAAAACCCTAGATGAAACTGACTTCTGATCTAATATGATAATAGGCATAACTGAGTGTACAGTCCTTCTAAAGAATGTAACCTATTAACAGGCCTGGAGAAAAATGCTCTCTCCCTTTTTTAGAGGTTTAATGTGTGGAAATAGGCAGCTGGAGTTTTTCATGGCATGGAGGTAAACATCATAATCTAGGAAATAACATCCCTTTAACACTTAAAGGGGCATGACATATTTTTCTCCAGGTAGTTTGCAACCCTGTCAACTAAACACAGCAGGAATCACAGTTGAATAAATATATAAAATTCAGGTATAAATCTGATGACACATTATGGCTTTTTAAAACATATGTAACAGCAATAACTATATACATTTATCAGTAGAGTTTATGCATTACAATTCCTGTAGGTAACAACTGGGTAAACATTTTACTGAGAAAGACAGTTATTCTATACATGGTATACCTAGTCTATAACAGAGCTGTAACAATTGCCTTATGTTTTAAAGTCATGTGACTATTACTGTGATTATGGGATTTCAGAGAGAAAACCTTATTTTATTTAACAGAAGCAGTTCTTGTAGACACACGGTATGGCAAGAGGAAAGCACCTGTTACTTATTTCCTCAATTGGGGAAAACTCAGATTTCAGTTCTTTTAAAAATTCTCCTCTTGGATTCTTCAGGAAATGGGATTACTTTGGATTTGAAAATGGTGACTAGCTATTTAAAACCAGTGCAGCCTTTAAGTAAATGCTTATGCTTGCTAGGGGATCTGAATGGCTTAAAGTCTACTCTAGAAAGCCCATGTAATATTTTGCTTAGGGTCATACCAGTTCAGAGCCAGCCAAGACGGGTCAAAAGTGGCATGAAATAGGAATCATCGTCATCCATCTTATTTGGTTCACTTGAACACAAAAAGCTGAGTCAGAGCATTTAGAATGAATTCTGTTTAGCATGGCACTAACAGTAGGGCGCAACAGAATGCTGGCCGTCATCGAAGAGATAGATCCTCCGCCCCCGTCTCAAGTGGGACCCTTGGTACAATGAGGAGCTCTGTGAGAAGAAACGAGAGCTGAGACGACTAGCATGAGTCTGGAGGAAGACTTGTGATGAAGTGGCGAGAACATCCTATAGAATGCAGTTAAGAGCCTATGAGATAGCGGTGAAGTTGGTAAAATGCAAATTCTACTTGACTGAAATTGCATCTGCTAACTCATGCCCAGCTCAATTATTTAGGGTAGTTCGATCCCTTATTGCCCTAGAGGAAGGACACCTAATTAATGACCAATTGGACCTCAGCTGTAAGGCCTTTGCGAGTCACTTTGCGAGTCACTCATACTTTAGACGCCCCCCAGACTGGGATTCCGGGCACCAGCAACCACCAGCTCTGAGGTAGGCCTGGCCTGGCGCCTCTCCCCGCGTGGCTCATCAGGTCCCCCAGCTGCCCCCTTCTTGGATGTCTTACTTGGGGTTCTTGCCCCAGCCACCCAACTCCCCGTCACCATGACAGCCCATGCAACTTTGGCCCTCAAGGCGCTCGCCCTGCGCCTGCCCCTTGCATGGGCCTCCCCTTCAGAAGCCGACACACTGCTCCCTCCCGGCCTTTCTTCCGCCCCCCAGGAACCGCTACTGCGGGCACACCTGTCCACCGCTTTTTGGGAGCCATGCCTCCTCCCCCCCCCCAAGCACCAGCTCAAATGCCAGCTGCCAGGCCGCCCCGAGGCTCCTCAAAAAGTGAGTACTAAAATATTACTCCTACACTAGATAATGCAGCTATACTCCTTACACGAATCTCCATCTTATACTTTCCATGTGGAAGCTTACAAGGTCTTCTTGTTTAGAAACTTGAAGACTTCCTCTCTGTAGGAAGCAAAGAAGGTAGAGGAACAAGAAGCAATCTCCTTTCCCTTCCACTAGAGAACATTAGCAAAAAGTCTAAAGAAGCCGGCCACTCTCTTTTCTAGGAGCATGAAACATGCAAGAGGTTGGGGACCAACTCTTTCCAAGCTTCTTTGCCAGAGAAGAGAAACAATCTAACAATCATAAGTAGAGATGCTTCCTTCTCAGCCTATTAACCTTAGAAGGAATTCTGCTTAGTATGGCACCAAAAGTCTTCAGGCAAAGCCAGATTGTTCTTCATGCGGTAAATATAGGATGATGTGGCCACAAAAATAGTGATTAGTCATCATATTGCTCTTGGGCCACAGCTATTCTAACTTTTCTACACTGAGATGGCCACAGAAGCCTGCATGAATTATATTCATTCCTTGGCTAAGGCCCAGCTTGTTTCCAACAACTGGCAAGATATGACAGGGGTCAAGCAAAGCAAGCACTATCACAGAAGGAGCTAAAATCTATTAATGACAACTTGCCATCTATAAAAGAAGCGGCAAACTGTTTCCCAGCCTTTGAACGTATTCCATGTAGAAATAACTGAATAGTTCCTTCCTGCAAGTCTGTTTGCCAGATGGAATATTAACTCCAAAATCTGGACAGTAGCATGGTTTCCAATTTGTTGTTGTTTATTCCTGCACAAAAGAAAATACTATTACATTTTCAGCTGTAAGTGTAATTGGCATCCCTACAAGGGAAACTGAGTGAAATCCTGACTATAATTTAGGGACCTTCAAATATTGATGTCTTCTATGATAACAAATATCTAGGACATTCCCAGTATCAGTTTGTTACCATTACATGCCAGGCACCTTGAGAAGCAGGGTCAGGGGCACTCTTCCCTTATCAGAATGAGTTGTAGGGTAACCAACCTTAAGATTCCTCCCAAATACAACTGAACAGACATCAAAGATCAGTTTCCCCTGAGGAAATAGCAGTTTCTGAGGGTGAACTCTATGGCATCATATCCCTACTGAACTCACACCCCATTACCAAACTCTGCCCTCCTCAGGCATGTATGCACACCCAAATTTCAAACTGGAGTTTGCAACCAGAGAAGTGGCCAGTTTTAGGTTTAAAAATTGGATGCCCTGATAATACCATAGCAGAAATGTGTGTATGCAGAGACAAACTGAAAGTGAGTGGTCAGCTATGGCCACTGGACCTGATATCACAAAATGCTCACAAGCATTTGACAGTCAGAGTAGCTCAGCAATGGAATTGGCTGCCTAAGGAGGTGGTTAGCTCCCCCTCACTGGCAGTCTTCAAGCAGTGGCTGGACAGATACTTATTATGGAGGCTTTGGTCTGATCCTGCATTGAGCAGGGGGTTGGACTCGATGGCCTGTATGGCCCCTTCCAACTCTATGATTCTATTGGAGGAAGTTGCCATCATGTATTGCTGACAAACACCATAGCTACTGTGAGGGCAACTAAACACAGGGTTCTGGCAAGCTCTCTCCTCTCTGGAGCAGAAGGAACCAGAAATGTTCTGTCCGGCCAGAATAAGAAGTCAAAGTGGCAGGTTAGCCAACACCCTTCCTTTTTGATTTCCAGACAGAACTGACATTTCTGCTTCTAGCCTTGAAGAGGGAAAATTCCATCACTGTACAGATGACTCCAAGCTGAGGGGCAATGGGTCTAGTGGCCCCAGTCGTGGATGTTCATGTGAAATAAGATATGATGAGTAAACAGTAGTAACTACTGTCCACAATGCATTCACATAGCAGATAAAGTTTTGCACCAAAGCAGATGGAAATAGATCTCTTGTTCCCTACTACTGAGCACCAGTAATGATTGGATGATAGGCCCATCTGGGTGAGCACCCAAATGCTCTGCTAGCATTATTTCTGTTCCAGTGGCTCCTCCAAACTGATCTCCCGTGATGAATCCTGGTGACTACTGAGACAGAAGATGATGGCAATAGCTTCACAGTCAAGGACTAAAGTAGAGAAAACAGTGAACCTGGCCTCCTTTGAGAGCCATGCCTTTGAAATTCTGTGTGGAATTAACTGTGAATTTTTCCAGATAAGTTTTGAAGGGCTCTCTAGTGCCCTTGTGTAATTATCTAGCAGAAGGCCAAATTCACATGCAAGTTAAAAGGCAGAAGGTTTTTAAAAATCTGGTTTAAAAATCAGACATTTAATAGAAAGCAGATTACTGTTTTAATCTATCAGGTCTTTACCAGGCTTCCATGATACATTAGATATGCAACATTCTGGGTTTCCTTCACCATTACTGAACAGAGCCTGTTTTTACATCCTCGTATCAATCTGCAAGCTATTTTGCCCATGTGCTTATTAATGCCGTTCTTATATTGCCACTCATAAACTTTTTTCAGCCCAAGAATGGACAAAACATCCCCATAACATACTTCCATCTTATTTTTTCTCCTAGCACCCTCCAGATTAATGAGGGCTGAGCTTTGAGCTTTCTGTAGCTGTCAGCCATCTCCTTCATTTTATGCTGACAGCCCAAACCTTCCCTTCCTCTGTTCTATTTGATGTAGAATTTATAACAGCCACATGGGGAAAGGAGGAGAAGCCTCAACCACTGGCTTTAATCTCCATGTGAAAGGAGAGGTGAAGAAGGGGCAGCGGAGAGCACTGAAAACCTCAGTATAAACTCTGCTGCTTATTATAAGGCCCTCCCTCCAGGGGGTTTGAAAGTTTTCAAAGACTACCTCCCCCTTCTCTCTCTCTCTCTCTCTCTCTCATACACACACACACATACACACACAAATGGCCGCACCCTAACTAATACACTCATGGTTTCATTTCCTTTCCTGACACATACCCATCTTCTACAACTTATGCATGTGGTTTCCAAACAGGAAACAATTACTATAATTAACAGACAATGGCCACAAGGTTGAGGTTTTTTAAAAGAAAAATATGTGCCTTAAATTGACAAAAGCATGAAAAAGGGAGTTGAGTGTTTGGGCATCATTACCAAGGACTGAAGAAATTATGTGTGCGTTCAGATAGTCAAAGCAACATTTTTCTGAGTTTATTATGTCCCACCCCAGCTCTGAGACACAAAGAAAATATAATATAAAATCTGGCTTTATTCAGGACAAAAGCACTTCTTCCAGCAGAACCCTTAACAAAAAAAATCAGTTTTCCCTAGAATCTAATTTTAATCTAATCTTTTCCAGTCACATTAGAAAAACTTTGTGATATGAGGTTGGGTGGGAACCTATGTAGCTATACTCAAGTTTTGAGGTCTATATCTGATTTACAAGTTACACGCAGGTTGGGTCTGGGGTCCACATTCTTTGTAATAGTCAGATAATACCTGGGATAATACCTGGGAGTACCTGGGATAATACCTGGGAGTGAGGTGATTGCTGGGTAATTGTTGGGAGGATTAAAAAGGGCTGCTCCTCACCAGAGGCAGAGCTCAGACAACTGAGAGCACATGGAGAGAGCTACTGGGGAGAGTTGCTGCTGACCAGGTGAGGCTATTGTTCTGCCTGGGTGAGGTGAGGTGATTGCTGGGTAATTGTTGGGAGGATTATAAAGGGCTGCTCCTCACCAGAGGCGCGAGCCGAAGGGCGAGAGACAAAGGGCTCTTGGCCTGGGGTTCTTGGCCGAGCAATTAGAATCAATAGATTATATTTCCCTAGTACTTCCACTGCCTAGTCATTCCAATGGACCTCCAGGACACTCATCCCATCATCTGCAGTGAGTGTGACATGATTGCCTTCCTCCCAGAAGACAAGATGGACTACAGCTGCCCCAAGTGTAAGCTGGTAAAACTTTTGGAGGAAAAGATTAGGGGATTAGAAAACAGAATTTTTACTCTGACCCAAAGTAAGAAAGGGGAGGAGTTCATAGTCCAGAGCTCTGCAACTTGGAATAAAGAGAATATAACCAGTTCTGAAGAGGATAAGGAGATTGATCACAATAGGGAGCCTCTGCAGGCAGTTCGGAAAAAGACTGAACGGCGAAGGGCGAGACAGTTCTCGGGGCCTTTGGAGCTCCAGAATAGATTTCAGGCCCTTGCAGAGGAGGTGCAAGGGTTAACAAGGGAAGAGGTCCCAAAACAAACTCTAAGACAAAGGGAAGAGGCCACGAGGACAGAAGGAAATGGAGTTGAGAAGAAAAAAAAAAGGAGAGTACTGGTAATTGGAGACTCCCTGCTAAGAGGAATGGATCGCCATGTGGCTGGGCCCGACCCCCTAACCCGAGAGGTGTGTTGCTTGCCAGGGGCGAAAATTAAAGATGTTTCAGAAAGGCTGCCCAAACTCCTCAAATCTACGGATCACTACCCATTTGTGATGGTCCATGTGGGAACGAATGACATGTCCCTGAATACCATCGCTCCTATTAAAAAAGACTATCAAGATCTGGGGAGGAAGCTCAAGCAAATGGGGGCACAAGTGGTATTCTCTTCAATCTTGCCTGTCAAGGGAAGAGGAATGCGTCGGGAGAGGAAGATAATGGAGGTGAATCACTGGCTGCGTAGTTGGTGCCGGCAGGAGAGATTTGGTTTCTGGGACCATGGGATAGGCTTTCTTGAGGAAGGCCTACTAGCACCTGATGGACTGCACTTATCGAAACTGGGGAAGAATGTGTTTGGCAGGAACCTGGGGAGATTCATCAGGAGAGCTTTAAACTAAAGCCACTAGGGGAAGGAGACGATCAACATAGGGAGTGTATGGAAGGAAAACGATCGGAGGCAGCCCAACTGGCAAGGCCAGCTCATAGGGAACCAAAAGTAAAAGGATTCAGATGTCTTTATACTAACGCCCAAAGCATGGGCAATAAGAAGGAAGAGCTGGAACTTCTCATGCTGATGGAAAGGTATGATCTAGTAGGCATCACAGAAACTTGGTGGAATGATTCTCATGACTGGAATGTAATGGTGGATGGATATGAACTGTTCAGAAAAAACAGAATAGATCGAAGAGGTGGAGGAGTGGCACTGTATGTGAGGAAAGGGCTTATCTGTCAGGAAATTCTAGTGAAGGAGAGCATATCTACAGTGGAAAGCATCTGGGTGAAAATAAGCGAGGGGAAAACAAACAGTGTGGTGGTTGGTGTCTGCTACCGACCGCCTGACCAACGAGAGGATGTGGATGCTGCACTTTGTGAGCAGCTTGAGACAATATCCAAGGGGCAGGACCTTGTCATCATGGGTGACTTCAATTTCCCAGATGTGTGCTGGGAAACAAACTCTGCAAAGCGTCCTCAGTCATGTAACTTTCTGACCTGCCTAGCTGACAATTTCATTTATCAAATGGTAGATGAACCCACAAGAGGTTCAGCCATACTGGACTTAATACTGACCAACAGGCAAGAGTTGGTGGATGAGGTGAAGGAGGTGGGGACCCTAGGGGGAAGTGACCATGTCCTCATAGAATTCCTTTAGAGATGGGGAGCCAAGGAAGCTTGTAGCCAGACGCGGATGTTGGATTTTCGTAGGGCAAACTTTAATAAACTCAGAGACATGATGAGTGTCATACCATGGACAACAATGCTGGAAGGGAAGGGAGCATGTGAAGGGTGGGCACTACTCAAACAGGAGCTATTGCATGCTCAATCAATGACTATCCCAGAAAGACGAAAACACTGCAGGAGCTCTAAGAAGCCTATTTGGATGAACAGAGAACTTCAAGAGGAACTAAGAAAGAAAAGGAAAATGTTCAGGAAATGGAGGGAAGGACAGAGCTCTAAAGAAGAGTACCTACAGGTTACTAGGCACTGTAGATCAATCATAAGAAAGGCCAAAGCTGAAGGTGAGCTAAGATTGGCCAGGGAAGCCCATTGTAACAAGAAAAGATTTTTCAGCTATGTGAGGAGCAAACGTAAAGTGAAGGAGGCAATTGGCCCACTGTTGGGTGTGGATGGACAAACTCTAACGGAAGATGCAGAGAAAGCAGAAAGGCTTGGTGCCTATTTTACATCTGTTTTTTTCCCACAGGTCAAAGTGTTTAGGCACATCTAGAGATGGCCATAGCCAAAGGACAGTGTCTGGGTGGCAGGTTAACATGGATAGAGAGGTTGTTGAGAGGCATTTAGCTGCACTGGATGAGTTCAAATCCCCTGGTCCGGATGAAATGCACCCGAGAGTACTCAAAGAACTTTCCAGAGAACTTGCACAGCCCTTGTCCATCATCTTCGGAACCTCTTTAAGGACTGGAGATGTCCCGGAGGACTGGAAGAGAGCAAATATTATTCTGATCTTCAAAAAAGGGAGGAAGGATGACCCGGGAAACTACAGACCAGTGAGTCTGACCTCTGTTGTGGGGAAGATAATGGAGCAGATATTAAAGAGAGCGATCTGCAAACATCTGGAGGACAATTTGGTGATCCAAGGAAGTCAGCATGGATTTGTCTCCAACAGGTCCTGCCAGACCAACCTGGTTTCCTTTTTTGACCAAGTAACAGGTTTGCTGGATCGGGGAAATTCGGTTGATATCTTTAACTTGGATTTTAGTAAAGCTTTTGACAAGGTTCCCCATGATGTTCTGATGGATAAGTTGAAGGACTGCAATCTGGATTTTCAGATAGTTAGGTGGATAGGGAATTGGTTAGAGAACCACACTCAAAGAGTTGTTGTCAATGGTGTTTCATCAGACTGGAGAGAGGTGAGTAGCGGGGTACCTCAGGGCTCGGTGCTCGGCCCGGTACTTTTTAACATATTTATTAATGATCTAGATGAGGGGGTGGAGGGACTACTCATCAAGTTTGCAGATGACACCAAATTGGGAGGACTGGCAAATACTCCGGAAGATAGAGACAGAGTTCAACGAGATCTGAACACAATGGAAAAATGGGCAAATGAGAACAAGATGCAATTTAATAAAGATAAGTGTAAAGTTCTGCATCTGGGTCAGAAAAATGAAAAGCATGCCTACTGGATGGGGGATACGCTTCTAGGTAGCACTGTGTGTGAACGAGACCTTGGGGTACTTGTGGATTGTAAACTAAACATGAGCAGGCAGTGTGATGCAGCGGTAAAAAAGGCAAATGCCATTTTGGGCTGTATCAACAGAGGCATCACATCAAAATCACAAGATGTCATAGTCCCATTGTATACGGCACTGGTCAGACCACACCTGGAGTACTGTGTGCAGTTCTGGAGGCCTCACTTCAAGAAGGACGTCGATAAAATTGAAAGGGTACAGAGGAGAGCGACGAAGATGATCTGGGGCCAAGGGACCAAGCCCTATGAAGATAGGTTGAGGGACTTTGGAATGTTCAGCCTGGAGAAAAGGAGGTTGAGAGGGGACATGATAGCCCTCTTTAAGTATTTGAAAGGTTGTCACTTGGAGGAGGGCAGGATGCTGTTTCTGCTGGCTGCAGAGGAGAGGACACGTAGTAATGGGTTTAAACTTCAAGTACAACGATATAGGCTAGATATCAGGAAAAAAATTTTCACAGTCAGAGTAGTTCAGCAGTGGAATAGGCTGCCTAAGGAGGTGGTGAGCTCCCCCTCACTGGAAGTCTTCAAGCAAAGGTTGGATACACACTTTTCTTGGATGCTTTAGGATGCTTTGGGCTGATCCTGCGTTGAGCAGGGGGTTGGACTAGATGGCCTGTATGGCCCCTTCCAACTCTATGATTCTATGATTCTATGATTCTCAGTTCTCACCTTACCTTCCAGAAGGGAATCCATGTGCCAGTCTCTGCCAGTTGGCCTGTACAGTCTTCTTGGGGATATTACCAATGCAATTCATTGCCCACTTTGTAATTTTTCCAAGTTTGCTACACAAGAACCCCCTTAGCAAATATATGCCTCTCTAAGTTTCATAGTAATAAGATAAGTAGTTTCCTAGATGCTACGCCATCCTTTTTTCCTACTGAAATCAGTTCTGAAGATCTTGTACTTTCATTTGCACAATTCATTATATTCATGTCCTGCTTCTCTCTTATCTCCCGCCCCATTATATTTGTTCCCTGCTATCAAAATTTAGATTGCATGTCATCTCAGGCTAGCGATTAGTGAAAAGGAAGAAGTCTTTATCCATTGAGGGTTGGTGGAAGAAGAAAAATTGACCTCTATATATAGCCTGACCATGAATCATCCATGTAATTATAAAATTCATACTGCACCTTTTCAAAACTAAAGAACATTTTATTTATTTGTATAATACCCCTGAGAAAAATCTGTTTGATTTGACTTCTGGTATTTGTCTTTCGTATATTTCAGCAAAATTGTGTAGATCTGGAAAGTGTTGAACTTTACCTGGTAATTCATGAAACTCAAGAAACTAACATCAAATGTATGGGAGCAACTTTCAGGAATTTTTCAACAAATACGGCTTTTTTGTATGAACTCAAACCCAGTAAGTCAATTTTCTGCACATGGTAAGAGTTTAGAAGAAAGCCAGATTGAGGATGACAAATGAAACTGGACTATTATAGTTCTTTCTAGTAAAAAGGGAAAAATCAACATTTTTACATGCCCATTTTGATCAGAAGAACCCAGATTTCTACAGTCTGCAACTACTACAGTTACATCTCACAGAATTACTAGTGGCGTCCAGAATACAGAGATCAGTTCTTCTGGAGAAACTGGCTGCTTTGGAACATGGATTCTAAGGTATTGTATCACAAAGCTTACAGCCCAGAAGGACTGACCCCAAATCTCCAAGACTTTCCTAACAATGCGGTTAGCAATGCTGTGACTGACTCCTGATCTCCTGTAGTTTAAATGAACTACATGCAGAATTCACACTTGGGAAAGATTTCTGTAATTTTCCTATTACAAATATTTAACTGTCTGAATATGTTCTTATGCTGAATGGTATTTCATTATTTTATTTGTGAAGTGAAACATACTATTTTTTTTTCTTCTTTTCCTGTGCATTCTTTAAAATGTATTGGTATTCAAAAATATATACAACAGTTACCATCAACCAACCCCACTGAGGACCTTCCCCTCTACGAACTCTCTTTTCTCCCAGAGTTTTTATAGCTTTTGGGGGGAAGGGGTCATTTTGAGCTCATGCTGGGGGCATGGTGAGTGCATAATGGAATTTTCGAACTGTCTTCTGTTGGAGGAAGAAATATTTAAGCTAGAGGAAGGCTCATAAGGCTATAGGAAGGCTTCACACTTTGTTCAATGAATTTAAAGTGGAAGCATGGAGAGGCAGGAAGGAATAGGATCCAACCCTGCACAACTAATGAAGGAGGCTTCAAATCCACCAATGCTATAAAACCCCTTTTTACCTTTAAGATGGCACTCTGCCTTCCTTATTATATGGGGCTGCAACGTTTTCAGATGGTATCAGACACACATACAACCATCAGTTTTGAAGTGGGGGAGAACAGGGACATCATGGTTTGATCCAACACCAAGAATATAAAGTTGGTTGACCCAGCTGTAGGTTACTCTTTATCTCTTCAAAACATTTAACTAGGCTTAACGGTTGTGGTAGTTAATAGGATGATTTTAAAAACAAAAACAAAATTTTCTAAAATTTCCTATTGCTCAAATAAAAATTAAAAGCCTGAGATTCTTGTTGTTGTTTTAAACTTGCATGAAATTGTCAGCCAAGTCTCTATTCCTTTTTATTTTGGTCTAGGGTAGGCTTTCTCAACCAGGGTTTTGTGAAAGCCTGGGATTCTTGATGGCCCTGGAAGGGTTTCACAAATGGGTGGGAGTTAATTAATTTTTATATTTAAAAAAAACGTTAAACATTTATTGGGTGATATGACTATATATGGTCATGTTAGCCCACCCATCCCTCCTATAATGGCCAGTGATGGGCCTGTAGGGGTTGGGAAGAGGAGGGGAGGGGAGGGGAGGGGTCCCAGTTGGGCATGTACACAGCTCTGCTTCCCAACCATATCCTGTATTATCATGCCATTTGGGGGGTTTCTTGAAACCTGATGACCATTTCAGGGGTTTCTCAATGGTAAAAAAAGTTGAGAAGGGCTGGTCTTGGGGCTTATAAGGCTGTAACTCTATTTAAAATTGCAGTATGAGAAGAAGAGTTCATAGAATCATAGAATAATAGAGTTGGAAGGGACCTCATGGGACATCTAGTCCAACCCCCTGCACTATGTAGGAAACTGACATCCCAATCACTCATCTAGTGTCGCTTGCCACCCCTTTGTCTTCACAGAACCAGCCTCTCCGTCAGATGGCTATCTAGCCTCTGTTTAAAAATTTCCAAAGATGGATAACCTCGTTGCTCTCCTCTGTACCCTTTCAATTTTATCTACGTCCTTCTTGAAGTGAGGCCTCCAGAACTGCACACAGTACTCTAGGTGTGGTCTGACCAGTGCCGTATACAGTGGGACTATGAAATCTTGTGATTTTGATGTGATGCCCCTGTTGATACAGCCCAAAATGGCATTTGCCGCTGCATCACACTGCCTGCTCATGTTTAGCTTACAATCCACAAGTACCCCAAGGTCTCGTTCACACACAGTGTTACCTAGAAGGGTATCACCCATCCAGTAGGCATGCTTTTCATTTTTCTGACCCAGATGCAGACCTTTACATTTATCTTTATTAAATTGCATCTTATCTGCATAAGGTTAGTATTTCATATTTTTACTTGGGTGCAGAATGGCTCTGAGAAGTGCTACTATACCTCTCTAGCCAAAAATTGCCAAAAAGTCTTGGTAAAACACAGAGTTTCCAGTGATTTCTAGAGCAAACTGATGTCCCTCCTCTCCCAATGTGATCTCATGCTGTCAATGATGGCAATTTTTTAAATTTTTTATTTCCTCCCTCCAGTTACAGCAGCACCAGCAACAGCAGATGACAGCAGAGTAGTGGTCCAATAAGAGTAATGGTAAAGAAAGCCTGTTCAGTTTCTTCAGAGTGATTGTTCTTTGTAAAACCTGGTGTCTCCATTTGTAAAACCTAAGACCTCATTAAAACGACAAAACTGGAGATAAAGTTTCCTCATTGTCCTGCTATTCTCCCTGCCCCTCCTCCACTGTACCCTCAAGAGAAAAACCTGCCAACACAAAGAGCTGGATTTGGCCTTAGGCCCACCAGTTGACCCCATCTAACATGAAAGGAATTGGGCAATCCACAGTTCAAGCCAACAGCTGGACAAAGTTACAGTAGTGGAATGTTGGAACATTTATTTTAGTGTGATTTCATTTTTTCCTGGTTTGAGTAGGTCCCAGGTGTCTCAATAAAAGACTCTGTCGGGCACAGATGCATGCCAATAAGAACATTGCCAACTCCCGCCATACCAGCATCACTACCTGATTTAATGATGATATTCTAGCTGTTGTTTTCATTTCCTGTAGTTAATTCTTCTTGGAAACTTGAAAATAATTTGCTTTCCTCTACTGTTGGAATTTTCCTTTTCCACCTGAGAAATTATTTGTTTAAAACAACTGTGCCTTGCTTACATAATCTCAAATAGCCATAGTTATTTGCACGGTGATCTTGTGAAGTATATGTATATATATACTAGTAAATAAACCCGCTGCAGGCTTAATGCAGCGGGCGCTAGCGGGGCTGGCAAGGCGCGCTGGGGCTGGGGTGGCTGGGGCTGGGCAGCGGCGCAGCCTACCTAGTTGTGAGCAAGGTCCTCAGTGGCTGTGGGGGTCAGTGGCGAGGTGATCGACAGCGGCACTGGCCGTTGCGGTGCAAGTGTGGCCGGAGGGTGGGATGGCGGCCGTGCCGGATGCGTGCGGGACAGAGGCTGGCTCCGCAGCCGCAGGCAAGCAGTGGGCGGGCGCTGCTGCAGCAGGTGGCATCGCGGGGCGCTCCCAGCCGTGTCGGCGAGTTCCAGGAGTTCCAGAGGCGGAGGCGGCGGCAGGGCCGCGGCAGCTGGCCGTTGTAGGGCACGCCGCGAGGCAGCGGGCATCCTTCGCGCCTCCCGATTAGTCAGTCTGGCGGCAAGGGACCAATTGCGACCGTGAACTTCCAGAAGTACAGGCAGGAATTCAAAGAGGCAGAGGAACTAGAGATCAAATTGCCAACATACTCTGGATCATGGAGAAAGCTAGGGAGTTCCAGAAAAACATCTACTTCTGCTTCATTGAGTTTGCTAAAGCCTTTGATTGTGTGGAGCACAACAAATTGTGGCAAGTTCTTAAAGAGATGGGAATACCAGAGCATCTTATTTGTATCTTGAGAAACCTATATGCAGGTCAAGAAGCAACAGTGAGAACCGGGCATGGAATCACTGATTGGTTCAACATTGAGAAAGGAGTTCGGCAAAGCTGTATACTGTTGCCTTGCCTATTTAACTTGTATGCAGAGCACATCATGAGAAAGGCGGGGTTAGATGAGTCACAAATTGGGATCAAGATTGCAGGGAGAAATATGAACAACCTCAGATATGCAGATGATACCACTCTAATGGCAGAAAGCGAAGAGGAACTAAAGAGCCTGTTGATGTGGATGAAGGAGGAGAGTGTAAAAGTTGGCTTGAAACTCAACATCAGGAAAACAAAGATCATGGCATCTGGCCCTCTCAATTCCTGGCAAATAGATGGGGAAGAAATGGAGGTAGTGACAGATTTTATTTTCCTGGGCTCCAAGACCACTGCAGATGGGGACTGCAGCAAAGAAATTAAAAGATGCTTGCTCCTGGGGAGGAAAGCTATGGCAAATCTAGACAGCATTCAAAAAAGCAGAGACATCACCTTGCCAACAAAAGTGCATCTAGTCAAGGCTACGGTCTTCCCAGTTGCAATGTATGGCTGTGAAAGTTGGACCATAAGGAAGGCCGAGCGTCAAAGAATTGAGGCTTTTGAACAACTGGTGCTGGAGAAGACTTTTGCAAGTCCTTTGGACTGCAAGGTGAACAAACCAGTCAGTCCTAGAGGAGATCAGTCCTGCCTGCTCCTTAGAAGGCCAGATCCTGAAGATGAAACTCAAATACTTTGGCCACCTCATGAGATGGAAGGACTCCCTAGAGAAGAGCCTAATGCTGGGAGCAAAAGAAGAAGGGGACGACAGAGAATGAGGTGGCTGGATGGAGTCACTGAAGCAGTAGGTGCAAACTTAAATGGACTCTGGGAAATGGTAGAGGACAGGAAGGCCTGGAGGATCATTGTCCATGGGGTTGCGATGGGTCGGACACGGCTTCACACCTAACAACAACAAGTTATGGAAATGATAAAAGAGAATCCCCCAAGGGGACTGGAGGTTGGTTTTTTTTAACATTTAAGTGGAGTAGATAAAACTTACTGTACCAAGGTAAACAGTTTTCAAGGTTGTGTAAGTACATCTGTCTCACACCATACTCTGTGTGGGATAGCCACAAAAAGGTAGAAGGAAGGTCAAGAATGGGGAACCACCGCAGGTGTTGAAGAGGAAGTGGAGAGTCCAGAGAAGTATTCCCAAAGAGTTTCCTCAAATATGGGTATTGCTGATTTTATTATAAAAACTTGACCCCAGTACCCCCAGTTAGTTCTTTGAAGGCACGAGGAACATTTCCCTTGATAATGGGTACCCTTCATAGCTACTATTTACATTACAGGAGTTATATACACAAGCATAGGGCAGGGAATCCTAATTTAGGAGAAACTCACCTTTAGAAGTTGGTTTATAATAAGACTGCATTCATGGATTGTTGAATATTGAGCTATTGTACTGAAGGAATAATTTGCAATATTCTTATAAGCACAGTTATGAATTATTGTTATCAGGCAACAGCAGCACAAGATGTATGGATGCAGCAACTGAAGCAACTTCTGCCTAAGTGTGTTTTATTCAGTAAAGAGAGAAATACTACAGATTATAGATTACAGATTACAGATTACAGAAAGACTATCAAAGAAAGGAAAAATAAACATAAAGCTGACATTTGACTATATATATCTTGTTCTTTTGAATTTTCTCCAGAGTTTACATTTCCCCCAAGGTTTACATATACAGTCTGAAAATCAATTATTTTTTAATCTCAATTTTTTGTCAGGCCATAGAATCTTATACTGGACCCCAATATCTTCTGAATTCTGATGTTGATTTTTCATGGACCAAATAAATAAGTTGCTCAAGTTTTGACAGAGGGGAGTTTGCCTGTGACATGTTATTTCTTTAGCCTGCATCAATTGGAGTACCAGCTATGGGTGCGATGAAATCATAGTTATCCATCTGCTGATCACCTGCAGATGGGCTTACTTTCATATTCATTTTGACTGTTTCAAGTCCATCTTTTAGGCAAACCAACTGAAGCCCATGGAGAGAAAAATCAGTTAACACATTAATATAACATGAAATTCCTGGTAGCAGAGATGGTTTAACTGTGTGCACTGCTGCAGCAACATGACTCTCTGAGGCAGCGGTCCCCAACCCCCGGTCCTAGGACCAGTACCAGTCCATAGATCAATCGGTACCGGGCCGCGACTCTTCCTTGTCCTCCTCCCCGGCTGCTGCCTGGGGCTGCCCTGCCACTTTGCCGCCGGCTCACCTTTGGTGCTCTCCAGTGGCCGCCAGGGGTTGGACTCCCCCTCGACATGGGACTGCACAGCTGCTGCTGGCAGTGCCCCTCCAGCGGGCGGTAGGAAGTCAGTGGCACCGACGGGAAGCCAAGTGGAGCAGGGGTTCAAGCAGTGGTGACGTCCCTCGGCAAAAGACAACCCCCCCCCGGCCTCAATAAAATTGTTAAGCATTGACCAGTCCCCAGTGATAAAAAGCTTAGGGACCACTGCTCTGAGGTGACTTATAGGGAGAATACCTCATTGGTTCTAAAAGATCTCTACTATTTGCTAGTATGTTTCTGGGAAGAGCGTTCTTACATATAAGGTCCCAAATGGTATGACACCAAGGCATGTAAAGAACCTTCTGCTCCTCTATGAGCCTGCTGAACAATTAAGACCAGCTACGAGGCCTCGCTTTGTGCTCTCACAATATCTGAAGCAAACCAATAGTCACTAGGAACAGGAATTTTCCTGCTCCCCACCTGGATTCACCTGGTGATAAACCATCATAAGTCTAGGTACAAAGTCGCAAAAGTCTTTCTGACTGTATATGTTTTCATGCTTTCCCCTTACACTCAGGTTTTGCCGAGGGCGGTTGTATTTTTAAGGTGACTTTGATAATTGATTTTATTGTGCATGCTTAGATTTTTATTGCTGGTTTTACCTGCTTTGTTGTGGGTTTCAATGAATTGATGTTTCATTGTTAATTGTCACTTTAATACCCAGTGAAAGACATCATGAGAGCAATATGCTGTGAGGCAGTTTATAAGCATTTGAAACATATAGTCCAGATTTACCAGGCATGTGAGTCATAGAAACATATGAAGTTCCCTCCAGGAATCATAGACTAATCCATGCTGTTTAGTGTTGCCTGCTCTGATTGGCCCTGGCTGCCCCATGTCTCAGGGAGAGTAAGATCTTTAGATCAATCAAGAACTGGAAGAGAGACAGTATATAAATTTAAAAATAAATAAAAACCAGAAATTGTCAGAACAATCCTAAACAGAATTACTCCCTTCAAACTTTGATAGACATAGAATTACTCCCTTCAAACTTTGATAGACATAGACTCTTCTTAAGTCTTCAGGGAGCACCTACTTTCAGGGCTGTTGATGGGGGGGTGGGGAGGCACTGGGCATACAAAATTCCCAGGGCCCAAATAGGGTTGTCAGATCCCTGGTCCATAAAGAGCAGAACAATAAACAAGATACATAGTAGCAAGAAAGCTCACTAAAAATATACAAAAGACTGTGTACAAAAAGTAGAGACTCTTATTCAAAACATATATCATGTATTAACAAATAACATCTAACATAAACTATATTAACAGCCATCAATAATAATCCCAAAAGTCATTAGTTCACACACTGAACAAAAAGCCTCTAGAAAATACTTTATTGTTGATTATCTTTTTTTGCCTGGTGGATATTTTCATGGAGTCACAAACATTGACTGCTATGACAATGTTCCAAAAGATGAGTCCTCTTATCCTTATCCACTGTTGTTCCTCTATATATTTCTGAAACAGCCCAGGGGGTGGGATGTGTCTGGCTATCCAAGTTGGAATACAGCCAATCAGGGTGCAGCCAGCGTTGTCCTGATTGGCCCTGCCCCTGCAGCTCCCGCCCTCTGGCTCTGGACTCTAGCCTATTTGCTCTCAGATGCCTCAGTGCCTGGAGCCAGCAGCAGGTTAGAGGGCCCTGGGCAAAGGGTCGTTGGGGGGGTAGCTAACGAGGCCCTCCTGGTCTGCTAGGCTGCTGCCTGCCTGCTAAAGAGCTCTGTCTCGGCCCTGCTAACAAGATGCTCAGCCACCCCACTTGATTGTTGTCAATGGTGTTTCATCAGACTGGAGGGAGGTGAGTAGCGGGTCGCGGGGCTCGGGGCTCGGTCTGGTACTTTTTAACATATTTATTAATGATCTAGATGAGGGGGTCATCAAGTTTGTAGATGACACCAAATTGGGAGGACTGGCAAATAATCCAGAAGACAGACAGAGTTCAACAAGATCTGAACACAATGGAAAAATGGGCAAATGGGAACAAGATGCAATTTAATAAAGATAAGTGTAAAGTTCTGCATCTTGGTCAGAAAAATGAAAAGCATACCTACTGGATGGGGGATACGCTTCTAGGTAACACTGTGTGTGAACAAGACCTTGGGGTACGTTGTGGAGTGTAAACTAAACATGAGCAGGCAATGTGATGCAGCAGTAAAAAAGGCAAATGCCATTTTGGGCTGTATCAACAGAGGCATCACATCAAAATCACAAGATGTCATAGTCCCATTGTTTATGGCACTGGTCAGACCACACCTGGAGTACTGTGTTGAGGGACTTGGGAATGTTCAGCCTGGAGAAAAGGAGGTTGAGAGGGGACATGATAGCCCTCTTTAAGTATTTGAAAGGTTGCCACTTGGAGGAGGGCAGGATGCTGTTTCCGTTGGCTGCAGAGGAGAGGACACGCAGTAATGGGTTTAAACTTCAAGTACAACGATATAGGCTAGATATCAGGGGGGAAAAATTTCACAGTCAGAGTAGTTCAGCAGTGGAATAGGCTGCCTAAGGAGGTGGTGAGCTCCCCCTAACTGGCAGTCTTCAAGCAAAGGTTGGATACACACTTTTCTTGGATGCTTTAAGATGCTTTGGGCTGATCCTGCATTGAGCAGGGGGTTGGACTAGATGGCCTGTATGGCCCCTTCCAACTCTATGATTCTATGATTCTATGATTCTATGATTCTATGATTCTATGATTTGGCTGCGAGCTGCAGGCCAAAGCCAACTTAAGCTGCCTGGCCAGGGGCAGGGGAGGGGACCCTTTCAGGGCCCGTTCTTAGGAACGGGCTTTGAAGCTAGTAAACAAATAAGGTTAAAGATTACAGTGGATGAGCAATAGGGTTGTGAGTGTCCTGCATAGTGCAGGAGGTTGGACTAAATGATCCAGGAGATCCTTTCCAACTCTATTTTTCTATGATTCTATTAAATGAAGACCAATAGCATTCCACATTATGTTTACTGATTCAAGAAGCTTCATCTAGGGTCAGTTATTACTTGCAAATACCTCTTCCTATTTCCATAACACTGACAAACAATAACAATTTTAAACTTTAAAAAGGGCTACAAAAGTGCCTCACACATAAGAAGAAGAGTTGGTTCTTATATGCCGCTTTTTTCTTCCCCAGAAAGACGAAAACACTTCAGGAGCTCTAAG
Organism: Paroedura picta; assembly: GCF_049243985.1. NCBI lineage: Eukaryota > Metazoa > Chordata > Lepidosauria > Squamata > Gekkonidae > Paroedura > Paroedura picta. The sequence goes on from NC_135369.1 coordinate 51,949,641, forward strand.
GACCCTATTTAGATGAACAGAGAACTTCAAGAGGAACTAAGAAAGAAAAGGAAAATGTTCAGGAAATGGAGGGAAGGACAGAGCTCTAAAGAAGAGTACCTACAGGTTACTAGGCACTGTAGATCAATCATAAGAAAGGCCAAAGCCGAGAGTGAGCTAAGATTGGCCAGGGAAGCCCATTGTAACAAGAAAATATTTTTCTTTCGGAGCAAACGTAAAGTAAAGGAGGCAATAGGCCCACTATTGGGTGCGGATGGACAAACTCTAACGGAAGATGCAGAGAAAGCAGAAAGGCTTAGTGCCTATTTAACATCTGTTTTTTCCCACAGGTCAAAGTGGGTACCTTGGGGTACTTGTGGATTGTAAACTAAACATGAGCAGGCAGTGTGATGCAGCGGTAAAAAAGGCAAATGCCATTTTGGGCTGTATCAACAGGGGCATCACATCAAAATCACAAGATGTCATAGTCCCATTGTATACGGCACTGGTCAGACTACACCTGGAGTACTGTGTGCAGTTCTGGAGGCCTCACCAAGAAGGTTGTAGATAAAATTGAAAGGGTACAGAGGAGAGCGACGAAGATGATCTGGGGCCAAGGGACCAAGCCCTATGAAGATAGGTTGAGGGACTTGGGAATGTTCAACCTGGAGAAAAGGCGGTTGATAGGGGACATGATAGCCCTCTTTAAGTATTTGAAAGGTTGTCACTTGGAGGAGGGCAGGATGCTGTTTCTGTTGGCTGCAGAGGAGAGGATGCGCAGTAATGGGTTTAAACTTCAAGTACAACGATATAGGCTAGATATCAGTAAAAAAATTTTCACAGTCAGAGTAGTTCATCAGTGGACTAGGCTGCCTAAGGAGGTGGTGAGCTCCCCCTCAGTGGAAGTCTTCAAGCAAAGGTTGGATACACACTTTTCTTGGATGCTTTAGGATGCTTAGGGCTAATCCTGCGTTGAGCAGGGGGTTGGACTAGATGGCCTGTATGGCCCCTTCCATCTCTATGATTTTATGATTCTTCTACCCAAAGGAGTCTCAAAGTGGCTTACAATCTCCTTTATGTACACAGACCCATGATCCAGGCATGGGATCCCATGGTTTCAGGTACACTTCTTCACTGCTGGCCAGCTCCCTTCAGGATTTAAAATAAATCTTCTCAAAAAAAAACAGGCAAGAGGCCGGAAATAAATGCAACATGCCTCCGTCACCTGGAAGTGACATAAACATGTCAATGATGTTAGGGGGCAACATCTCTGACATACCTATGTTACTTCAGGGAAACAAAAACCCATTGCATTTATTCCCAGCTTCTTTTCTTCCTGTTTCTGTTAAGTTCATTCCCATCCACCACCAGCAGGTCTGAAAGACCTGGGCTGATTCTGCTCTTACTTTGTTTATTCTGTTGTGGATCCTGCTGAATTCAGATCGATCTGAACTCAGGTCTTCCTCTATCCCTCCCCCCCTCCAATGAAACAGAAAAGTGCTCTGCACATGATTAGGGAAGCTCAGAAGGGGGGAGCCAAGCGCAGCAGGAACCTCTTTCTTTTCTTGAAGGGGGGGGGGAGAGAGAATTGGAGACAGCAGAGGAGGGAGAATAAATCCAAGAGGAAAATCTCTGCCGAGAGAAGTTAGGGCTTCTGAAGCTTCTTCCAAGAGTAGTTAGGGCTTCCCCTTGAAGGAAAGCCTTGCAACCTGGGAATGAGGAAGCCTTTGAACTGACACCCCGGCCAATCAAGACTTTCCCCCAGCATTGGAGGCTCAGGCAGCAAGTTAGTTCAGGACAAGCAGAGAGTTGCACCTTTACTCATGCCGATTTTTCAAATATCGAGGGTTATATCCACTCCATGATATCACGGGGGAAAGGTAGGCTCACTCCGGATCTATCATGCTTGTTGCAAATGGAAAATTTAAATCACCCAAAATCGAAATGGAAATTGCATGGATTGAATTGACTTGGGATTGGAATAAAAGCTCCATGCAGATTCAGTCCTGGCCACCCTAGACTTGGTGGCCCAAGGTTGCTGGAAACATCCTGCATTCTGTAAATGCATTTCAGTTTATTTTACTTTTAATTCTGCACTGAAGCAACTGGGCATAAGCAAGACACAGCAAAGCAGACAAACATTCTGACTTCCTGTTTTGGTACTGTTTAGAGCTGTTTTTAGCAGCGGGGTTTTGTTTTTTCTTTTTTCTTTTTCTTTTCTTTTTTTTTTTAGAAAATGGCAAACTTTTTAAACTACAAGGATATCATGACATGTTGCTGAGTCCATCAGCCAGTCTGGTATGCCTTCATTTCTCTCTCTCCCTACCATCTGAAGATTCTGTGTTTGTCCCCACCCCTTTCTAGCCTAATTTCTTCTCATACATACCCTGGCTGGAGGAGTTAAACCATACTTCATAACAGAACAGAAAAACCTCTGTTCATGTCATGAATAGAAGTGGGGTGTAGAGTTAAAATTTCCAAGGAATCTATCAAAGTAGCAAAGGGCAATTCCCCTTCTCAATACACACATTTTACATACAAACTGATCTGTATTTATCTGCATCAGAGGTTATGAATGTGGAATAGTGGGTACCTTTGTTTCAATGTATATCAAAGCAAACAATATTCTTGCTTAAATATGTGACAGTAATTAGGATTTGTTGTTTTAAAATGCATCTTGTTTCAGTCTTAGTTAAAACACATGTGAAATCTGAGAACAGATTTTAGAACCTGAAGTGTATCCTATATTGCTCAATATGCATGTGTGTGTAAATATAAAATTGCAAAATTAGACAAAAAACCAAAGAGAGAAACATTGAGAGTAACCAGCAGTGCAAATGGAGTAGATAACAAAACCAGAGGATCCTTGAATTGGTACCAAAATAACAGGGGAGTTTTCAGAATCTTTAATAAAAGAAGAAGAAAGCATTTGGGGCAGGGATGGTTTCTCTGAAAAGGGGCTGCCCCTGATTTTTTTACACAATTAAGAATACTCATATAAATATATAAACTATATACATATGTAGGCTTACAAAATACTGGATGGTGTGAAGTAAAATCTATTATTTAATAAACCTGTCCCTTTCCCTTTAATAGAGCCTACTTAATGAACAATTGTTTCTGTTCTCACAGTAACAGAAATTTAAGGGATTTGTTTTTAAGACATTAGTTTTTGATCAGGGTCGGGGGGAGGGGCATGTGAAACTTTTGCCCAGGGCTCCTGGTGGCTTTCAACAACTCCACCTACTTTCAGTACTAGTCTCTGCACCGTGATATCAGCAGTCTGCAAGATGGAGTGCATGGGAAATGTGCCATGTATAGCTGTGATGGACCAGGGACCAGTAGGAGTGCACTACAGAAAGAACAAAATGTTTAGTCCATTGTATCCAAAAGCTAATGGATCTGCAGTAGGAGGTGGCACTGGGTAGATAATACTGAGACGGACCAGAAGTCAGATAACTTAATTCTGGTATTCATTGGTTAAAAGAAAGGGTAAGGTGACCAGATTTTAACATAGGTAAAGCGGGACATTATTGACCGGGGGGGGGGGTCTTGCTTAAAAATTTGGTCTACATGGAACAACAAAAAGTTGCATAGAACGCATAGAATGCAAAAATAGTATTGTAATATATATATATATATATATATATATATATATATATATATATATATATATATATATTATTTCAACATAAGTACAATTTGCCAGGTACCCCCAGATGTCCCTCCAAAAGTGGGACAATCTGGCCACCTTAAGAAAGGGGCCACTGCAAGGAGAAGGGAGTGGGATAACCCTTTGCCATTCCTGACTCGATTCTCATTTATACAGCATCCAGCACTATGAAGGTTAAAAAATAATTTAAAGCTGCTACTGCTTGCTTGGGCAATCAAGTGTATTGTTGGGAAAATTAACCATTCCTGCTTTTCACTAACCGTGAATGCTAATTAACAGTATCTGCCAATGCAAACATAAATCAAAACTGCCTGTGGTTCTCCTGGGTACTGCACTGGAAAATAGCAGGGCAGGAAGAAAAAGAAAAAAAAAACCTCCCCCCAAAAATTCTTGGAATGTTTTTTTTTAAAAAATTAATGATAAAATATTGGATGTCAATGCATAGCACTTTACGCATTGCGTCAGACAGGCCAAGCGGTAATTGTGATAAATGGGAGTGAAAGGAGTAAGGTTGCAGCCACTTAAAAAGACTCTGTGGGCTAAAAATATTCCAATTGATTAAAGGTCATATGTTTTCCGAATATATCAGCATTGCCCGCATTTTTTCATGACACGGCTTCACTGGCACTCCATACAAGGCAATGTAGAAAAAACCTGCAAAACAGATCATTTGTAAAACTGTTTTAAAGGCTGCACATTTCACTCCTGTGAGTACAATTAAGGGAAATTGAAGATTTCCATTAGTTAGGCAATAAACCAAGTGATTCACACACACACACACACACACACACACACAAAGAGAGAGAGAGAAGGAGCTTTTCATTTGTTTCTTCTCATTTCAGTCAGAGGCCAGTCTAGACTGCTTGGTATATTTGCGCTCCGTTATGTAGCCCTGGCAGGCTGAGATCCTTGCTCTCTTAGCCATCAACATCTCTTTCGCTAGGACATGAGCAAGAATTTAACTTGAAGAAAAAGCAAAGTGCCATTTCAAGGTGGTTTTATACTTGTATAAGGAACCTGGCATGGTATGCACCCCATAGCCATGGTTTACCCCGGGGGGGGGGGGCTGTGGCTCAGTGGCAAATCACCTGCTTGACATGCAGACACTTCCAGGTTTAATGAACAAAATCTCTTTGGGCCTCTAGTTATTCAGAAGCTCCTGTGACACAATACTGCAAGTCGCAATAAATAAATAAATAAATAAATAAATAAATAAATAAATAAATATATTTTTGTGCTGCAATAGAGGGGGGGGGTAGCCAGAGCGGTTTAGTGGTTGAAGTATTGGGTTAGGATTTGAAAGAGCCAGGGAGATTACGCACTGGGGAAAACTGCAAAAATTCGGTTTCTGCATTTGGCACCCCCATGGAAGTCCCACCATGGTATTTTCAATTATGCATGGCACTCACTCCTTTCCACATTGTTTCCTCACAATATTTTTAACTAGCTTTGCAACACCTTTTCCTTTATGCCACTATCACGGGCACCTTTTTTTTGATGTACAAATGTTCTGCGTTTTTTCTCTCTTTCCCTGTGCTCTCATCCACCAATGGGGGAACAGACAGCCCCTTTCAGTTTGCAGTCCCTCGTCTACCAATGGGAGGCCAATGTGCCTCTTGCTCCATGCCACCCCTCCCACCTCTGCTATTACAACCTCACTCCAGCAGGGAGCGCAAAATTGGATCCAGATTACTATTCTACAGCAATGAATATAAAATTGTCATATGCACAGCAAGCTCACGATTGATAATGGGGAAAATTAACTCTGAGGACTCCTGTTTGAGCTGTCCACAAACATGGAAGGTCATACCAAAATCTCTTTAAGAAAACTTTCAGAAGTACAAACATATCGAAGCCCAATATTTTGTCAGACGGTCCCCATTTTCTGTTTTCGTTCATTGCCACATGTGGACATGTCCCATCCATATCCCCATATGACCATGGAAACTTGTTGGGTGACCTATCACTTTCTCTCACCCTGACCCACCTCACAGAGTTGTTGTTGATGTAAAGATGAAACAGAAGGAGGGGTAATTATGATGTAAGCCACTTTTGGTTACCACTGGAGAGGAAAGTAGGGTGCAATAACTAACAAAATGTTGCCGGCTCACATCATCAAATCTCCCACCTCTTCTGCCAATGGTGAGGCTTAATTAGACAACCCATATTTTCCAACATTCTGTTTGCTACACAGGATGCTTGCTAGTACTGTGACACACTAGCAAGTTCCAAGTGCTGTTGGGTCTCCTCAATTCCAGGGTGCATCTACGGAAATTCAAAAGGGGGTGTTTGTTTCACTTGATTTGCATTTCTAACACTACAGCACAGTGCACCAAGTTGTTTTAAGTGGTGGCAAGAATGTGATGAGGGAGGGTGTGACCTAATATTTTCCCCTGTTTCCCTACCACATCAGGCTCACACACACACGTCCCCCCACTCTCTCCCTACTGTGTGCATTTGTCCATTCATGTGGCAACCTGGAAATGCCTTTTGCCAAGAAAGTGCCTTCACAGCTGTACTCATTTATAATGCTCCCTGTGTGAGAAGCACGGCAAAAGCGAAGTGGGTTTTGAGTTGTTGTGACAACCACATTTTAAAAGGCGGCCTCTAGCATATGTTACCTGATTTAATTATGACTCTCTTAAACAGGACAGTAAGTTCCAGCAGTTGATATAAGAGAGCCGGGTCTGTTTCCTGTGCAAGGAGGCTTTTAGAGTAACACCCTATTTTATAATTCACCGTTTGATTGGGACTGGGCTCAAATATCCCCGCTTTAAAGGTTAAGCAGACATGTGCACCACATATGATGTCGCAAGCAAGTGAGGTAATGTTGATGGCTCCATAACAACCAAACATATTTCAGCATGGCTCTTTGGCAGAGTTCAGCCTCCATCTGAAGTAGAAAATTAAATGGGTATAAATTTCATAGCGTGTGAATCAGGTCACCGTGAAATAAAACCTTGTTCATTTTTTAAAAAGAAAACCCCTTTCTCTACTGCTACTTCTCTCCCTCCTTCTGCCTCCCCTGAAAGTTTAATTATGTTCCAATACTGTTCTTCAGATTTTAAAAGTGCCTATTTAATTAAATGGATTTGCACCAAGTACATTAACTCTTAACCAACCTCTTCCTTTCTTCCTCAGCAAAGTTGTGGAATGAATTACCGGCTGTTTCAGCTGCAATCATTGACAGTTTCCCAGCAATAAAAATCACTCACTGTGCAACAGGAAAATGACCTGTGTAAACAAGATGCAGTTTTTGCCGGTCATCAAGAATGCAATGCGCCATTTTGCAGTTCTGTCATTTGCACAAAATCTACAAGCACTTATCAAGACTTTGGCATTCTGGGTGAAAAATTTACATTGCAATCCTATGCCTAGTTACTCCAGCATAAACCCATTGATTTCAGTAGGTTTAAAAAGGTATAAACCTGCATAGGATTGCAATGTTAGCGTATCACTGCCATCTTAGGTAGAGCAATGCACTTTTAAACCCATTTACTTCAATAGAAGGGCGTAACTTTGTTTCCAACAGTCCTGAAGTATATCTCATTGATTCATCTTTAAAGCAGTAAGGGCTGTGTGGGAGGAGTTAGGGCGGGCCCTGTCCAGGATAAAAACTCAGAGGGGCCAATCAGGAGCCGCGCAGCGGCTCCTGATTGGCCCCTCCAAGTGTCCATCCTGCCCCAAGCAGCCATTGGCTGCTTCACCCGCCCAGGGAATCTGCCCGGCTGCTCCAGACAGCCACGGGTGAGGGGTGGGCCGCGCCGCCTTCTCCCGGCTGGCGGAGCAGCCTCGCTGCGTCATAGGCGCAGCAAGGCCACTCCGCCAGCCGGGAGAAGGCTCGAGAGAGCCTCGGGTGGGGGGTGGCCCGGGCAGCCTTCTGCCAGAGAGCCACGGGTGGGGAGAAGGCTCCAGAGAGCCATGGGTGGGGGGGTAGGCCTTCTCCTAGGCCATCTAGCGCCCGTTTCATTTGCCTTTGAAATGGGCTTTAAATCTAGTATATTCATGTATTACTTATTTAATCGATTTGCTCTAAGAAATCACTTTCCCCCTGAAAGCTCAACAACAAAGCAGAGGCACAGCCTGTGAGTTCGGATATTCCATTGATTATAGTTAGTTACAGCACATCACACCAGGACCTGAAATCATACTTTCATGTTGGTGTATTCACTATGCTTTCATGTGATGAACAAACACACCCTCCTTCCCTCCCTGGTTACAGAGGCAGGTCAAGAGTGAAGATAAAAATAGCAGCAGATCTCAAGGCAAACTAAATTTAAGTGATGCCCTATGAGTCCAATATCTGGTTTTGCAGACTAACCATAGTTAAAATAAATGATGGTTTCAAGTTATGTCTGAACTGAGTGCAAGATACTTATGTGCTTTCAAAGTATTTGCCCATCTCTTGGAGGCTAACAGATGGAAATGAACCCTCCATGCCCTTACTATGGCTAATAGACTTGAATTGCAACGTCTGCTCTCTTCCAGTCCTCCAGGACATCTCCAGTCTTTAAAGATGTCCCGAAGATGATGGACAAGGGTTGTGCAAGTTCTCCGGAATGTTCTTTGAGCACTCTCGGGTGCATTTCATCTGGCCCAGTTCTAGTTCTAGTCATACTTGATGAGGACATTCCTGCATGATCAGAATGTGGAAAGCAATGCCCATGTGGATGTGCATCCAATTCATACCTGCAATTCCTGTGGCATACCTGTATCATCTCCACAGAAGCCTGCAGATCTCCTCAACTAGCTCAGGATAATTTTGTGACACTCATATCCTAAGAGGCTTCTGTAATTCATGTCTTTGGGGGAGGGGTTGCAGCAGTATTTTCAATCCATTTAGGTTACTACAACACTTTAGAAAATCCAAGACTTGGAAGGGAAGTTTAATGTTTGCTGTTCTGGGATCATTTGAAGCCATGCATGGAAAAAAAGAGGACCAAATCACTTTTAACTCTGACTGTAGGAAATCTATCTTGTCAACCAGGCAACTAGAATTCGTTATTAAAGGCACGTCAAATGAATAAAGACACCTCTGTAAGGGAAACCGCAAAAGCGGTCACTTTTTTCCTAATGTGAATAGTGGCCTAATACCAAATCAGCATTCATTTTCTCCTTCACCCTTTGGCTCCTGGATTGGAGGTCTAATAAAGACAGACACAACTGAAATTTCACTCTCATTTTTTTTTCTTAACCTATTACAGACTCCTGCACACTCATTTGAATCCAGATACACAGTGTCAGCAAGAATTTAAGACAAACTGATGGAGCCACCATTATGGGGGTAGGCGAACTGCAAAGGAATCGTGCTTTTCAATCAAAAGTACCTCCTGAATTCAAGAGGCACTTTTCATTATGAAATAAGTAAAAATTGAAGCATAGGGGTTTTTTTTTGGGGGGGGGGGTGGCTCTGGACTTGATACATTATAGCCACCACATTGGCCATTTCCATAAGGTTTTCATAGGACCTGCCTCTGCGAATCAGCCGGTTACACGTAACATCTTCTTATTGCCACATTCAATAGCAACCAGTGGGTTCAAACAGAACTATCAGGAGCTGGATTGCAGCATCTTTGGTATTCTGTATTGATTGTATCCTAATATTTTACAAACAAGACATCCAGAAGGACTTGCAGGGAGCATATAATTTCCCCCTCCTCATTTCCCCCTTTCCCATTCCTTTCCCTGTCACCTTTTCCTACCTCCTTCTCTCCTTCCCAGCAGCCAACCTACCTTTATCCCCCACCGCATCCATTTTCACTCCTTTTTCACCCTTGGAAACCTTTCCCTGAGAAAAGTCTATCCTTACTGTAGTGCCAGCCTTTGTCACCAGGCCCAGTAAAAGGGTACTTTAATTTCCCCTGGATTGCTTTTCCCAAACTGTTTTTTCTTTCCTGCCTCCCAGCATCTCCCATATCCTCACCTTTATCCTCACATTTTATCTGCCCTCATCTTGAGCTACATTTATTATTTTAGTATATTTATACCAGAACTTTTCCACAATGTGGACCAAAAAGGAGTTTTCATCATTCTCTTTCATTTTATCTTCACAACAACTTTATGAGGCATCTTAGACTCCCAGGGCTGCTGGGGATCAGGCCCTCAGATGCCCCGGGCTAAGGGAATGTGGGAGAATCCGTGTTCCCTTAGTCGCTGCGGGGGCTAATAGGGCCTGCCTTGCAGCAGGCCAATGTGGACAGGGAGAAGCTTGGCCTTCCAGGCCTAGCTCCTCCCTGCCTTATGGTGGCCAGTCAGCTTTGCAGTCCTTTGTTGCACTGCAGGGTGAACTGGGGCATTAATTTTCATTTTCCACGCAATCCCATCCACCTACAAAATACACCCCCCCCCTCGGTGCACGCATGGCAGAATTAATCCACAGTTGCTTTGTTTCCAGGGGGGGGGCACATTTCAGTGCCGTAGCAGATCCAGCACTGAAATGTGTCTCCCGTGTGAACACAGATTGCCACGGAGCACACAGCTCTGCAGCAAGGCACCAGCAATGGCCCAACGCAGAATGGGCCTTGGTGTAGAGGTTAAGAGCGGCAGCCTCTAATCTGGAGAACCAGGTTTGATTTACCATTTCTCCACATGCAGCCAGCTAGGTGACCCTTAGCTAGTCACAGTTCTATTAGAGCAGTTCTGTCAGAGCTCTCTCATCCCCATCTAACTCACAGGGTGTCTGTTGTGGGGAGAGCAAGGGAAAGCGACTGTAAGCCATTTTGAGACTCCTTCCGGTAGTGAAAATAAGGGTATAAGAAACAACTCTTCTACAAATTCTAAACATTATTTCTAAGTGTGGTTCTGCAACTGATATGCAACTGCTTGTATAAAAAAAGCTGCACTAAGTACATTTTCCTTTTCATTAATTCACTGCTGGATCCAACCCATTGTTCTGTGATTATGACCATGGACAACAGAACAATGTAAAAAAAAACAAAACCAAACCCTGAACTCTATTTGTCTTAAACTTTAAAGTCTGTGTTGTAAATACGAATAAGAAAAGGTCTATGCACTAAATTGCTATAGAAGCCATTCTTTGTCAGCTTCCAACCCAGTTGTCTTCCCCCCACAAAGGGCTGTTCCCTTTAAAATTAAGTTCACTGGCCTCAAAACGTGGCTCAGCTTCTTCCCACCTGCAGTGCAAACTTTCAAAGTCTTAATTTCACTGTAAATAAACATGTGGCAATTGCCCAGCCTAGGAACAGGAGCCTGTGCTGTCACTCAACAAGATGCTCCCCACACTCACAGGCAGATGCCAAGCTCCCCGCTGGCTGCCTGGCTTTACAAAACTGAGACAAATTAACCTTCTTGCATTTCAAAGGAGACAATAGTAGGCAAGACAATATGGTAACCATTGTCTGTTTCCCCTCCTGTCGTGGCTTGAAGCGCTTAGTGCCAGATTCACTCAAGCTTACGCAAGGAGATGAAATTCTGTCCCTCTTTTCATGAGTTCCCTTACACTGCAGGGGATATTCCCAGCAGAGAAAATCTTTATATTTTTTTGTGGGGGGAAGTAGAGGCTTTTTCATTCCTATCAGGCTATCCACAGATGTCCCAGCACCCTGACACAGAGCATCAGGGGAGAAAGGTTTCAGGTTTTCTGCAGCTGCCGCAGCAATCCCTGTTGCTTTCTGAGGCTACAGTGCACACACTTGTCTGGGTTTTCCAGTTGCGCTCAAGCAGACTCATGGTTTTAACCAAAACAGCCAGAAATTTCACAAGCATGCCCACTCTCCCAGCATGCCACTAAGATCCCTCCTTGTTCCCTGCCCTACCACCTGTGCATGGAGTCAACATTGCCTTCGCCATGACGGCACCGCTGCACTTCCTGACTCTAAGCCACTGAGTGGGATGGCTGCAGTGCGATACCACCACAGTATGGCTCCCAGCACAGGACCAAAACTGTACTTGCCAAGAAAGGTTGAAATGCACTTGTAAATCAGTTTTCCTGCATGGCTAACAACTGATTTGAAAATTAGTACAATCAAATTTAACACTGTTTTTGACACCTCAGAAACCTGAAACTCATACGTTTAGAATGTCCTTATCTTTTTTTCCCACAGGTCTACCAACAGCAGGAGAAGGGCTGAAAGTGGCACAGGAGAATTCAGCCTGCCTTTCCTGTCACTAGACTCCTATAAGCTCTTTCCTCCAAGGTAAGGAGACACCCTTGAAAAGGTTGCTGAGGAGAGTAAATTAGAAGGGCATGGCTGTGTGACCCTCTCTGTGAATAGCTTGTTTTTCAAGAGCATTCAGCACCCAGTCCTCTATCAATAACGTTACTCAAATGTCTTCATCTGTGTGATATTATTTAAGTTACAGCATTACATCATCTAGAAATGTAACTAAATATAGATATAGTGAAGAACATTGAGAACTGTAAGAAATGTATAAAAGAAAACAAAAGGTGAACTCTAACCTCTACTCTGTTTGAACAGACTGATATCTTTGAAAGTAGTAAGGCTATGAAACAACATCCAGGGCCTTTCCGCACAAGGACCAATGTTGCCAATTGGTCCCACAAAGCGGAAACGCTATTTTTAAAAGTGCAATCTCGGCGTTACACATACCTGCTTTTTTAGTGGAATTCAGTAGCGTTTCATTCGTTTCCCACAGGTTTCCGGTCTCGCAAAAATCTCTCGACAGGAAGCGATTTTTTCTGTGCTTTGTCCCGCCCCTGGCCGTCAATCAAACATACAGCCAATTATGCCCCGGAAAAGCCCCATTCCTTTTAAGAACAGTTTAAAAAAACACACACACACACGTTGCAATGAATATGCCTTGATTTGTTGCAACGGAGAGACCCATCTAGCTGGCAGCTGGTGTGTGGGCTGGCGATTCATCGTTACCACGCTCCCCCCAATGAAAAGAAAAATCCCCGCCCCCCCCCCCAACAGGCACGATTTTCGGCCGAAAGTAAAGGGAACTTGCAAATGAGGCTGTGTTGTGCTTGGGACTTAGGGGAGCTTTAAAGCACTTCTGTGGAGGGTCTGTAGCCGGAGAAGTCTCGCTGGGTGAATGAAGGCTTGCTGGTTTGTTGCTTTCTGCTCGCTCCAAGAGAAAAAAATCGCAATCGTTTCGCCGGAAGTTCGGAGGAGAGAGCCAGGGGGAGGGACTTTGTTGGAACCGCAACAATGGGAATGCACAGGTCTTTTTCGCTACTGTTGCAGATTGTTTGCAAGAGTGTAGCGCTTTTCAGAGGGTGAATCCACTTTTCCCAATTTCCCTTTAAGCGCTACAATGAATCACTTTTTGCGGGACTGTTTCAGGAGTGTGGCAGATTGTGTGCGACGTTTTGCGGAACTGCAAATTTGCAAGTCTTCTGCTAAATTAAAGTTGTGCGGAATGACCCCCATATAGTTAAAACTCTGTTTGGTACCATGATGCTCACTACTTTTATCAGATGGCTAATTTCAGACCTTTTTTGTTTCTTTTTCCCCTAGAAGAACATATGAAGGGCAGAATTCAGGTTTGGGTTTATTGGAAAAGAGCTGTTCATCACACTCCCAGCTTGCCCTCTTCCCCTCCTCTTAAAGAACTGAGGGAGAACAGGCCTGGCTGAGGATGGGTCCTCCTTCCCTGTTGCAAGGCCAGATCAGGCCGGGTCCCTTGTTGCACTGACCCCCTCTAGGACAGGCTGACTCTATAGTCCCTTAACACTTTCTCCACTGACTAAAAGCACCTCAGCCTTTTTTAGATTGAGATTCATTCATCCGTTATCTTCTACAGGCACCTATTCAAGACTTCCACAGAACTAACTAGCTTAGCTGTTAAGGTGAAATAAAACTTGGTGTCTGCATATTGGTGACATTTCAGTCCCAATCCCTGGTCAGTCTAATGGCAATGGAACCACTGTAGCACCTTTGTTAGAATTTGCAAAATCTGTAGTGTTCATGATTCAACAGCATATCCTAAGGGGGCATCAGAAGAGATGTACACTTCCTGTTATTTTTCTTGTTATTTTTCAAATAATATCCACCTGTGTCCTGACTGGCTCAACTAGAGACTTCCTCCTCCTTTGAGCATACTTCCTCCCTGCTTGCCTCAGGAACAGAAGAACAGTTAGTCAGTCAGACTATTAGGACTATCCCTCTATTCTCTTTCTTTACAAAGTTATTTCTCTTCTCGATAAAGCTATTTGTTCTTTAAACACCAAGTGCTACACCGTTACTTTGCATATTTAAACTCTGCCAACAACCTTGAAGTAAGTAACCATACTGCTCAAGCTGGTAAAAATTTATAGTACCCAGGAGACGGATATCAGACTGGAAATTTCTCAGTTATGTATTTTCCCTCCTCCTGCAATTCTTCAGAGCCACCCAGTTTGTAATATAGAAATAAGCACTAAGCAAAATATCTGTAATGGCATCATTACATATCTTTTTGTAGAAGGTAAAAGAAAGCAGGAAGATAAAAGCACTGCATAAGAAAACATCCAGATTCCATAGATGTCATTTGAAAAGACTTCTATGTGCTTATTATTTATTAAAATATTTATATTTTGCCTTTTTTCTTGTTCAAGGTAGCTTACAATAACAGTTAAAATATCTCCAGTGAAAATCAAGGATAAAATAACAATCTCCAAATCCCCCTCCCCTTAAAAGTTGTTTGTTCAAATCCCAACATAAACCCAGATAAACAGGCAGGTTTTACAGCACCTCCTGTGGGTCTCCAAGGAGGGGGCCCCTCTTGCCCTTTAGCTGTGGTCAATAATTCCTTAACAACAATAATTTAGATGGCAGACTACTATACTAGCAGCAGTAAAGCCATCTTTATCAATCATTACCATTCTGTCCAAAAAACTGTACTTTGCTTACTTGTATAGACTGAAAGCTCCTACTAAAGGTCTTTCTTCAGTGCAAACCATTCATAGAGCACGTAATGACAGGATATGTTTGGTAGGGAGCTGAACATATCCCCTCTGCAAAAAAAAAAAAAATTAAACTGAGCCCGAATGCAGATGCGTTACAATAAAAGCATCCTGAGAAAGATGTAAGGCAACAATTAGAGCCAGAAAATTAGAAACTCTGAGGAACTTAATCAAAAAGGACAGTCTAATCAATGAAAAGTACACCACATGCTCTTGCCATAATTGCATTCCAGCCCAGATTTTTCATGGTAACAGCCAGCACTTAAAGTAATTGCATTCCAATAAAGATCAGTGGTCTACAGCTACCATGGCTTTAATATTTGACATATGGATCTGATCCCGTTTCAACTAAAAATTTATGGCAAAATGAAAACTTGAAATGAAATCAAAGTCAACAGCCAATAGCCTCTGCATGGTAACACAAACCAAACAACAAAGACCAGATCTAATCTGAAATATATAAATGCTAGTAAATAGAGCTTATATTATGCAAGTAGAGATACGCATTCCTGGCTGCTACTGGAAATCCCCCCCCCCCTTCCCCAGGGTAAACCCATGAAATGCACGAAGCAGGAACAGAACTCCCACAGCCTAACGTTTGTTCCCATCTGGGCTTTCACTAGCTCTGAGCTAGAGTGCTGCCCTCTATCAGAGGTCAAATTCATATCCTGAGTTTTGACTATGAGAGATAACAATGTCCCTTTACCAGACTTTTCTAGTAATCTGAGGGTTAGAGGTTTAACAAATTTTAACTTTCTGGGTGTTTTGGAAGTACCTTAACTGCTTTAGAAAATATTTGGGAGTCCTACATAATTGATATATCTGATTTCAGTTCTTTCTAGTAATCAGGTATCTTGGATTATGTATGTTCCAAAGTCAAAGGGGGCAGCTCTAGGAACACTTTCCAGAGAGTATGCCCCACTGGATAAAATAGACACAGCAGGGGCATAGACTTTTCAATTTCATGAGGGGGGGAGCTGGAGCTGGGCCAGAGGCCCAGTGACATCATAGGGAGGAGCCAGTGGCGTCACAGGGAGGGTCCTATGGAAGAGGGGCCATGGGGGGTTAAAGAGGGAATATGTACAGAGTTCAGAGTGCTAGTTGCTGTTATCTCATATTCTGTGAGTACAAACACATTTTGAGGCAATTCAGAACAGTGCCCATGGTAATGACTCATGACTCTAAATAAAACCCACAGTTACACCTCCTAGGCTTTGATCTACCTTGCTTTCTTAGCACATTGCTTTAAAAGTCCACCTTTAAAACATAGACATTCAGAACAAATAATTATTAAAATCACATAAATCAGTTGATGGGAAATGACTGCATTCCTGTGCATAGTTAATTTCTGCTTTCTATGTTCAGCTTGTAAAACACATTGGGCTTCAATATATCATCTTCAGATAGCTGAAATACAAGTTTAATATTTAATTAGCAACACATATTATTTATTTACATTTTTAAAAAAATGCCTGTATCATGCTGTATCATATTTATTAACATATTTATTAATGATCTAGATGAGGGGGTGAAGGGACTACTCATCAAGTTTGCAGATGACACCAAATTGGAAGGAATGGCAAATACTCCAGAAGATAGAGACAGAGTTCAACGAGATCTGAACACAAGGGAAAAATGGGCAAATGAGAACAAGATGCAATTTAATAAAGATAAGTGTAAAGTTCCCCCTTCAAGGATCGCTGCCTTGCCGTGGCAAGGGGGCTTGTGTAGCTCAGTGAAGCTATGAGCTATGCCGTGCAGGGCCACCCAAGATGGACAGATCATAGCAGAGAGCTCTGACAAAAGGTGATCCACTGGAGAAGGAAATGGCAAACCACTCCAGTATCTTTGCCATGAAAACCCAATGGACAGTTCCAAAAGGCAAAACGATATGATGCCGGAAGATGAGCCCCTCAGGTTGGAAGGTTTCCAATATGCTACTGGGGATGAGCAGACGGCTAATACGAGTAGCGCCACAATAAATGAAGCGACTGGGCCAAAGCCGAAAGGACGCTCAGTTGTGGAAGTAACTGGTGGCAAAAAGACAGTCTGATGCGGTAAAGATTTTTATTTCATATGAACCTGGAACGTCAGATCCATGAATCAAGGCAAGCTGGACGTGGTTAAACAAGTGATAAGATTGAGCATCAACACTTTAGGAATCAGTGAACTAAAATGGACAGGAATGGGTGAGTTTAATTCAGATGACCATCAGGTATACTACTGTGGACAAGAATCTCACAGAAGAAATGGAGTAGCCTTCATAATCCATAAGAGAGTAGGAAAAGCAGTCTTGGGATACAACCCACAAAACGAAAGAATTATCTCAGTTCGAATCCAAGGCAAACCATGCAAGATCACAGTAATCCAGGTCTAGGCCCCGACTACTGCTGCTGAAGAGGATAAAGTTGATCAGTTCTATGAAGCCCTACACCACCTTCTAGAAGCAACGCCAAAAAATGATGTGCTTATCATCATGGGGGATTGGAATGCTAAAGTAGGAAGCCAAAAGATAACCGGGATAACAGGCAAGTTTGGCCTTGGAGTACAAAATGAAGCAGGGCACAGGCTGGTAGAATTTTGTCAAGAGAATACAATGGTCATAGCAAACAACCCAAGAGACGACTCTACACATAGACATCACCAGACGGTCAACACAGAAATCAGATTGACTATGTGCTTTGCAGCCAAAGATGGAGAGTTCTATACAGTCAGTAAAAAAAAGACCAGGAGCTGATTGTGGTTCAGATCATCAGCTTCTTGTTGCAAAATTAAGGCTTAAATTGAAGAAAGTAGGGGAAAGCACTGGGCCATTCAGGTATGAACTAAATCATATCCCTGACGAATATACATTAGAGGTGACAAATAGATTTAAGGAATTAGATCTGAGACAGAGTGCCTGAAGAAATATGGATGGAGGTTCGCGACATTGTACAAGAGGTAGCAACTAAAACCATCCCAAAGAAAAGAAATGCAAAAAATCAAAATGGCTGTCTGAGGAAGCTTTACAAATAGCTAAGGAGAGAAGGGAAGTGAAATGCAAGGGAGAAAGAAAAAGATACACCCAATTGAATGCAGAATTCCAGAGAAAAGCTAGAAGAGATGCTTTCTTAAACGAACAGTGCAAACATATAGAAGAAAACAATAGAATGGGGAGGACCAGAGATCTTTTCAAGAAAATTGGAGATATGAAGAGAATGTTTCATGCAAAGATGGGTATGATAAAGGACCAAAATGGTAGGGACCTCACAGAAGCAGAAGAGATTTTAAAAAGGTGGCAAAATTATACAGAGGAACTATACAAGAGCGAGCTTAACATCCCTAATAACCACGATGGGGTAGTTACTGACCTGGAGCCAGACATCCTGGAATGTGAAGTTAAATGGGCCTTAGGAAGTCTGAGCAACAATAAAGCTAGTGGTGGTGACAGCATTCCAATTGAACTATTCAAAATCTTAAAAGATGATGCAGTAAAAGTGCTACACTCAATATTCCAGCAAATTTGGAAAACTCAACAATGGCCACAGGATTGGAAAAGGTCAGTTTACGTTCCAATCCCAAAGAAGGGCAATGCCAAAGAATGTTCAAACTACCGCACCATTGCACTCATTTCTCATGCTAGCAAAGTTATGCTCAAAATCCTACAAGCTAGTCTCCAGCAATATGTGGACCGAGAACTTCCAGAAGTACAGGCAGGATTTCAAAGAGGCAGAGGAACTAGAGATCAAATTGCCAACATATGCTGGATCATGGAGAAAGCTAGGGAGTTCCAGAAGAACATCTACTTCTGCTTCATTGACTATGCTAAAGCCTTTGATTGTGTGGAGCACAACAAATTGTGGCAAGTTCTTAAAGAGATGGGAATACCAGAGCATCTTATTTGTCTCTTTTTTAATATATATTTTTATTTTCATAAAGATTACAATAGAACAGAACAGATAATATAAGTTGTTAATACAAAGAAAGATTATGCTCTTCATTTGTTACACCTAAGTCCCCTTTTCATGTCCCCTTTTAGTTTATTTTCTTAAATAATTCAGATAAGGGCCCCATTGTTTTAGAACACCTCTTCTATCTTTGCAAAGTCCACTAATTTGTAGAATAGACTTTGGGTTTGAGCTCGGAGCCACTGTGGAGGTATACTTAATAGCATAGATTCAGCTTTCATAGGAAATCTAAGACCCCACATTTTCTGCACAATGGTGTGTATTTTTGCCCAGAACTTATAAACTTTTTCACATTTCCACCACATATGAATAAAAGAACCTACTTTGTCACCACATTTCCAGCATTTGTTATCACAGTTTTTAGCAATCTTAGCAATCACTTTTGGTGTCACATACCACCTATAAAACATTTTATACCAGTTTTCTTTAAGTATTTGACTATTAGTATACTTAGGGATTCAAGATAAGCCTCACTTGCAGAGATAAATATATAAACTGTTATTAAGCTATGTATGATTAAATGGATGCAAAATATTGAGACAAATGTGACAATAGAACAATGGGAACTAGCATGGTCTAGAATCTTATTTCTCTCTTGAGAAACCTGCAAGTCAAGAAGCAACAGTGAGAACCGGGCATGGAATCACTGATTGGTTCAAAAATTTTGGGCTGTATCAACAGGGGCATCACATCAAAATCACAAGATGTCATAGTCCCATTGCATATGGCACTGGTCAGACCACACCTGGAGTACTATGTGCAATTCTGGAGGTCTCACTTCAAGAAGGATGTGGATAAAATTGAAAGGGTACAGAGGAGAGCGACCAGGATGATCTAGGGCCAAGGGACCAAGCCCTATGAAGATAGGTTGAGGGACTTTGGAATGTTCAGCCTGGAGAAAAGGAGGAGAAGGGGACATGATAGCCCTCTTTCACTTGGAGGAGGGCAGGATGCTGTTTCCGTTGGCTGCAGAGGAAAGCACGCGCAGTAATGGGTTTAAACTACAAGTACAACGATATAGGCTAGATATCAGGAAAAATATTTTCACAGTCAGAGTAGTTCAGCAGTGGAATAGGCTGCCTAAGGAGGTGGTGAGCTCCCCCTCACTAGCAGTCTTCAAGCAAAGGTTGGATACACACTTTTCTTGGATGCTTTAGGATAGTGGTCCCCAACCTTTCTCAGGTCAGGGACCTCCTCCGGAGTGAGGGGAGAGCCGACGGCCCAGGTGGCGGTAACGCGCACGCATGGCAACTGCGAGCATGCGCGTTTTCACCACCAGGGAGCACTAACGCGCATGCACAGCAACTGCGCACGTGCGCGTTTGCTTCGCCGGCATGCCGGCAGCTGCGCCTGATCTTCCCTTCCTTCTCGCTGTGGGCGGGGGGAGGCAGGCACGGCTGCCGGTGGCCCAGTACCGTGGTCTTCGCAGCCCGGCACCGGGCCGCGGACCAGGGGTTGGTGACCCCTGCTTTAGGATGCTTTGAGCTGATCCTGTGTTGAACAGGGGGTTGGACTCGTTGGCCTGTATGGCCCCTTCCAACTCTATGATTCTGATTCTATGCTTGATCTTAGAAAGGTCATTATTCTACAAAGGTATGAGAATGACCTTTCTGAGGTGCAGGAAGGAACAGGTATGGTAAGGCCTATTCTGATAAGTTGTGCTAATTCTGGTAGTAGTTTAATGCAGACATTTTCCTGGTTCTCCACTGAACACACACAATCACATCACAAAGAACTAAAAGTTTAACTTTCTGCTCACTGCTTAATGGAATTGTAGATTACTTTTTTGAAGCGCTGTGTTTAATGTGTTCAAATGACCAAATATAAGCATTGGTAACTAGCATGGAGTAAGAAACACATTTCAACAAGCTTTGTGCATATCCATTTGCTTTTGCCCTAGGATCCCCTCTCTCCTCAAAAGATACAACTGAATCAACTCCCTATAATTTGAAGCCACCAACTGTAAGGAAGTTGCTCTAACATTTCAGTTAATAGGCAACAGCAACATGGGCTTTTCTTCTCATCTTAAAAAATAGCATTACATCAGCATAATGCTGTAGCGCTCCTTGCATTCTGCATGCCTGCTTGAAATGGCAGAAGAGAGCAACACGCTTTACATGCGACTCTCTTCCACCTGTCAATCAAGCCAGGCAACCAATCCCCTTTCTCAACCTTTTAAAAGGCCCATGATACCCACTCATTTTTTTTTAATTCCAACCTTCTCTGTTGAAATGGCTTCTTTGGTACCAAGGATCACCAGTCTTTTAGAGTAGATGGAGCACACCACACTTTAGGGTATGTGGACAAGCAGATGGTTCTTGAGGTACACCGGACTCAGACTGCGCATGACCTTGAAAGTGAGTACCAGTACGTTAAACCTGATCTGGTACAGCTACAGCTGCAGAAGGATTGGGATAATGTAGATTCTCCACAGTGATGCAAGCAGCTGCATTTTGGACTAGCTGTAATTTCCAGAGCAGGGATAAGGGAAGGCCTGTGTAGAGCAAGGTACAGCGATTCAGTCTAGAGATTACGCTTGCATAAATTACTGTGGTGAGGTGTTCTGGAGCCAAATAGGATGCTAGAAGCTTAGCTTGGTAGAGATGGAAAAATGCCAGTTGAGCTACTTTTGTGACTTGAGCTTCTATGGTTAAGGAAGCATCAAGGATCATGCCCAATTATGTAGTTTTAAGTTGTACACCAGGTTAGGAAAGCACGCTTCCTGGTCTGACCTTTTCCCACCTATTCGATGGACCTCAGTCTTTGAAGAGTTTCATGTGACTATGCCATATAGAATAAAGTTCAGATGTTTGAGATCCATAATACATTAACAAGTACACACTTTTTATTGCAACATGCACATTTTGTCACAGCCACTGCTGATGTGTTCCATCTAGATCACCCAAGATACTCTTGCTTCATCCTGGTGGGGAGTTTCTTCTCTCTCCACAGTCAAACCAACCATCACACACAGTCCAAAATAGATGCCTTTCCTGGTTTCTTCTGGTGTAAAGCTATGGCAAACATGCAGGGTTTTATTTCCTGAAGAGTGGGAGTTTTGCTGCTTTTGCCTATGGATACAGCAGCAGGGTAGGGAAGTCATGTGCCCCAGCTGCCATTGTACCCGAGACAATCATTTGGCACTGGTTGTCTGGGGGGGGGGGGTTGAGCTTCCCCCATCAACCCCTGCTAAAGTTTATGCCCCTGGTAGTTAGGATAGCTCTCTAAGTCACATGGAAATATTTAACTTCCATTAAAATATCTGTTCCCCTCCCCCAATAAGAACAACTGATCATCTGATGACTTCATCCCTTGGGCTTCATTATGAACATCTCCACACTAGTGATATCATTTGGCTTTGCCTTTTTAAAGGGCCAACTTATTCATCCATTTCTGCACTAAAATCTGCCTTTTCAGGCACAGACCCAAATTTCCCACTCACATACCCCCCAGCAAAGAAATCCCCAGATACTTAATCTGATTTTTTAAAGTGGGTTCTAATTCTAAAACTGTAGCATTCAAGGGTTTTGTCTGTGGTTGCCATTGTTCCCCACCCCTTCTAGCATCAATTCTGTTGCCAACCTCTTTTCCCTCCCTGCCCCGTTCTCATCCAACTTTGTTCGCCTTTTTAAAAAGGGGAGCTGACAATACCAGTTATTATCTTACCAGCTTCTGGGAGATTGATCAATTGACTCCTACCATTCCCTGCCCCTATTTTTTCTGTCTGTACTCCCCGATCCCCCCCTTTTTTCTGTGACTTAGCATTTTATCCATGCTGGAGGGGTTAGTGAGATTCGTAATTCACCAGCACTATTCCATCAGTGTGCTTCATCAATTGTTCCTTTCATAAATAAAGCATTTAACGTTTGTGTTTTCGGTGTGGTCTCTAAATTGGATACTGTTAACATATCTTGACCACAATTTTGGGAGGGGGGGGACATTTGTGTTTTCTGTGTGGTCTCTATATGGTCTACATGCCAAAGTTGGGGGGGCACTTCTAAATGGCTGAAAGAGCAAGTTGCCATTTTATATCAATGCAGTTGTTACTATGATTTCAGTGCGTTTCCCCTCAAAATTGAAGATAATATATCCAACATCAGAGTTCATTCTAAATCCCACTAAAGTCAGTTCTGTTTGTTCTGAGCATTATAAGGCAATCAGGGTCAATCATTTTAAAATGGCAGGGACCAATGAATAGGTCTAGTAATTATGTAACAATGTTGGCCATGTGAGAAAGGGGGATAATGGGTCTATTCATTGTGTAACAGTGTAAAAACGTTCGAAAGTTGGGGGGAAGGATGCCGAGAAGTTTCCATTTCCTGTCCCTGGGCTTAAGTGCAGAAACTAAAAGGCAGGCTCAATTCTGAAAAAAAAAAAAGAGGAGGAAAGGAAGGCAAATGCAGAACACCGAGGAGCAATCACAAACAATAGAAATGGAAGTGATCCCAGAATAAATGCAGGGTGAATCTTCAGTGCAGAAATGGTCTACGAGTAGCTTGTCTGAGCATACCTCCTCATTGAATGGAGGCCTCTGAGAGCCAGCTTGGTGTAGTGGCACACTCTAATCTGGAAAACTGGGTTTGATTCCCCATTCGCTGTCACAGTTCTTTCAATTAGAACTAAAAAGAACTATTAAGATTATTTCTTGCCTTCATTATATGCCATCTTTCCCCCCATTGGGGACCCCAAAATGCCTTATAATATGCCCTCTCCATTCTGTCTTAATAGCTCTATACAGCAGATTACACTACAATACAGCTCAGAGAGAGTGACTAGCCCAAATTAACATGCTGCGACTGCAAAACAGGGAGTCAAACCGCCTAGATCCTAATTGAACACTGTATCAGGGGTGGCCAAGCTGTGGCTCTCCAGATGTCTGTGGACTACAATTACCATGAGCCCCTGTGAATTGGTCTATGGACATCTGGAAAGTCATAGTGTGACCCCACACACACACACACACTCTACACACTATACCACATTGACTTCAATTGACCTATTCCATTACCAAATGTAAACAGGCAGATTCAGTGATAAAAACTTACCCCTAAACTGAATCTTTATTTGAGTAATCTTTCAATTAAAACCAGTTGAAACTTGCAGCTAGCCCTACTATACACATGGCCACAAAAATGAAGCAACTAGCTTGTCCCTGCTGGATTAGGAGGATTGCACATTGCTATGCAAGAAAAGGCCACATATTATTGCACATTCATAACATGGCCACTATTTTTGCTCTTTTGCAACTCTGTTCAAGAGGCAGTATGCAGAGTGGCTCGTGCATTAGCAAAGCATCCACAGAGTATCGTTCTGCACTCCTTAATGTCTTCTCTGCAGGAGGCACAGTACAAATGATAGCACACAGGCATATTCAACACAAGAAAACATTGCATGTATTTATTTCTGCATAGATTAGGTGTCCATGTGAATGTGCCTTCAGGCCCTTTGATTTACCCTTATTACACACCAAAGCTCCTTAAACAAAATCCCTGAGATCAGACATTCCATCCAGCCTTGAAGAAGCCAATAATCTGCGGCTCGGCTTAAGCCGAGGCCGCCATTGCCGCGGCGGGTGGGGCGGGCGGGCAAAATGCGCGGGAGGGGGGAAGCCCAGTGCGCCTGCGTTGCCGGCGGCGGCGTGGCGCACTTGGATTGGTCGGAGAGGGCCAGCGCAGGCGCAGAGGAGCGCCTCGTGCTGTTCTGGCCCTCTTCGGCCTGGGACGTGGACGGGTTCGGACGCGTTCTGGGAGGCTCCGCGAAACGGCCGGAGCGAGCGGCGGAGCTTGCAGCTGCGTGTTGGGACGGAGCCGGGCGGTGATCGGAGCAGTCGGCTCCTGGGCGGCTCTGGGGGATTTCCACACCGGCGCGGCTCTTCAGGCGGCAGGGAAGGAGCCGGACGGCCTTGGCCCGGCGCGGAGCACGTGGGGCTTTTGTCTGCGACCCCCCCCCATCGTATCTGGGTCGGGATGGGCCCGAAGAGGGTGGGAAGCCACGGGAGGCCGGGAGAGGGTGGACGGCCGGAGTTGCCGGGCCCAGCCCCGGGCAGGCGGGTGGGGCAGCGGGCGAGCGCCTTGCGGGCCCGTGAGGCTTGGGCCGCAGTGGTGCCTGCACAGCGGGGCGGGACCGGGGCCTCGGGCTCCAGGGGGACTGAACCCAGGACCCCGCGGCAGCGGGGGGGTCGGGGCCCCGAAGATGAGGCCAGCGGGCCGCGGGGCCGCAGCAGGCACCGCGGGCACGTGGCGCGCGGGCCAAGGGCCCGGCCCGAAAGTCCTGGGGGCCGCAAGGAGGCAGGGAGGAGCCGATTGAGGGCTCGATTGCTCAGCAGCTCCAGCTCAGAGGGCACTCCTACGCTGGATGAGCCTCGCCGGGCTCCCACTCGGCAGCGAGGGCAGCGGCGGCGGGCCTCTGACCCGCGGGGCAGTGGGCCTCGGGAGGGCTCTTCAGCGGAGGTGGAAAGGGTTGCCCCGCCACCTAAGAAGAGGAGATCAGTTCCCAACACGGGCCGGATGGGGGCTGGAGCTGGCATGCGGGGCAGAGGTGATGGCTCGGGGGAGGAGGGTCCTTCCCGGGGGAGAGACGCCTCGGACATTGACTCTGTGATTTGTTGGAGAGGTTATTCTCGGGCCATGACTGAGATGTCCCGGGCTGGTGCGGCGGGGAGCCGGTCTTCAAGCTCCAGGTCCAGGTCAAGAAGCCAGGCCAGCTCCGGTGGGTCCCAAGCCGATCTGGCGGAGCGTAGAGAGCGGAAGAGGGACAAGATCCGGAGGCGTAAGAGGGGTTCCGGTCAGAGGCGTAGGGGCTCCCGCCTCAGTACATCCTCCTCGGGTGAGTTTTCGTCCGAGGATGATGGCGATGAGATTCATGAAGAAGGGAAGTATTGGCTTGAAGGGGCCTTCGTGCCAGGGCTTCCTTCGTGGCTGAGGAGGAGGCGGGAGGTGGCCAGCGCACTGCTGGCGTCAGAAGAATGGGAAGGTGTAGAGAAGGCCCCACCGGGCAGCTACACAGATGCAGAATCCCCTCCGGGCATCCATTTACCCAAGAGGCTACGGGAACGGGCCCTTGAAGGGTATTACGTGGATTTGTTCGCATTTGTGCGGACTGGTAACAAGAAAGGGGATACGGGCAGGAAGCAAGACAGGAAGAGGGCGGAGCCGTTTAAGGGCGAACGTTCTTTCGGCAATTGGCTGCGGGGCTTTGCCGAATATGCCGCGCTAATTACAGCGGCCTACCCCGAGAGGGGTTGGCACTTGAACAGGTACCTAGGCCACGTCTTGGAGGCCAGGGAGCTGGCGGGGGATGAGGCGGCCCTGGAATACGATAAGTGTTTCAGGGAACTTGCCTCCCACAATGCCCTGGCCCGCTGGGACACAAAGCACCATGATACGTGGTTGGTGAAGGTGGGTCCCAGCGTCAAGGCCCAGCGGGAGAAGGAGCGGAAAAGTGGGGGCAGGCGCGAGGTTGCTCTTCCCTGCTGGGATTACAACAGGCGTTCCTGCAAAAGGAAGCAATGCCGGTTTAGCCACACGTGTGAGGGGTGTGGTGGCGGTCACCCGGGGTCTAGCTGCCAGAGAGCTGGGGATGCCCAACAGCCCTTTCGTGGGGCCCGATCCTCCGGACGGAAGGAGGGAGGATCGGGGGGCAACGGTCCTTCCGCCAGCAAATCCGCCTGAGGGATCCTCAGAGTTCAGCTTGAGCATGGCGCCTACACCTGTAAAACTGGCGGCCTTGCGGCCCATGCTGGAGAGGTACCCGAACAAGGAGGCGGCGGCGTACTTGCTGGCAGGGTTTGAGGTAGGTTTTAGGATCCCTTATTCTGGGGACAGGGTGGCCACGGTCAGCAGGAACCTGAAGTCCGCCAAGGACATGCCGGAGGTGGTACGGGAGAAGATCCGCAAGGAATGCTCTGCTGGGCGGGTGGCGGGCCCATTCTCAGCCCCGCCGATTAAGAACTTGAGGGTTTCTCCGTTGGGGGTGGTGCCCAAGAAGGCTCCCGGGGAATACCGCCTGATTCATCACCTATCCTACCCGAAAGGGGGGTCAGTGAACGATGGCATCGACCCGGGTCTCTGCTCGGTCCGGTATGCCTCGTTTGATCAGGCGGTGCGTATCGTGCGGTCCTGCGGGCAGGGCGCCCTCATGGCAAAATGTGACATCCAGTCGGCATTTCGTCTTTTACCGGTTTTCCCGGGAGACTTCTGCCTGCTGGGTTTCACGTTTCAGGGCCAATGGTACGTGGACAAGGCCATGCCCATGGGGTGCTCGGTGGCGTGTGCAGCCTTCGAGCGATTCAGCACGTTTTTAGAGTGGGCCATTCGGGACAGGTTGCGTTTCAAGGAAATCACGCACTACCTCGATGATTTCTTGTTTGCCGGCGCCAGGGGGTCCACGGAGTGCGGGGACAGGCTGCGGTCCTTTCAGGAGCTGGCCGCGGAGTTAGGGGTGCCGTTAGCAGCCGCCAAAACAGAGGGCCCTGCGAATCAGATTACATTTTTGGGGATCACTCTGGATTCCGTGAGTGGGGTCTCCAGGCTCCCCGAAGAGAAGCTGGGGGTACTGAAGGGCCTCATAGCAGGCATCCTGGAGCGGCCCAAGTGCACGCTGAGGGAATTGCAAGTTATGCACGGGCACTTAAATTTCGCTTGCAAGGTGGTGGCGCCTGGCAGGGCTTTCTGCGCCAGGCTAGCCAGGGCCATGGCTGGGGCGAGCAAGCCACAACATCATATCCGCATCACCAAGGGCATAAGGGATGACCTCCAGGTTTGGGGGTCTTTTCTCGAGCACTATAATGGGGTTTCCATATGGCAATCTGACATGGACTTGGGCCGTGAATTGCAGGTCCATTCAGATGCGGCCGGGGGTGCGGGATTCGGGGTTTTCTATGACAACCAATGGTCCTGTGGCCGCTGGCCAGCGGAGTGGGGGGAAGGCGTACGGAGGGACCTAACGTTCCTCGAACTGTTCCCCATAGTAGTGGCCTTGGAGATATGGCAAGGGAAATTTAGCAACCGGAAGGTCCTGTTTTGGTGCGACAACCAAGCGGTCGTCGCCGTAGTTAATAAGCAAACATCCAAATCGGAACGGGTCATGAGGCTGGTACGTTCCATGGTACTCCGATGTTTGCAGAACAATATTTCCTTCAGGGCCAAGCATGTGGCGGGCGCCCAGAATGAGTTAGCTGATGCGCTCTCCAGGGGCCAGGCAGACAGGTTTCGTCGTTTGGCTCCCCAGGCATGCCCAACGCCGGAGACGTTCCCAGAGGGCATTTGGCGGCTTGGAGACGATTGATCTTCCGAGGGGCGTTGGCTTCCTTGGCGCCAGCCACGCAGAGAACTTATGAGGGAGCAGCGAGGAGCTACTTGCGGTTCGCCAGGGGAGTTGGTCGCCGGGAGCCTTGGCCCATGCAAGAGGATTTAGCCTTGAGATATCTGGCTGGCATGCGTGCTGCTGGGTTCGCAGTCAGGACCATGAGGCTACAGTTAGCGGGTCTATCATTTTGGAGCAAGTTGTGGGGCTGCTGGGACCCCGGCACGTCGTTCCTGGCGCGCAAAGCGGTCACGGGGTGGGGCAGGATGACTCGCCCGGGCACAGACGCCAGGCGGCCCATAACCAGGGAGGTGCTGGAGGACATAGTGGAACACACTGCAAATGTGTGCCATAACACTTACGAAGGGGTCCTGGCACGGGCGGTTTTCACACTAACCTTCGCGGGGGCCTTCCGGGTGTCCGAGGTCGTAACGGCATCGCGGTTTCAGCGCGATGCCGGGCCTCTAACAGTGGGGGACGTGTCCTTGCGGGGGGACCACCTCGAGGTCTGGGTGCCCAGGGCAAAGAATGACCAAAGGGGCAGGGGTCATATGGTGTCCGTGTGCAGGGCTGATGACCCAAGGGCATGCCCGGTGATGTCTATGCGTGCGTATCTGGCATGCAGGCCCAGGGTGCCGGGTTGCCTGTTCATACACCAGGACGGCACCTCTCTGTCCAAGTACCAGTTCAGCGCAATAATGCGTCTGTGTTTGCAAAGGGCGGGACTGGACCCCAGGCAATATGGCACGCACTCTTTTCGGATTGGGGCGGCCACTCAAGCATTTTGTGACGGGGTGTCGCCTCAGGGCATCATGCGGTTGGGCAGGTGGAGGTCTGGGGCGTACAAAGGGTACGTGCGGCCTGGTATGGTGCCTAACGTTTGACTTGTTTCAGGATCCATCTCTCCATGTTTGGTGCTGGTATGCGGGCACAGCTACGTGTTCTGGGGTGAACGTCATGCAACTGGATCCAGCTGGGGGAGACACCTGGGCCTGCAAGATCGAGTTCGGCTGCACTGGATGGGGCGACGAGGCATGCGTTGGAGGGAGCTGGTGGATCTGGTCGCGGATGCAGTGTGGCACGGAGGCCCCCCGGAAGCTGTGGTCATACACCTGGGTGGTAATGATCTGCCTGCCACGAAAGGTGTAGAGCTGCTAAACTGGATGAAACGGGACCTGTCCATCCTGGTTCAGCGGTTGCCCCGGGCTGTGCTGATATGGTCCAGCATGGTGGAGAGGCGTTGTTGGAGGCGGGCCAGAGCACCAAAGCGGGTTAATTTGACAGTTCGGAAGATTAACAAAGTTATGGCACGTTATGTTCAAAAAATTGGGGGTCTGGTCGTTGACCACCGAGCCTTGGAAGGTTGCCAGGCGGCTATGTATAGGGCCGACGGTGTCCACCTATCAAGCCGGGGTATGGATATCTGGCTTGGGGGCTTGAGGGCAACCTTGGGTGAGTGGTTAGAAGGCAAGAGGGTTGGCGGGAGCGATGGAGGCTTCCATCGTTCTAGTGGCGGGTTGGCAGAGGACGGAGCCGGTTTTGGGGGGAGTTCGCCCTGCGTGGCCAACTCCCTAGGAAAGGGACCTCCTTAAAGAGGTGGCGGGTTGTGAGCGGGTGCCAAGCCCGGCTGGGCTTGGCACAGATTTTCACAGAGCCAAGTGGCCCTGGACGGGTGCTGAAGAGGTTTGCGCCTCCTCCGGCGTCCAGGGTGGAACACTTCCCGGGTAGCGATGGGCAATGGTTGAGGGAACCTGGGTTCCCGGACGGGAACAAACAGGAAGTGTAAAGCCATTGCCAGGGAAAATGAGGCAGTCGGCTGACTGCTCCGGCTCCTAACCCTCTGCCATGCCAACCCTCGTAAGGGTGGTGGTAAATAAAGTTGTGGCCTTTCATGCCAACACGTGTGTGCGTATTTTATTAGCCCGGAACTCCCACCCTGCAAGGCAATACTGGTGGTGTTCGGAACTATCATAGCTGCATGACTGGCAAGTTAATGCTGTTTTCCTCCTAGGAGATTACAGAGATTTAATTAAGCTCCTGTGTTTTAATAAGGAACTCATTTTAATTTTTAAAAAGCCATTTTGAAAAATGGCAGTGAGTCTGAATGGCTGGCTGTATGCGGCCTATATAAAGTCCATTGGTATATAATCACTTGTACCTACAATAATGGGGCCTTTGTTAAGGCAAGCATATGGAATAAAAAAGCTGGCAGTGGGGAGATGGCAAGGAAGTATTTCATTCTGGATCTGATTAGCAATTAGGAGCACATGTAGAAATCCTTTGGTGACACATGACATTAAGGTTTGATCTTCAGGTAGCCTGAAGTCTTGTCGCTCTGCTGGGAACCTTCCTGCCACAGTTGATACAGTTAGTGAACTAGAAGCTCCATGGCCGTTGTGGGGGTTAGTGTTTGATGGCTTCAGACAGTTCTTGACAACCAATGCAGACAAATTGCTGAGTTCAGTTACGGCGACCACTTGCCCCTTAGATCCCTGCCCGTCCTTACTGCTTAGGTCAGGTGAACAGTGGGTTGGAGGCCCCTTGAGGGAAATTATGAACCTCTCCCTTACATCAGGACATTTCCCAGAGTGGGTCAAGGAGGCAGTGGTTCACCCTCTACTGAAAAAGCCATCACTAGATTCACAGGACCCCGCCAACTACTGACCGGTTTCACATCTTGCATTTCTGGGAAAAGTAGTGGAGCGGGCTGCAGTAGACCAGCTCCTAGAATTCTTCGAGGAAACTTTGGCCCTGGACCCATACCAGTCAGGCTTCCATCCTGGTCACGGGGTGGAGACCACACTGGTCGCGTGACAGATGGTATCCAGCGCCAGCTGGACTGGGGTAGATAGGCCATCCTCGTACCTCTAGACCTCTAGACGTTTTACATGGTCTACCATGAACTGTTGGTCCACCACCTCGCCAGAGCCGGGATTAGTGGAACTGTGCTACAATGGCTGTTCTCCTCTCACAGAGGTTTGCTGTGAGGGATGATTTCTTGGACCCTCTAGGGTTCCCTTGTGGAGTTCCACAGGGGGCGATTCTCTCCCCCACATTGTTTAACATCTACATGCGCCCTCTAGCCCATCTGGTCCTGGGCTATGGGCTGGGTTGTCACCAATATGCGGATGACACCCAGCTCTGTCTCCTAATGGATGGACAGACTTCCCCCCAGAAACATCTGCCAGTTGTTTGGAAGCAGTGGCTGGATGGCTCGGGCAGAAACTTAACTCCTCCAAGATGGAGTTCCTGTGACTGGGAAGACGAGGGCGTGATCAGGAAGCATGCCTCCCATGCCTGGATGGGGTACAATTTACACCTGTACCAACCACCAGGAATTTGGGGGTGATCTTCAATGCCTCCCTTTCCATGCAGGCTCAAGTCACAAATGTAGCCCGTATGGCATTTATTCATCTGCATCAAGTAGGGCTAATGCCCTCTTAACATCTGGCCACAGTGCTCCATGCAACGGTTTCTTCCAGGTTAGACTTCTGTAACTTGCTCTGTGTGCGCCTACCTTTAGCTTGGACCTGGAAATTACAGCTGGTACAGAATGCAGCTACAAGGGTCCTCACTAGTACACCTTGGAGGGGCCACATTCAGTCGGTGTTGCATCATCTTCATTAGTTGCCAGTCTGCTTCCAGATCAAGCTTAAGGTTTTGACCCTTAAGGCTATACGCGGCTTCGGCCCTATATATCTGTGGGACTGTTTGTCTGCCTATGCCCCCTTCAGGGCACTACATTCTGCTGGTATGAATCTGCTGGTTGTCCCAGGTCCCCAGGACATTCTCCTGGCCTCGACCAGGGCCAGGGCATTTTTGGCCCTTGCCCCAACCTGGTGAAATGAGCTCCCGAAAGAGCTGAGGCCTCTGTCAGAGTTATCAGCTTTCCGCAGGGCCTGCAAGATGGAGGCCTTCCGCCAGGCATATGGTTGAGGCCAGGTTGAGATCCTGGAGTTACCATCAGGGGATCCTCTAGAGCAATGGTCCCCAACCACCAGTTCGGGCACCGGGACCAGTCCATGGATCAGTCAGTACCTGGCCGCGGCTCCTCCTCGTCCTCCTCCCTGGATGCTGCCTCGGGGGCTGCCCTGCCACTCTGTCACCAGCTCACCTTTGGTGCTCTCCAGCGGCTGCCATGGCTGGGGCTCCCCTTCTGCATGGCACAGCATAGCTGCTGCTGGCAGCGCCCCACAGCAGGTGGTGAGAAGACAGGGGCACCGGTGGGAAAGCAAGTGGAGCAGGGACTCAGGTGGTGACGACGTCCCTTGGCAAAAGACTACCCCCACCCTGGGCCTCAGTAAAATTGTCAAGTGTTGACTGGTCCCCGGTGATAAAAAGGTTGGGGACCACTGTAGAGTCAGTGAGATCAGGACCCTTGCTCCTAATGAAAGAGCTCTTGACCATCATTTGGACAGGGAGTTGGGAGTTAATTCTAATGTACAGCCATCCTTTAATGTGTCAGGGGATTTTTAGTGGTTATATTGTTTTTATTATTTTTATTGTTTTATTGTAAACTACCTCGAGTCTTTGAGAGCGGTGGTATATAAGTCTAAAAAGAAATACAAATAAATAAAGGGTTCAAGCAAAACATTTAGCAACAACTCTGGGATGTCTATGGTGCTTTCTGCATGCACGGCTTAATTTTGATTATCACTGAAGTTTTGAGCAGTATTAGAGAATTTAAGAAAAAGCCTGAACAATCTGAAAACAGATCTATTGTGTGAAGCTCCCATCTAATTACTTTTGCTGTCGTTCCTCTTAAGAATTGTTACGGATTGCTGTTGTGCGGCAGGGGATAGAGTGCCAAACTCTCTCCTTGTTATGCAAGATTACTAGATGGGCTTGGGGAAGTCACCAAACTTTCCTGGGAGATTAAATAAAATGGGGGCATGCTTGTGAACAGACCTGTTTAGGATTGCCTCTACACCCAATAGGGTTTTCAAGGCAAGAAACCTTAGAAGTAGTTTACTGTTGCCTACCTCTGTATCATGGCCATGGTATTCCTTGGAGACCTCCCATCCATATATTAGCAAGGGCTGATCCTGCTTAGTTTCACAAGATCTGACATGATTAGGCTACCTGTGCTATCCAGGTCAGGAGGACCACTAATAGCCTACTTAACTAAAACATCATAGTTGCTGCTGCTTTTCCTTTTTGGAAACATGATCCAAAGCCATGATATATAATTGGTGCCTTTGAAAAGAAGCAAGGATATTTCATAACTGTAGCAGAAATTATTGCCATTCTGTACTTTCT
Source organism: Paroedura picta (assembly GCF_049243985.1). Taxonomy (NCBI): domain Eukaryota; kingdom Metazoa; phylum Chordata; class Lepidosauria; order Squamata; family Gekkonidae; genus Paroedura; species Paroedura picta. The sequence goes on from NC_135369.1 coordinate 51,982,672, forward strand.
CTTTCAAACAAAACACAAACAAAACTAAAGTTCAGAATGCCTGAAATACCTAACCTGACATTAAAAAGTCAAGCAATGCATCAACAATAATTCCATGGTGAGGTTGCATTCCTTACTATTGGGAGACACGCCCAAATAATTTTAAATTTTATTTCTTTGCCATGTAGACATCCTGGGATATAACAGGATTTGAAATAACTGAAGTTCACTTAAAACTAGGGTTGGGCGCTTCGGTGCTCGAAGCAGCCATTCGCTCTCGCCACGGGGGGGGGGGAGGGGAGTGTATGGGCCCGCTGGCGTGCTGACACCCGCACCTCCCTCCCCCTCATGGTGCTGCACTGGCTGCGGCGGGAGCGAACACCCATTTCAGGCACCATAGCACCCAACTCTACTTTAAACAGTGGGGAGCAAGTAGGCGGATTTATAATTCCTGACAGGCTTCTTTAATGCTACCAGATATCTTAGTGTGACCCTATATCAGGGATTTGGGAGCTTAGGGGACAGGAAGGCAATTTGCAACCATTTTTGAAAAAAGAAACTGTGATGTTTGGCATACTCAGGAGAAGTACATCGCATCCAGATTCAGACAGACATTCATTGCATATACACGGCCACAAAGTGAAGTTGGGCAGTTTTCTGTGCTAGCACACACACACACACACACAACATATCCCAGGGGACAGTATGAGCAACACAGAGCTGTATTGAATGTGTATATATATCCTCCAAGCAGAAGGTTCCAAATTCAGTCTTGAGCATCTCCAGCTAAAGGATCTCTCATGTCCAGTGCTGGGAAAGATCTGTCTCTACTTGACAGCCAAAGCAGCCAGGCACTTTCCTTTTGGGAAGAAAACAAAAGATGGGGATATGTAACTTGTCTTAATGAAGCCAAACTACTAAATTTAGCCATATTAGATCTTGAAATATCTGCATAGAGTCACCAAAGTATGTATTTTTCCTAAGGATATCTCCTTTTCCAGCTTTCTTCTTGCCATCTCCACCCAGTCAAATTCCATCTATACAGGGAAATGTATGATTCCATTGCCAACAAGACTTTCAGTGAGAATAGCCTAAAGATTTTCCAGGAACTATTAAGTCTACTTAAGAATAATGAAGTACACCAAATGAGTTAGCAACCACAAAATGTTTCTAGCAGGGATGTGGAAACTAGAAACTGTAAGACATTTAGGAATTTACTATAATTTGGGAGAAGTTTTTTTTTCTTAAAAAGTTTTAAGAGACATGATAAATATAGAGGCTAAGATTGTTGGGAACAGCCCAATCCTGAGGGATACTGTGGTTGTAGTAGTCAGCCACTGATCTAAAAGCGGTGCCACTGTTCCTTTTCCTACAGACCCTCCACAGGGCAACTTAACAGCATGCACCCTCTGCAAGGAAGGCAGGCCAGGACAACTCTGGAAACACCCACCAATCTAACATCAGTAGCCAATGATGTCTCTCTGTGACCCATTATGCATGGGAGCAGCCACGCCGGGCTGCTGCTGGGTCCGGGGTGGAATGCCCCACCACTCTCCCATGTATGCATGGGGGAGGGAATCCCCCAGCGTATGCGGACTGCCCTGCCGTAGCATGTGCGTGTATACAATGCTTGGGCTGGAAAGCCTGGTGCACTGCCTCGTGGCGGTGGCAGCAAGGGGCAGGAGGCCCCCACCACACAATGGAGGGGAGCAGCATGCCACTCTCCCACCAAGGTGGGGGGAATGCCCTGGCCAGCTCCCTGGAGCTGACAGGGACATGTGGTGTCCCTGCAGGGACACCGTAGGTCAGGGGAGGAGCATAATCTTCCAATTAGGCACAGCACTGGCCCGACCAAGCCCCTGATGGCACCCACATAACCTCAGAGAACGCGGACGAATCCACATTCCCTTACCACGGGCCATGCGAGGACCTGAGTTGGGCCAGGGCTGGGCGGTGCCCGGAAAGGCAGCGATGTCAGGCATAATCTGGGATTAGCCCTGCAGCCCTGTCATTGCCAGGCCGGGCATTCTGCCCCGTGCATAATGGGTCTGTGAGTGGTGCACACAGGCATGGTGAGTCTCTGCCTATCATTCTGGCCACTGCCTCCTGAAGCAACCTTCCCCCACAGAGAGAAGAAGAGTCATTTTTATACCCTTCTTTTCTCTACCTTAGGGAGTGTCAATGTGGCTTACAATCGTGTTCCTTTCTTGTCCCCACAACAGTCACTTTGTGAGGTAGGTGGGGCTGAGAGAGTTCTGAGAGAACCATGACTGGCCTAAGGTTTCCCAGCTGTCTGCAGGTGGAGAAAAAGTGGGGACTCAAACTCAGTTTGCCCAGTCAAAGTCCACCTCTACACTATCCTGGCTCTCATGGAGCAGACAAGGAGGAAAGACCCAGCAACAGTGCAACATCAACAGAGGCATGTGGCCAAAGCATCTTCCCCACCCCCTGAACAATGGAAAAGGGCATCCATGCAGCAGACAGGATGCCCATGCTTCCCCCAGCAAGAGTCAGCTGGTAGCAAAAGTGGAGCCCACATAAAACCATCCCTCCTCAGTGCCACAGCCTTCCATTGCAAATTGTAAAAAGAGGAAAAGACAGAGGCCAGGCTCAATCACACAGCCCCAAGACCATGGCTCAGCCAAGAGGAAAGGTGTAAAGGCAGTATGACATCTGACACTCCACTTCATCCCTGACAGCACAACCAGTCATGCGGGGCCAGATAGAGAACATTTGCAAAAAACAAGCAAGTCTCAGTGGAAAGGCACTGTGGTAGATCTCCTGCCCAGGTTCAGTCTCCATATGGAATGTAATCAGTGGCAAGCAAAAGCCTCAGAGCTGACATCTGGCCCCTGCAAACCACGAAAGAGGGAACAGGAGTGGAGATTCATCATACTGGCAAGGATGCCCTTTCACAACCCCTGTATTACAGACACTCACTGAGAGAATAGCGGCTTACAGTGCACCACCAAACGGATGGGTTTATCAGATGCCAGCAGTGCTATGGGGGAGTGTGGGTGCACCTCCCCTACAGCAGCCACACACACACACTTGGATGATCACCATCCTGTTCCTCATGCAAGCTACACATTGGCCAGCAAAGTGTGTGTAGGTGTAGGTGGGGAGGACCAATATGTATGGATAGTCTTCAAGGTGACACTGGACCTGTTATATCATACAGATGAACATCACAGAGTTACAGCAACACCATAGAAACCAACAACAGCAATCCCAGTGTGGGCATCCCTGATTCACAACCCAGCCCCCATAAGTGAAAACAGGAGATCATCCCAAGGAGAAGTCACAAATGGAGGTGGGTGGTGGAACCAGGAGGGGTGTAGAGCAAGTCATGTGCATACAGGTGCAGAGTTGTCAAATTCGCAGACTTTATTGAAGAGCAAATTGTCATGTGGTCAATGGGGTGCCATCACCCTTTTTCATGTATAGCTCCTATACCTTATGGGCTTATCATGGGGCTGTAGGAACATAAGATGGGATGTCCTATCCCAGCATGCCTGTAAATTTGGCAGACTTGACAAAGGGTCCCTTAGGTGCTTGGCTACCTGGTCCACCGGGCACACTGGGGCAGCTTCCATTCACCCCAAAGCACAATGGTGCCCTGCCTCCACTCTGGAATGAGGAGGTGCCCCAACAAAGGAGTATGCTAGCCCAATACAGGGCTTCCAGTGTCTCTCCCCACCCCAGTCTCATAGACTGATCTCCTGAGCCTGCTTTCCAGGAAATATCCCCTATCAAATATAAGGGGGAATTCTGCTGGGTGGCTTTGACTGGGGTCACCTCCATAAGCACACCATGAGCCTCAGGTATCGGAGCCAATATTGTCAGGCTTATGCGAAGAGGACAGGGGAGATGGGTGCAGAGCCCTGGGCTGGATTCCCACCCCTGTTCCTACCACCAAACTCCAAGTGCACATGATGGGAACTCCGAAGATGAGTACCATGCCACAGGCCTTGCCTACTGAACCCCTGGGGTGGGGGAGATGTGGTATGGAGGAGGGACCTGGCTATCATTGAGGAGGGTGCAATTCACTGAGGTAGTAGTTGGCATCCTGTGCTATGCCAGGCCTTGTGGATAAGGGCATGCCAAGGCGCACTTGGCCTTTCCCATTGTATGCACACCTATGAGTCACACTGTGCTTTTTTGCTGGCATAACTTTCCACGTGTTCTGAGAAGGGGTTCCCAGCATATTTTAGAGATATGCTAGCATGGCTTGTAGACATGCCATCATAGCACTTTGTTAGGTCCCTGTGCAGTTTCACACATACTTACTGCCAACAGCACACTGAAAAGGCACTTCTGCGCACCCAAGGAGCCTTTGGTTCCTTAAATCAAAATTTCGTACTTAAATTTTGGATCTTAAATGTCATAGCGCCATATGAAGATGCCCTTCACAAAGTCAGTTGATTAGCCAACCCAATGCACTGTTGTGTACAACTAATTAGCTCAAAGGCAAAGAAGGATGTTTCCAGATACTTACTATCCAAGATTGTATAGTTGGAGAGGCCAGGCTTTGAACCTGGGGCCATCTGAGTGCAATACAAACATACTGCCAGGAGCTACAGTAACAACTGGGATCCACAAAGCACCACCAACTGCACTAATGGCAAATGGTTTATGAAACTGCAGTCAAAAGCAGTTTATGATATGACATTTGGGAGTTGGGGTGCAAAGGGTTTGGTGTTCATTGTCAAAATGCCACCAGACAGTGGTTCTTCAGAGCCTTGTCAAAGATGTCAGATAAGTACCCTGAGATGAAGCCTTTTGCATGATGTGATATCTCTATGAAACTGAACAAGCCTCTTCTGCAGAAATATTTGCTTCACAGAAATTGCTTAGGAAAAGGGTTATTCACAGATGACACGTTTTATTTTGGGGTTTTTAACCAGTTTAACTTTGTAGCCTTTGTAGAATGCTATAACAAAACAGAAATAATAAAGCAAAATTTGAGTTTGGCTGCAGAGACCTATGCTAAAATCAGAACTCTAAACTGATATCCAATTTTCTGTATAAATCTCATTTTCCATGGCAGATCTCTGCATGGTGCCATATAATTGCTTTAAAAGTAAATACTGCAGTAGCAACTGATAGCTTTTCTGGCAGCTGGAGAGAAAATGGTTTTCTAATTAAGCATCAGAGATGCTTTGTCTAGTCTATTACCTGATTTGGGTTGTTAAATCCATTAGCAAGCTATGAGCTGTTGAATCTAATGCTTCAAACTTTCCTCAAATTCTACAGCCACACTTTAGTGGCTGTCATACTGAATTATTATTATTATGTAAGTTTCCTTAAAATATTACTAATAAAGCTTTATATCTCTGGAGAACACCTAACATTCTGCATCGTTCATTAACCACAGCATATTCTTGCTTAAATCTTGTTTCAGTGGGGTTTAAGTCAATATTTTACTTATGAGCAGAAAAATGAATTATGGGATAAAGGAACCTAATAAACGCCATGGGATTCAGCACTTGCTCTTCTTTGAGTAGAGCTAAGGAAGTTATACCATAACCGATTAATGCACGGGGCAGAAAGTCAGGGCTGGTGGTGATGGGGCAGCAGGGCCAGTCCCTGATTATGCACAATGTCGCCACTATCTCGGCCACAGCAAAACCCTGGCCAGACACAGGGCTTTGGATGGGCTGCAGAAGGGGAATGTGGATACTTCTGCGTTCCCTGTGTTGCCATGGTCGTCATCTTCAGTCCTGTTTGGCTGGCTCCGTGCGTAATGGAAAAGCTTCTCCCCCAACTTACGATGTCCCTGCAGGGACACCGAATGCCCTGGATGGCTTTGCGGCACCATGGAGCTAAATGGGACAGTCTTCCACCCCCACAATGGTGGGTTAGCTGCATGCCGTTCCCCTGCCATTGTGTGCTGGGGCCCCCATGCCCCCTGCTGCCACAGCTGCTGCACAGCGCAATGGGCTCTTCCAGCCCTGGAGTTATGCATGTCGACACACAACATCAGGGCAGTCTGCATGCGCCGGGGGATGGAATGCATACTCAGGAAGCACTGGGGCATGCTACCCTGCAGCAAGGAACCAACAGCGGCCCAGCATAACCACTGCCATGCATAATCAGTTCATGGGTCTCCCATAGCTTTCTAAACATTGTATCTAAAAGGGTTGTTAGAGAAGCTCCATGTCCACTGTGCCCTCTATAATGTGAACATTGTCTTAAGTACTCTAATATTTGGAAACAGTTATTAGCAGTTGAAGTGCATGTACCAGAACTTAATAGAGGGGAATATGCATAAAGCTTGTCAGCAATTCAGTCTTGAAGGTCAGTGAAAAGAGGAAATTATCTCTCACAAAAATACCATGAGTTAGATCCTGTGACTCCTATCCACTCAGAGGAGAAGGCTTTGTCCAATGGAACAAGCTTTCTTCCTCTTCCAGAGCATGTCTCTTTCCTCTGGATCATGGAAATTGTACAATTCAACCATGTACAACTGCGATTTCTACAGTACAATCATTTTATTGGCACAACAGGAGACACTGCAGTCTTTTCTTTGTGGAAACCATCTGATTAAGTCAGCCTTTCTCACCTTTTTTTTACTGTTGAGAAACCCCCAAAACTTTCTTCAGGCTTTGAGAAACCCCAGAAGTGGCATGATCATGCATGGTTGGGAAGCATAGCTATGTACATGGCCATCCGGGGACAGGCCCCTTCCCACCCTCTCCAGGGCCATCATTGGCCCTTTGGGGGGGGGGCAAATAGACATGACCAAATATGGTTACATCACCAGATAAACTCTGGTTGAGAAAGCCTAGATTAAGTGAAGAAACTTCTTAGTGAGGCTGTTTAAATAAAGAAAAACCTCAAAAACAGAGCTAGAACACAAGTATCTTTTAGCATCACCATCTAGCTCTTTCTGGCTAATTGTTTGACAATATACTTTCCATGGTGAACTTGCAACTACAACCCAGAACCTATAAACCTACCTATTGATGTGGACAGATGTTGGAAGAGTAGATTCTCCCTGGCTCCACAACCAAACTGACCATGTAGCTCAGTATCATCATCCACTCCTCACCAACAAATAACAATTCCCCTTGAAGATTATTTCTCAGATCTTCTTCCTGAGATCCTTCAGCCAGAGAGTTCAAGGAACCTGAGACCTTCCACATGCAAAGCTGATGTCCTGCCACTGACAGATAACCCCAAGGAGATACCCTGAAACATTCACAATCTTAGTTTTTAGGCAAAAGTTAGCATACTGTGGCTTTATTCCTCACCAAAACTCAGACACATAGTTATTACTTGATACTTATTGTACTTGTGAAGTCTGAAGTGTGCCTCTAATTAGATTCTTACAGGTGATAGCAAAATAACAGTTTAGGGAGTGGGATAGGATGGAAACATTCAGACCACTACGGTCTGAGGACCCAGACTTTAATATTCTTACACCTGACTTTATTCTGGCCACTGTTTTGTTTTTTAATCAAGTGGTAACTGGGTATCAAATCCTAGTATTATACAAGAGTTCTGTACCTGCAGGACTGCTTCTCCCATTATCATCCCACTCCCAAAAAAAGAGCACTATGGTCCATGGACCAAAACCTGCTCAGGGTCCCCAGCCCCAGAGAGGTGAGACTGGCCTCGACCAGGACCAAGACATTTTCAGCCCTTGTGGAATGCTCTGCCAGTTGAGATCAGGGCTCTGAAGGACCTTAATCAGTTCTGCAGAGCCTACTAAACACAGCTATTCCATCAGGTCTATAGTTGGGCCAGGAATATAACATCCATAATATCTACTTGGCTTCCCTCTCCTGAAGAATTCCATCAGAATATCATGAGAAGATACACCAGCCCCCAAAGGACACCCCTTCAACATCTACCACCTAATATATAAATTTAACTAGTGGTGGCTGGATTAGTTGAATTGTTTCAATGTAAATTATTATTTAAAATCTTAAAATCTTATTTGAAATCTTTCTTGGATGCTTTAGGATGCTTAAGGCTGATCCTGCGTTGAGCAGGGGGTTGGACTAGATGGCCTAGATGGCCTCTTCCAACTCTATGATTCTAATGTATTTATTAACAGATGTTTCCCACCCTGAGCCTTGTGGGAAGGGTGGATTGGAAAAATAAACATCATCATCATTATTATTAATAACAACATTGTTCGTGAGGAGTTTCCAAATCGACTATGGAAACAAATGCATGGATAAATTTTTGAAGCATGGAAGGCTGGAAACAGGAACTTTATCCTCATGGGGTATTGGAGTAGTGAGCCCCTAAACACTAACAACATATGCTGGTAATATTACCACTAATTCTTCTCTACCTCACCTTCACTTTGGTTGGTTGGATGAACTTTGGGTAAGGGAAGGTTTCACATACCCTGCAAGGTAAAACACATCCATGTCATATTAGATCACCTTCCAAAGACTGTCTGACACAAACGGATGAGATGACAACCCTCACATTCTGGCATCCAAAGCCCATCTTCCCCTGTTTTCAAGATTGACCGCATCACAGTGGTTAGCCTCAGAAACAGAAGCACTGCACTTACTAGGGAGGGAAATACACTTAAATTACTTCTGAATAACCCTCAGAGAGACATCAAGGCAAGAACATGAGGAAACACCTTCATTCACAGTGATAAGACTTGTACAGTACAGATGACATGCTGAGTTTTGTTTCCTGTTTGGCTTGTTAACATAGTACCCTTGCCTTCTGTTCCCAGAGGGCTTCATACAGAAGACTCGGGCAGGCATTAAAAGGGAGGGAGGGAATCCTTCCAGTGAGCCATGAAAGCCCTGAACTGTGAAACACATCAGCCAATTTGTGTCAAGATAATACAGAGATTACTATTACTGCTAAATATTTGGGTATGGATACCCATGAAATCTCTGAACTAAAATGCTTGCCTTTGCAGGGCTGTTGTAAATGGGCCATTATATGCAAGAAAATGCAAACAATTTAGTAATTAACACCCTTTAAAGTGTGCTAGGTAATGAGCTACAGAAATGTTAGTTACAGATCTGTATCATTGATATTTTGACGCATAGACTGTAACCTGAACAAAAAACCCTACGGATAGGGATTCACAATACTGGTGCTATCACAGATTTCATATTATTCCTAACATGGCTGCGATCACACATGCTTTTGTAACTTCCAGAGCAGATGATTGTGACGCATTCGATTCTGCAGTTATGATTTGCCAGCGCATCGGATTCTAAACGTAGACTCTGAATTTGCGTCTGACACTCTGCATCTGTAGTTTTCTCCCATCACCAGTAAGGACTCCAGTCACATAATTTGTTTTGCATTTTCTTGGGAGAGTGGGCAGTCCTGCCTCCCATCATCCCTCCCCCTTGTTTTGGTCTGAGCATGCATGAAGCTACCATTGAAGGTTCAGCTACATTTGACAGAGAGGCAACACCAAGAAAATAAAAGCCCTTCCTCCATGAGGCATGTCTGTCACCATCCTTCTTGATTGGTAGAAATATGCTTCCTCCGGCATACTTTTGGTTTAATTAAGAGTTTGGGGGTATAGGGCAGAGTTGTTGAACACCAAGTGGGGCCTGGAAATCTCCTGGAATTACTGGTTTCCTAACTAGACCTATCAGTTACCTGGGGGAAAATGGTGGCTTTGGAGAGTGTATTGTACAACACGGTGTCCCACTAAGGTCTCTCCCTTCCTCAAACCTCCCACTCCCCCAGACTCCACCTCTCAAATCTCCAGGAATTTGCCAACCTAGAATTGGCAACCATAGCCCCCTGATACCACCTCTAAATGCCCAATGAACACAGGTGGCAAGAGGGTTCCATAGGAAAGGGAACACGATTAAAAAGCCCTGTCCTTTGCACTACCTCACCTTTAACTGTGGGGAAGCAGGATGCTGAGCCTGAGATTGTTCCATGTGATACTTCCAGGCCTGCCAATTGGGGTGAGGGATTCCTCACTCAGCTTCCATTTAAAAAAAAGAATCCATTACAAATTTTAAAATTCCATTACAAGAATTAAAACTTACCAGCATCGCAAAGAGTGATAACGTCACTTCTGGGAAAATTCTGGAAACAACGGCAGTAGCTCTAGGAATCATTGGAACCTCCCCAGAAATGACATCATCATGCATGCATGCAACATTCCTCCACACACATACACACACACTTGTGCTCAGGCAGGAAAGTGTGGGAGTATGTAGTTCTTTGAATACCTTGATCCTAGCCTGTATCCAACAAAACCAGCAAACGGAAAGCAAACAGGCACCCAAATGCAGCTCTTTAAGGTAAAGGTAAAGGTATCCCCTGTGCAAGCACCGAGTCAGGTCTGACCCTTGGGGTGACGCCCTCCAGCGTTTTCTTGGCAAATACGGGGTGGTTTGCCAGTGCCTTCCCCAGTCATTACCGTTTACCCCCCAGCAGCAAGCTGGGTACTCATTTTACCGACCTCGGAAGGATAGAAGGCTGAGTCAACCTTGAGCCGGCTGCTGGGATTGAACTCCCAGCCCCATGGGCAGAGCTTTCAAATATCTGCTGCCTTACCACTCTGTACCACAAGAGGCTCATACAGCTCTTTATGTTGAGGCATAATATGTTTTCTGTAATCCACCTCAGTCTCCAGTCTAGCTGCTAAATTTTGAATTCACTGAGGATTCTGAACCATTTGAGAAAAGCCCATTTAGAACATATGACAGTCAATTAACTTGGAAGTGATAAGAACAGAGGTTACTGTGGCTGGATGATGCCTCTTGAAGAAAGATTATGACCGTTTACGCACTGGGAACTTCACTGCACCAGCTCCTATGCAGGAGCACAAATTGGGAGTGGATGACGTGCACTGGGCCAAATGCTCCCCCATGTAGGTGTAGGAAGAGGTGAGACAACCTGCCACGACTAAAACTCCAGGCTGCAGCCCAGCATGAAACTTCCAGTATCAAACTGAAGAACCCTCAGAGCAAGAAACACAATTGCACTTCAAAAGCACGTGTGCCATAGCAACAACACAACAATTTCATCGAAATAAAAACAAGATATGCCCACAGTTTTTCATAGAAAAGGAACAAAACTCAACCCCAAGTATGCCCCCCAGTTTCCCAGTCAGCCCCACCACCAGCCACGAGCACCTCAACAGCAGATCTTTGGGAGGTCATTAACAGAACTGTTGGTTCTGCAGATTATTTAAAAAGTATTTTGCTCTGTTTGCTGGGTATTGAATTGATGTATTTGTTAGGATGTATATATATTTTATCATATTTTTAACTGAATACATAACTGAAATTTTACTATGATGTATGCCGCTTTGGGACTAGTTGATACCAAAGACGAGGTATGCATTTTTTAATATATAAATACAATATAAATATTCCCATTGGAGTGAAATATCAAGTCTTGGGGTCAGAATGAATAGACATCAGTGACTCCTTTCCAGCAGGAGTTCTCTGCATGCACACACACACATACCCCTTTGCCTCTTAAAACATTTTCATCATATCAGACTTTGCCATCAGCTTGAATAAATTAGCCTTTAAAAATAATTTGTCAATCCGTCCACATCAGCAGCCTTTCTTTCATTAATTGGAAGAATTAGCTCTTTGTAACAAGTCAAAGAATGTAGAGCCAAAATGTATGGCCCTTGCTCCCAAGTGAGCGAGAGACCCTTGGATGAACTCTTGGGGTGCCATTAAAATGAATAGTTATTCAGAAAAACATTTTTTAATGTTTATTTACCTTCCCCCCCTCCCAACAAGGTGGACTTCTAGAATTCTTTAACATCTGGATGTCTTAATTTTATATATACATATATACATACATGTACAGTTTATTTCTGCAGTGCTACGAACAGTATCATCAGCTTACAAAGTATGAATCTATAAGTTTATCTAAAAGGATGCTATCAAGTAGTAAGTAACTCCAAGCAGAAAGTCTATGAATACATCCTTTATTATTATTTTTTCAAATAACAGCTCAGTTACATTTGACTGGCCAAGTCTCTTTTCTCAGTTACACCAGTGAGACCAATGGAATGGCTTATATTACTGCTACAACGCAGGATCTGTCCTATGCCAGACGTTACTGCACGTTGAGCAAGAATGTCATATAATTGAGCCAAAAACACTGAACCTGACAATATGAATTACAACTGATTAACAGCAGAAGTTCATAATGTGGTTTACTGGAACCAGCAGATCCCTGTTCCCACAAGCCATGATTTCCAGCTAGTGGGTCAGGAATTTCAAGCAGGTTGGGAGTGCCTTGATGGTAGGTTGCTGCCCCAAATTCCTGAGCTGTGATGACTGCTATGTCAGGTAAAGCCTATGAATGCCCACAGCACCACACTGAGAAACTTGAGGCTCTGGCTTGCATCCTTTGACAGAGAAGATTGCAACAGGTGGCCAGCATAGCACAAAGGGTAGTCAATGTAGCATTCTGGAGAACATGTTATGGCAACATATTCTGCTGACCATATCCATATGGAGGAAATTTAGCTCTGTTTCTTAGAAACACTGAACTGGAAGGTCATGGTTGTATTCTAGTGTTTTGGGAATTTCTAGAAATAATACCTCCAAAAGGCTAATACAGACTATAGAAGGGCCGATGCCTCTGTTTACAAACATTCCTTGGATATTACTTCCAGGGTGCCCTCTATGCTGAGAGTTCAGTAGAAGACGTTGCATGGAGGAAAAACCTACAATTACTCAAGATCCTTTGACATTTTGACTAGAAAAATGGCAGAGAGTCATCATAAATATTGTACTTTGTAGTTGTTGTTAGGTGCAAAGTTGTGTCCGACCCATTGTGACCCCATGGACAATGATCCACCAGGTCTTCCAGTCCTCTACCATTTCTCGAAGTCCATTTACGTTCGCATCAGCTGCTTCAGTGATTCCATCCAGCCACCTCATTTTCTATCGTCCCCTTCTTCTTTTGCCCTCAATCACTCCTGGCATTAGGCTCTTCTCCAGGGAGTCCTTCCTTAAAAACATTCTTCTGTGCTTCACTGGGAACTCTTTATTTACAAAAATATATATGGAAGTTTTAAGCAACATCTTAGACTATGCAAATTACCCATCCGAGTTTAGGGCCTAAGTGTCCTTTCTTTCCATAACTTGTAAAGTGGTGACCATACCCATTTCAAGGTTTGGCATACCAGAGGGAAACAAGCTATGCTCCAGGACAATGTTCTGTCATGAGGAAGAAACCAAAGGCTACGGAAGAACCACATTTCCACCCTGTTAGGAAAACTGTATGAATGTAGCAGGAGATTCTTCCTCAGATGCTGTCTCATAGACACACCTTTGGAAGGAATAAACTTTTCCATAACCATCAGGAAAAGGGAGAGAAATTTTCATATATTACATTTTCATTTGCTCACATAAAAATGAAGGGTATGAGTTCTTCTCTTTCCCTGGCTTAAATTAAAGCTGTCTTTGGTACAGTTACTCAGAGTGATAAGTAAGGGATATTGTTCATGGCAGGGCCATGTACAAAGCAATAAACAGCTTTTATGGCCAGTTAAATTCCAAAGCAATAACCACAAAAAGCTGTTTATTGCAAGTGCGCCCCCATGTCACAAACGTATTATTGCTTTTTTTTTCAAATGTCTTATAAACATTTATTTTAAAATCATTTAAAATATATAACAATCTTTTGGAGGAAACTCTTTGTAACAAAGAATATCACTTTATAACAGTGTTTTACAAATGTTTCCAAAATTGATTTTTAAAAAGAAACACAAAATGGAGCGGTACCTTAGAGTGGAACTGATTTCTTATGGCATTACTGAACACCACTCCAGCCCCTCCAGTTCTTCCCAATGAAAGACTGGGAAATCAAGAGCAGGAGAAAAAATTGCTTCACTCTCAATGGGCACTTGGCAACCATAGTTATTACCTTGACAGTTTCAAGAACTGTGGGTACTTGAAGAAAGGGGAAGAAATATACCTGCTGAGCATAAGGAGGCTTACTGTAGTGAGAAATAAGCCAAGGGCCAGAATTCTAAAGAAGTCCCAGTGAGTGATTTCAGCTTGTTTTACTTTTTAAAAAAAATAGCTGCCATTGTGGAACCTTTAAAACATGAAGAAAGGTGATGGCTGCCTGGCTTGATTGACAAGCAGAAGAGAGTTGCGTGTAAAGTCCATTGCTCTCTTCCACCATTTCAAGCAGGCATGCGGAGTGTAAGGAAAACAAGAAGACAGCAGAAGAAAGCAAGAGAGCCAGAAGGTAAGGAATGGCCGAAGGCACGTTATTTTTTTTAGCGTTACGCCATTTTGCTGGTGTAATGCTATTTTTTTCAATGTGCGGAACTGCCCTATGTTCACAGCATTTCTCCTGATCTAGCAAGGTAACAACTTTCTAAAAAAAAAAAGAAAGAAAGAAAAAGAGCTAAGGTTAGTGTGACATGGGTTGGTCTTGAGAAAGCCATGCTAACTCTTAGTAATTACAGCCATCCACTCTAGCTGCTCAAGGACCAACTGTCTGATGATTTGTTCTAAAAATTTGCCAGCTATAGATGTCAAACTGATGAGTCAGTAGTTATCCAGATCCTCCTTTTTCCCGTTCTTGAAGATGGGGATATCATATGTCCACCTCCAATCTGTCAGTTCACCTGTTCTCCAAGAATTATCAAAAATAATGGACTAGCCTTTGGGCCAGCCTTGTCTATGGGCATAGAAGATGAACAACTTCATAGTAATTTCTGTGCAGAGTTACTTCAGTTAAACCCATTAATTGGGCTGGAGTTCATCTGCACAATTCTGCATTTTATTTACTTATATTTTTTAAAATATTTAGAAGAAGAGAAGAGCTGGTTTGTTGCACCCCATTTTTCACTACCTTGAGGAATCTCAAAGCAGCTTGCAATTGCCTACCCTTCCTCTCTCTGCAGCAGACACCCTGTGAGGCAGATGAAGCTAAGAAAATTTTGAGAACTATGACTGGCCCAAAGTCACCCAGCTAGCTGGCAAGGAAATCTACTTAAAATGGCTCCCCAACATGGCTAACATGTTTGAAAGCAAGATATAAAAACAATTAAAATAATTATCAATATTTTTAAAGCAGATAACAGTTTCAGGAAATCAAATCATGCGAGACACTACCAGCAGCATGAAAAAGCAAGCAATTTTTTAGTTTATCATGTCCAGCATTTAATATAACATGTGTCTAGTAAATCTAGGGAGTTGGAAGTGTGGCCACAAAAATACCTTATTTTCTGCAACACATATCCTCCCCCCACCCCACTCCCTTGAAAGAAAGGAACATATAAAAGGGCCCTGGCTGATCTTCATATACACACTGATTTGTGTGGGAACATGGAAGCCTTGAGATACCCTTGCCCAAACTATTTAAGGTTTCACAGGTCAAATGCAGCTTTAGAATTCAATCTACAGGCACTTATTCATGCAGATTCCTAAATCATCCTATTTCATAGACTTCAGTGAGAAGACACCGAATTACGTGTATAGCTGACTGCAACCTGAACAAAGTAGAAATTGTCTTGAATGCAGATTTCAAGGCCTTTCATACTTTTACCTCAGTCTTATATTTCAGAGCGATTATTGTCACTCTCTGTGTGGTCCCTGAAACCAATGCCCTTGGACGGCAGCAAGGGACATTACAGGGAGAGGATCTTATTTTATTTATACAAAATTGCCTATTTATTATTATTTTTTATTTGGAATGAAGTTCAAACTGTGCATAACTTAATACATAAATAACACACACACGTTCCCTCCTTCTCGAGCCATTTCCCCCAAGTACTGTGATTATCAAGGACCACACAGGAAGCCACGGAGTATGTAGAATTAAGGCATGGAGAGAACTGAGTTCAGCCAGGTTTACAGGTAATGGACCTCCTCTTAAGGTCAGGTCAGGGCTGAGAGGAATCTCCAAATATAAATAAATGTCAAGTTGCCAGAAAACACTTTCCTCCTTACAATAATCAATTCCAAGAGGATGAGAACTGGCTACTCTCAGTCATACTGAATAGAACAGCCTTACTCCTAATGTTAAATCCAAGAGTCTGGTTAACTAACCAAAAAAAAAAGCAACCCACAGGGAGTGAAAGCAGCGGCCATGCACATGAAACCAACAAGCAAACACCCACAAAGTGGTCCAGGCATCTTTCATTTCAAGTTTAAATGAGCTGCAAAGAATGAAGGCAAACTGCAGATTTATTTCATTCTAGTTAACAGGGTGGATTAAGCAGATTCAGGTCTGTGGCAAAATAAACACTCAATGCAGCAAAATCCACAAGGTGAATGTTTCCTAGGGGGACTTTGGTGCTCCTGAGTCCACAAAAGCTTCATGTTTCTCTCAAATGAAAAACGAAAATAAATCTTTTCCTCTGGCCTTCCCGGCCATAAACACAATGGGCCAATTTCAATTCAACTCATCCCTGGAGTGAGCTCAGCCTAAGGTTTTTATAACAAAGATCAGTAGAAAAATAATTGCACAAAAACTCACTCATTTCCTGGTTCGAGGATAAGCCTGACCTCACTGCTCTATCAGCCAAGTTACTGATGCTGAGCTACCTCCCACATGTCGGATTCTAAATTACCTTGAAAGGGGAGGTGGCATGAGAACTGCAAAGGAACCTATACTTTGGCAGGCCTCAAGTTGCCAACTTCCAGGAGATGACTAGAGCTCTGCCAGAATTACAATTGATCTCCAGATGTCAACAGTCAGTTCTCCTGGGGAAAATGGTTGATTTTCAGAGAGTGAACTCTTTGGCATTATAAACCACTGAAGTCCCTCCTCTCCCTTCCCTCCCCAGGCTTCCCCCACAAAAATATTCTCTATTCACTATTGTTGTCTTTTAGTGTTTACAATCTTTTACAAAACAGTCTTTTATTATTTATAAGCTTGAAAACAGAATTGTATGACAAGGTCAGATGGGTATGAAGATATGAGTAGATCCTGAGAAATTATTTTCCCCTTACCTAATAACTCATTAATAACCAATCTAACCTTGCTTACCTTCCATGTCTTTCAGCGTAATCAGGGGGGCAACCCTGAAAGTTCTCTAAGAACTGACCAGCTGCTACACTGGCATATCTCAAAGAGATACGGTGCAGTGTTCTGATGCAGCAATGCCATGGGCGCCATTGGAGCACCATCAGCAACCATCTGCCTCAGTGCATGGAGGGAGGGACATGACAGGAGAGAGTTGGCCACCTAAACAAACATGCGACATGATGGGGAAGATTGGCTAGTTCCTTGCTAGAATAACAATATCTGCCCTTTGGGTTCAGTTGTTGTTCACAAAAACATGGGGGGATATAAAATGTTAAAATAGTGATTAATGGCATATGTTTTCCCAGTTGTGAAAAGAAGAAATTAAAAGAGACGTTGCTAATCTCATCCTCCACCCATTTAAAGTACTGTGTTCAGTTTTTGGCACCACAACTGAAGAAGGATGCAGAAAAACTGGAGCGTATCCAGAAGAGGGCAATGAAAATGTTGAGGAGTTTGGAGACCAAGATGTATGAGGAAAGGTAGAGAGGGCTTGGTCTGTTTAGATGAGCATATATTTCCAATGGTGACTGATTGGTTCACATTGTCTATTGTTGTTGTGTATCGACATAAGTATATATATGTGTATATTTTTCTTGGTGTAGTGGTTAGGAGTGTGGACTTCTAATCTGGCGAGCTGGGTTTGATTTCGCGCTCTCCCACATGCAACCAGCTGGGTGACCTTAGGCTCAGCACAGCACTCATAACACTTTTCTGACCGAGCAGTAATATCAGGGCTCTCTCAGCCTCACCCACCTCACAGGGTGACTATTGTGGGGAGAGGAAAGGGAAGGTGACTATAAGCAGGGTGAGGAGGCCAGCTTGGCCCTCTTGAGACACAAAAGGGCCGGATCAAGACCCAGAAGGCCATGGGTGGTGAGGGCGGCCACCACTTGGGGGGGTAGGGGGAGAAGCATGTCTGATGCAAGGAAGTTCCAACTTCCAAGCCAGGGAAGTTCCACCTCCCAACAACGGCACTGAGTCTGGGGAGACTGGTTCTTCAGCCAACAAGTTGAGGAAAAGAATTCAAGGCAAAGGGGCTGCAGTGGGTTTGTGGGAGTGGGATCAATAGGGCCCCATTCAGTGGTGGTTTAGAAGGCACAAGATAAAGCCCCTTGACAGGAAGACCAGTCTGCATACTGGGCACCCTGAGGCTTGGAGGACTCTCTAAGAGACCGGCTAGGCAACAAGCATGGCTAACCTTGCTGGAAGACCAGGAGCTCATAGCCAAGTGGCCTGAGAACCAAATGAGGTGGGCACCCTTTGGTTCCCATTCAGGATGCTTCCCACAGTGGAGACTCCAGGTGGGAAGGGACTGCCCATACTGCAAGTCAATGTGAGATAGCTAGTATTTGTTTTCCCTGTGAACATTTTTCTTTGAGATCATCTGGAAAACATAACATCTCTTGTTTTGCTCATTGTATTAGTCATCTGCCAAGATCTTTCCTCCTCCTACCTCCCCCCTCCCCCCAGCCAACTGCTGCCAGTGATGGCATTAGTTCATGTATTTGGTGCAAAACACTCTGTGTAGAAATATAGACCATGAAGCACAGAATCTGCAGTTCACAGAATTGTTATAGTCTACTGAAATGGGTCTGGAATCTAACTCAGTTTTGTTTAATTTTCATTACTACTTAAAGTAAACCCCCACATAATGACCAGCCTTCTTCCAACAGGTGAAGTGAGTTTCAACTCAAGAAAGGTTAGGCTGGAATACATTTCATTAGTCTTTAAAATGGTCAGACCACACGTGGAGTACTGTGTGCAGTTCTGGAGGCCTCACTTCAAGAAGGATGTAGATAAAATTGAAAGGGTATAGAGGAGAGCGATGAGGATGATCTGGGGCCAAGGGACCAAGCCCTATGAAGATAGGTTGAGGGACTTGGGAATGTTCAGCCTGCAGAAAAGGAGGTTGAGAGGGGACATGATAGCCCTCTTTAAGTATGTGAAAGGTTGTCACTTGGAGGAGGGCAGGATGCTGTTTCCGTTGGCTGCAGAGGAAAGGACATGCAGTAATGGGTTTAAACTACAAGTACAATGATATAGGCTAGATATCAGGAAAAAAAATTCACAGTCAGAGTGTTTCAGCAGTGGAATAGGCTGCCTAAGGAGGTGGTGAGCTCCCCCTCACTGGCAGTCTTCAAGCAAAGGTTGGATACACACTTTTCTTGGATGCTTCAGGATGCTTTGGGCTGATCCTGCGTTGAGCAGGGGGTTGGACTAGATGGCCTGTATGGCCCCTTCCAACTCTATGATTCTGTGATTCTGTGAACATAACAATGACCTCTTGTTTTATTGTGTTTGGCTTCTTGTTGGTTTCATGAATCTCTGTATTAGAAAAAGGAAATTTTATTGTACAAAAGAGCTGTTTCTTTGTCTGATTGTGTAAACCTTCATACTGACGTGGCACAGTGCAGGATCCCTAGTGGGATTTGGCTTCTGGTTATCTTTGCACTGCTCCAAAGCCGGTTTAGATGAATGCTGGGGCTAACTTTGAAGACCATTTGGAAGTTTCGATTGCTGCTGCCACCTGCTCTGTCCCTCCCCTGAATAAAGGACATTGTGCTTTATACTGTACATTTCTTTAAAACAAACTGATCTGTGTCTAAAAATTCATTTCATGTGTACTCCTCATCCTTTCTAAAAAATATTTTCAAAGAATACCACTGGAATATAACAGGAATCGGGTGGATCCCTGATGCGCTATATCTATTCATCTACCTTCTAATGGGAGGTGTTGTGTTAATGTACACCTTCTGGAATTTTTCCCAGCCAGTCTAAGATAAGAAGAGTAACCTTTTGTGAGCACATAAAATGATGACATTCATAGCGGTCAATAAAATGCTTGATTACTTTTTCTGCGAGTTTAAATGAATTGGAACTTTCCCCTACAAACTCTTTTCCAACTATGCAATTGTCATCAGAAGCCTTTCCAAGACCACTTGTGGCAGAATAGAAAAAAGCAGCTTAAAGATACTAAGTCCCCAGACCCCAGTTACAGACTCAAAGATGAAATGATGAATTAAAAGACAACCAATAGGATTGTGACTCATCTTGTATATAAAACATTTTTACAGGAGATATTGAGCCTTCCCTTCCTCAGTGCAGTCTGGAAGGGGGTTGGCCACTGCTGGGGAGGACTGTTCTTGGCTGCAGCTGTGGTGAGCATCTTGTGCTATGCAAGGGCTTTTGAGTGAGATTGCTCCTGTGGAGGGGAGACGCTTTACCTTCTCTGTTGCATAAGCAGCTATGGGCTGCAGTTTTTTGATGGTGTAACTTTATATGAGTAGCATTCCAAGGCAATAACATTCACCCTCATCCAGTCTTGTGGCACATCTCCCATTGTCTAACAGGACTTGAAGATGATGGACAAAGGCTCTGCAAGTGATCTAGAAAGTTTTTTTGCGTGCTCTTGGGTGCACAGTTGTGGGATGCACAGCTTGTGGGCCTGAGGGATTTGCAGCCAGGTGCTTCTCAACAGCCTCTCTGTCTAGGTTAACCAGCACCATGCCTTGCTTCCTACCATCTCTAGATGAACCTGCTCTTCAGGGGGGGGGAATGAGGCAAAATAGACATTGAGCTTTTCTGGTTTCTACTTTCTCTCTGTCCTCTGACAGTTTCTCCATTTTCATGCAACAGTGAAAAGCATCAACACTTTTACCCTCTGTTTGCTCTTCACATAGCTGAACATACTTGTTGTAGCAACCCTCCTACACCAACCTCAGTTCAATGTGAGCTTTGGCCTCTCCAATGTCTTACAGTGCCCAGGAACCCTCGGGTACTCTTCTTTAGAGATACGTCTACTCTCAGTTTCTTGAACATTTCCTTTTCCCCCCTTTGCTCATCATGGAGTTCTCTATTCATTCATGTTGGCTTCTGGGATCCCCTACCCTGTTTCTGTCTTGTAGGAATAGTGCTGGCTTGAGCTTGCCAGAGTTCCTTTTTTAGGAGAGACCACCTTCCACTTGCCCCTTTCCTTCCAGAGTTCTTGCCCATGGAATGACTCTCATCATGCCTCTGGGCTCATTAAAATCTGCTCCATTAAAATCTAAGTTACAAGCCTGGCTTCAAACTTCCCTCACAGTATTCGTTGTATCCTACTTCTCCCATATTAGCATGGTGTAAACAGGCATTTTTTGTATTTTATTCTTATTGCTCTGGTGTAATTCCATAATAAACTTACTACTACTTCCCTCACAGCAAATAGAATTCTAGAAGGAGATGGCCACTTTCCCCTAAGGTCCCCCACTATATCAACTCTTCCCTCTTCATTAATATTAAGTATGGCCAATCTTCTCCACCATTTGAAAAAGGAAGTTATTCACCAGGCAGTTTAGAAAGGTGTGTGACTCTGAATGCTTAGGAGAGCTTGTCTCTCAGCACACATCAGGGAATATTGAATCTTTATAGTGCACAAATGCCCATCAGTTCATCTCCTATGTTGAGCAACAGCCACAATCAGTCTGCCAATTTATCAACGTGTCAGTTGGCTATTCAAAATGTACTTGTTCCTGTTCAGCAGCTTATTTTTTTCCAACATATCTTGACTATCCGATACTGAGCAATCAGCTTTCATGGTCATGCACATTCTCACACGGCCTGATTGAATTACTTCTCCTCTCTCCTTCCTTCTTGTCATTATCTCATGCTACAGCTCCATAGCAAAGGTTCAAAGAGGAGGACAGACTGACCCGGGAAAGAAATTCCCTTTTGTTTTTTAGCCAGCCAATTGCACAATGAGCAAGGGCCTGCTTTAATTGACTCCTTTTATGTGCTGTTAGTTTTGGTAGGGAGCAAATAGACAACAGCTAGGAGCAACTCCACAGTATGGAGCCTACCTTATAAGTCCTGCTCTCTGGGCCCTGTCTACAGAAGTAAGACTGGCAGCAACCAGAGATAGGATATTTCAGAAGTAGCATCTTGCCTATGAAATGCTCTTCCTTCTGAAGCTCACTTAGTTTACTCTCTTTTAGACACTAGGAAAACAGCCCTTTTTCTCCAGACTTTTACCTAGCCTAAATAGTCCAGCTTAGTGCAGGCTTCTCAGAGCTGTGGGAGACCACTAAGGAAAACAGCAGCTGCTATGCATAAGAAGGCAGTGGCAAACCAGTTGTGCTAATATCTTACCAAGAGTGCCCATTGTGGCTTGGCAACACATTTTTCTTTACCTAGGGAGTTCACTTTTATAATGAACAATTCACTGTCAGCCTGAGAACTTTTAGGTTGCCCAATGTTTTGTGGTGCCAGCTTGATAGTTAGACTTCTAATCTGACAAGCCAGGTTTGATTACTCACTCCTTCTCCACATGCAACCAGCTGGGTGACCTTGGGCTCACCACAGCCCTGATAAAGCTGTTCTGACCGAGCAGTAATATCAGAGCTCTCTTAGCTCCACCTACCTCACAGGGTGTCTGTTGTAGGAAGAGGAAAGGGAAGGCAATTGTAAGCCATTTTGAGGCTCCTTCTGGTAGAGCAAAGTGACATATAAGAACCAACTATGATGATGATTATGAGTTTTTATGCTGTTTTTATTCTTCAAGGGTTTATGCTTTTTATGCTTCTTTTTTATGTTTATGGGCTTTTACTGGTTGAGTTTTGAAGAGTTGTGAAATTTAATGTCATCATCATAATCATCATCATCATCATCGTCTGCCATTCCCCAAGGGTTCATGTTTTTATAGTTATTTTATCTTGTTTTATTTTACAAGCCACTTCAAGGTGGTTTGGAAGGCAATGGATGATAAAGAAGCAAAAGTCAGCAACCAGAGCAAAGCTGTTTGTTTGTTTGTTTCAATTACTAACCTACCATTTCTGGCAATGGCAGCTCATGGTGGCTTACAACAATTTAAAAATTACAGTATAAAACAACATTAAAACTGGAAAATCCAATTCAGGAACTGAATTGTTCAGGTACTGATTATTGATGCTTAGGCAAGGAGATCTGGAGCTGAGTATATGGGGAGAACCTTCACATTCTTTAATTCAAAATGATCAGAATATCTTAGTGAACAATTTTTAAAACAAGACTTTAAACCTAATCTTTTGAGGTACTTCCTATACACAGCAAAATGTCTGTGAAGACATGTGTTTCTGCCCTAAACTTCAGTTGCATCTGGGGACATGGCTTGCATGATATCATCATGTAAAGCTGTACAAGCAAATGAACAGTCATTGGAAGAAGGGGAAAGTTTGCCTACATTTTGTTGAATTTGATCTGGAATACTGTTATCTATTGCAGATGGCTGTATTTTCAGCATTAGAAGCTGCTGTTCATATTCACCGCACTGGACACCATTCTATTTTATGCATCTGGAACTAGAACGCATTACATGAGTACATTTCACAATAAAGACACTGACATTTTGTGGTTTCTAGAAGGATGGCCCAGATGCAAATCATTTTGCAATCTACAATTTTTGTGGAAGGAAGTCTTACATTTTGACTCACACCTAAGAATGACTCCTGAGATTCCTCCAACCTTCTGGTAGCCATTCCATATGACAGCTTAAATGAAGGCCAGGCATGCTGCGTTCATATTTCAAATGGTTCAGCTGTAGAAATATAGCCTAGGCTACATGGATTGAGGTCTAAAAGATCATAGTTCACCTCTTTACTGACTTTAATATGTCTCTGTGGGATAGGTTCATCCAGACATCCTTACTGTCCTCATTCATTCCAGATTGCTTTTGACTAGGCAAAGAATTCAGAAAATATAACCATTACAGAATGTTACCATCAAGAAAGACATACCACTGATAATAGTATAACTGATGTGCTTTCAAATAAATCCCAGATTATCTTTAATAGTGAGAAAAATATTTACATAAATGCTAATTTCACAATAGAAATACAAGTGTTAGCAAATTGCTGAGACACAAAATTGTCTTGCTCTACTTAGTCCATTGTTTATATACTGAAACTGTCAGATACTAATTTCCTTAGATGCAGTGCTGTAAAACAGTGGTCCCCAACCTTTTTATCACTGAGGACCACTCAACGCCGGGGACCACTCAACGCCTTTTACTGAGGCCCGGTGGAGGGGGGGTAGTTTACTCCTCTACTCTCAACCACTGCCCTAGCGCTCTCTGATCGCTATGGTAATGTTTAAACATCCCTTCAAAATAAGATACAGACACACCACAACAATGAACATAAGGAACATTTTATTTTCATGGAAATTTTAACTCATGACAATGACAAATCAATGGGAACCCTGAGCTTGTTTCTCTGCAACGAGATAGTCCCATCTGGGAGTGATGGGAGACAATGATACCCAAAGTGTGTTGTAAAGGGCCGGGGGGGGATGAAGTAAAGGGCCAGGGGGGATGAAGTAAAGGGCCGGGGGGGGGGGAGAAGGCATCCTTCGGGGCCCACCTCCAATTAGTTGAAGGACCACATGTGGTCCGCGGCCCACAGGTTGGGGATCACTACTGTAAAAGACATATGTTGTATATAAAGTGAGCCCAAAAGATAGCAATACATGTTCCACTAAATTAAACAAACAGAACACAACTAAATATGGAATACAACCAAATGACTACAATAAACCAAGGCTCTCCAAGTTTGTTCACTTTGGGAATTTTGCGACTATTTAGAGAGTGTCAGCATAAAATGGCTGCCACGGAGGGAGAAGGTAACCATAAAATGGTGGTCATTGGTGCTGGGGCCACATCTAAAAGTTCCAAGACAAGTCAAGCTTCATCATGTGATGAAGATACCTGTTTCTAACTTCCCCCAGTGGCATAGATGAAAGTAAGGATAGACAATTTTGGTTTAGGAATCCTTTGATTTTGAGAGCCAGTGTTGTATATGGTTCAGACTATAATCTGAATACCCAGACTTCAATCCCCACTTACACTGCCATGAACCCTTGCTGAGTGACCTTGGGGTGTCACATATTATCACAGAATCATAGAGTCTGAAGGAGCCGTACAGACCATCTAGTCCAACCCCTACACAATGCAGAATCAGCCTAAAGCATCCAGAATAAATATTTGTCCAGCTGCTGCTTGAAGACTACCAGTGAGGAGGAGCTCACCACCTCCTTAGTCACTGCTGAACTACTCTGATTGTGTGGGTGGGATTCTTAATATCTAGCCAGTATCATTGTATACATAATTTAAACGCAGTACTGCAGGTTCTATCCTCTGCTGCCCACAGGAACCTTCCCTGCCCTCTTCTAAGTGAAAATCTTTCAGACATTTAAAGACTGCAATCTTGTCCCCTCTGTTATGTCTGTGGGCATTTGGACACAGATGCAAATGAGGGTTCTCTGCTAGCCATGGAACTAACCAATCAAGGAACCTGATCACTCTTCCAGAGCCAATCCGATTGCTCTGTTTAGGGCCAACAGGACTGCTCTGCGTAGGGCCAACTGGATTTCTTTGCTTAGGGGCCAATTGGATTGCTCCGCTAGGGCCAATTGAATTGCTCTGCTTAGAGCCAATCAGAGGCAGCAGCTGGCTGCCTGAAGGGTATAAAAGTGCATGAGTTTTCCTGTTTTTCTCTGATCAGTAGTTGTAGTCTGGAGTTGCTAAATAAAAAGAGCTATTTTGAAGACTTGTAGTCTGTGATCACTGAACCTGCAGACTTAATACCCTCAACATCTTCGCCAGGCTGAACATTCCCAAGTCCCTCAGGCTTTCCTCATAGGACTTGGTCCCCAGGCCCCACAACATCCTCATTGCTCTCCTCTGAATTTTCTCCACAACCTTTTTGAAGTGAAGCCTCCAGAACTGCACACAGTACTCCAGATGCAGTCTGACCAATGTGGTATACAACAGGATTATAACATCTGTACTTTTGATATGATGCCTCTGTTGATACATCTCAACACTGCATTTGCCTTATTTACTGCCTCATCACACATACCACAAGTATCCCACAATCTCGTTCATACACACGGCTACCCAGAAGTGTATCTCTCATCTGGTATGCATGCTTCCCATTTGTGTGACTCAGATGCAGAACTCTGTAGAACTATCCTTTAATTGCATCTTCTTTCCCAGCATGTTCAGATCTCATTGAACTCTATCTCTATCTTCTGTGGTGTTCACTACTCATTTCATTTGGTGTCATCTGCAAATTTAATGAGGAGTCCCTCCACCCCTTTATCCATTGCTCACCTCCCTCCAACCTGATGAAATAACACTAACAACCATTCTTTGGCTGCAGTTTTCTAGCCAGTTCCCTGTCCCCCTTTGCATTTGATTGAGCAGTTCAAGCACCTGATGAAATGGGCTGTACCACAAATGCTTATGCCAAAATAAATGTGTTGAAGATAATTCACAGTGTATATAACAAACATACCAGCAAATCAAATGCTGGTTTATCTACCTATCTTATCCCCAAAATTTCACATACCTTGATTTCTTTTGAGTGGTATCTTCATTTATACATCATCCATGCATTTATTCTTAATAAGAATTCTAAAGCTTCTCCAGGGTTACTAGGAAGGTATATGGATTATACCACAAACTCTAGGCAATCAATACCCTTTAGCTGGCTTTCAAACTAAATTAAACTTTAAGACACTCTTTTTCAGATATAATTTTCACCAGAAGAAAACATACATTTGTACTGAGTACAGTGAGCATGCTTCTCAGCTGACCTCAATACTGTAAAATGTATAGCTGTCTTCACCCTGAAAATGTTCTTTACAATCTTACTGTCATGAGACTCAATTGCTTCCATTAAATTCCCTAGAACAAGGATTTGGGGGTTTTAATTTTTCATTTTTAATTCCATACTCAGCATATCAATTGCCCATTGTCTTTCCACCTTGTGGTTTTATGCATCTTCTAGGTTCAAGAACTGAATCCTCTCATTCCATAGCTAGTAACACAAATGTTCCAGATTGCTACAGATTTTTTTTCTGAAGCAACATGAAACATTTATTTTTATGTCTTACTGTGTTTTTCACTGATAATCAAACCATTTAGTGACCAAAGTTGATTATCCTCTGAGAGGTTATATTTCCTGCTTGTAGGTAATGTAATTTTAATTGAAATTCATATTGAAATATTGCCAAAAGCACAAACTGTAACATATCTTTTTATTTCCCTTGTTTCAAATGATCTCTAAACACAGCTGTTTCAAAGCAGGTTGTAAGCACGCTCTGAACTGCAATTTTAAAATGAAATAAAGAAATTTAGATGTGACAAGATACATTCAAGAAAAACTCAACAGTGAACATTTAAGCCAGACAGTCACCTCTTAGACCGTTTACACACTAGGAACTTCACTGCCCCAGCTCCTGTGCAGGATCACAAATTGGGGGCAGATGAAGTGCACCAGGACAAATGCTCCCCCATGTGGGTGCTGGAAGAGGTGGGGCAACCTGCCGCAACTAAAACTCCAGCCTGCATCCCAGCATGAAGCCTCCAGTATGTAAATGGTCTTAAAGTTGAAAGAAAAGTCTGTGGGTTAACCATCAATGTAGTTATTGATCATTAAGTCATAAAACTGAGGATAGAATTTTTGTACATAGGTGTTCATGGAAACTTATGAATGAGGAGGGCAGGATGCTGTTCCCGTTGGTTGCAGAGGAAAGGACGCGCAGTAATGTGTTTAAACTACAAGTACAACGATATAGGCTAGAAATAAGGAATTTTTTATACAGTCAGAGTAGTTCAGCAGTGGAATAGGCCGCCTAAGGAGGTGGTGAGCTCGCCCTCACTGGCAGTCTTCAAGCAAAGGCTGGATACACACTTTTCTTGGATGCTTTAGGATGCTTTGGGCTGATCCTGCATTGAGCAGGGGGTTGGACTAGATGCCTGTATGTCCCCTTCCAACTCTATGATTCTGTGATTCTGTTATTATGTTATTCATAAATCAGGAAAGTACACTAGACTTCATTATTTATTAAAAATATGGACTAATAAAATATTTAAGTAAATTTGAATGCATAAGAATTGGTAATTCTATATGAAAAATTTAACCAGAAATTAGGATAAAATCTACAAAGCAAATTGCAGTAACAACAGAGTCTGTGGTAATTGGCCTTCAGGTAATTAATTAAATAAGTACCTACAGTTCCTGAGTCCCCATAATAATAGCATTAGAGAAAAATGAAGGGCAGGTGAAGAGAAGAGAGATAAAAAAGTGTCCATATAAATGGTGAGTGATCAGAGTATACATGAAACATTCCCTTCTAAAATACACATATTAAATCCCTGGCCTTTTTTTCTTCTGTTCAAGAAATAATTATCTCTAGAAAAGAAGCATGAGAAATGGGGGACAGGGGGAAAGAAACAGAAGGAATGAAAAAAGAGAGATTTTCAGCACATTAACAATTGAATTCAGTTAACTTCTAGGGTATTGGCACATCTACCACACAGCTGTGCACATTTGGTGTATTTTCAGCATGCAACATAATTTTTTTTATATTCAAAGCTATGTATAGCTTTGCTTGCAAATGAAATCATCCTTCAGTGAAGAGAAACAAAGAAAAAATGCATGCTTCCTGAACCAGCTTGTCTTTCTCTATGGAGACTTAACAGGGAATCTGTTGTTGGCTTCCAGTGATGCTGGACTGAACTCAAGCAAAGATGGGTGAACCTCTGAAGATTTAGAGTTCAAACTCAGTTCATGTAAACATTCAAAAGTTTATTGGGGCATCTGAATGTATTTAAAATATTTGTATCCCACCCTTTTTAACATGGAACATGATGGCTTCTTTTTAGATTAGCTGGAAAGTCAGAGCGTCAAACTAGATAGACGTACCACAAAATTCACTGGGTAATTTTGCTGCAGTCACTCAGCCACTCACAGGAATATAATGAAGGACTTGAGAATCATCTTGAGTTTCTTCAAGAAAGGCTGGGCATAGGGGAAATATATCAGATATGCAAACAGACAGACATAGGATCATTTCTGCTTTAAAAGAAATCAGTGATGATGGCAGGTGCCACCTCAAAAATGGTGATGTTCCAAATTGTGAACAGCTCTGCCCACTCAAGATAGCCTTCGGCTAGAGTTACAAGGCCTGGGTTCAGAAATTTCTAGAGATTCGGAGTCATAGCTTGAAGAGGATAGGGCAGTGTATATTGTCATAGAACACACTCTCCAAAGCTGCCATTTTCTCCAGAGGAATGGATGCCTTCTGTGTGGAGATCAATTGTAATTCTGGGTGGTCTCCAGGCAGCACCTGGAGGTCATCAATCCTACATCTGGCTCACAAGAGGGGGGTTCCCCCCCCAAAAAAAAAATCACTATAGTAAATGGTTCATGCTTTAACCCATTCTGAGAACCCTAATTGACAGGAGATGCAAATGGAATTCTACAGTTAAAAATGGCAATGAAGAGTAGTTAAGATTGACAGTTGGGAGTGGAGTGAGAAAAAGGAAGGATTGCTAAGCAGAGTAAAAGGATCAAGGAGGATCCTGAATTAGGAAAGTGTGATGAGTAGCCTTTCCTTGAGGGAAATAACTCATAGTAAAAAGGGCATGATCCTTATCAAGTCGTTAAGAAGGGAAACTGAAACATGTGGGTGTTCCTGCCTTCACCAGTTAAGTATTTTAAAGACTAAGGAATTTAGGCTCGTTCATTTAGGCAGTGACTATCAAGCAAACTCTCTCTACAGTTTTATAACAAAACAGCTACTTGACTATGTGAATATAAACAATAGTTTGTCACACAGTTAACTCATTCCTGTTGCCTATTCGCCATCCAAGTCCTAAACCTGATACCTACCTGACCATTTCCCCTCAAAAGTGTAATAAATTACCATCAGCCTCTCCTGTGTCATTATGAAACAAAGACAAAAGAATATTTTAATCTATTCCTGAGTTCCCAGCCTGGATCAGCATATTTCCACATACATTTAAACAACTGGGTGAACGGACAGAAAAGCCAAAAGGAAAGAAATGGGTCTCCTCAGCCAAGAGAAAGATAAAGAAAACTTGGGAATCATTGTAACCCCTGTCATTTCATTTTTAAAAAAATGTTCCTTTAGCAGTACAACTACTACCATGTTTAAAAGGGGCTATGAAAACTAAAATAAGTTAGTATCAATTTAAGCAAAATGATCCCTATTAGTAGGTATACACTTCTGAATTTAAAGGTATCTGCTATTATTCATTGTACAATGATTAGATATTAAAATACACAGGAACTTGTGTTTACCTAACAAGTTATAGCATTAAGCATTTTAGGCATCTCTGAAGATGTTCAGTCCTCATCTACCTTGTTCAGGGTTATGTTGTTGGTTATCTCATATGGTTTAAGTTGTATTTTTCTGTATATCAGGAGAGTTCCTTGCATATTTAGAAGCCCTTACTTTGTCTGTGATGGCCTAGTTTTTCTGCCTCTATGACTAGTATAAGCCACCCACTCAACTATTAGATTCAGTGATGATCTCAAAGGGCAAGATAACTGTGATGTCCCTTATCAATTCAGAGTGCCTAATACCTGCTACAACTTTCTTCAGGATATCACACTCAACATTAGGGTTGTGCACTGAAGCAACTGTTCAACCCCGAAATGGCCAGCACCGTGGTGCGGAGGGGCAGTGCCAGTCGGCGCACACACACAGGTGCAGAGCACCAGGTCGCGTGCTGCCCCTCCCCCTCCCATGCCATGGCACTGGCTGCTTTGGCCTTGAACAACCACTTTGGTGGCCGAAGCGCACAAGCCTACTCGCCATCTTTCTTGTCTATTTTAAAGTCTACAGAGTCATGACCATTCACACCTCATGTCCTCTCACTCAAATGCAAAGACATCTGGAGACAGGGTAGTCCAGCCCCATTTAATAATCAGCCCTCACTCACCCAGAGCTATTCCAATCACTTGCTGCCACCATTCATTCATACCCTATAATGTATGTATGTAGACTGAGATATTAAATTGTATGTGTAAGTGTTTTCTTTCCATTAGACACACAGTTTTTAGTTATAGGAATAAAATGTTGGGGAAAGTAAAGTCTAAAAAATATTTCCCTTCCATTGGACTTTTGAACTAAGGTTATATACCTACAACTGGGATCCTTTTATTCTGTTATGTGCCTCTAAGAAGATTTATCATAGGATGCAGAGATTGGTTCTGCATGAGGAATTTACATCTGGACAGCCTCCCATTGCTCACAGATTTTAGTGCTGCTTCCACATGATGTCGGCAGCAACCCAGAGCTCTCCAGTGGGTGGTGCGAGTTTTTGTCCAGTTTGCTCTGCAATGAGGGAAATCGCAAAATCCCTATTTCCCTCTCTTTGTCACACTGCAAATCAGGGTGCAAACAGGGGCAAACCTGTCTGGAGGAAGAAATGCATGACAGTCTGGGTAGCATTTTGCCCACCTTCATATCAGCCCTCCCCTCTCCACTTCCTGATCAAAATTTTTAAAAAATGGCATGGTCCGATCACAAAACCATGTGCCCTCATTTCAAATAAAATGTTCTCTTCGGTGTGTGTGTGGTAATATTGGGATTGGGCAGCTAAAATCCATTCCTGTTTGTGTTTTCTGGTGGTGGGGTATGAACAGGGGAAGGGGTGTGTGTGATGCACAAGCTCTCTCCCTATTAAGTTGGTGTCTGTGTTCTTTGTTTTAAATCTTTATTGTTAACACAATCATCGGTGTCCAGTTACTATGACCAGCCTATCACAAACTACCCAACCATAAAGAGAGACCATTACACAAAGAAGGGATTTAAGGAAATGTTTTATTGATGTGGCATGATCCCGAAGCAACACAGAACTGTAAGGTTTTTTTTAAAATATGTTACTTTGAGGTGTTTCCCCACAGCAATGCGGAAGTGGTTTTTTTATTATTATTATTATTATTAATTTCAGGACTCAGGGTGGAAGGAAGTTTGAGTCCCCAAAACAACTGCTGTAAAGGGATTGGTGGCTTTCATTGATTGACAACCCAAGGTGCAGATTGCTGTTCTGATGCTGGACTTTTAATTCATATAACTTATCTGACATGAAGAGTTTAGGCATTCTTGACAGATGCTTGAAAGAAAGATCATTTTTCTGAACTGGGATGATTTGCCCAGGCGTTCTTTGGCTCATCAAGAATGCAAATTTGATATAGTGCTTAAGAGCAGCAGCTCCATATCTGAAGAAGCTGGTTTAATTCTCCACTCCTTCTCCATGTGCAGCTAGCTGGGTGACCTTTGACCAGTCACAGTTCTCACAGAGCTCTCTCAACCTCACTTACAGGATGGGTAGGTGATTGTCAGCTACTTTGAGACGCCTTCGGGTAGTAAAAAACAGATCCCCCCCCCCAAAAAAATGCTTTTCTTCATCATCTCTTTTTAGAGTACTGAATCACAAATTGCTCCTGAATCACAATCATGATGGGGAACGAGAGCCAAGTAAAATAATACAGTCCTACTGCTGAGCACGCTTCACAGGCCCTTGCTGTTGAGAGAGATCCTACACAGTCAAATGTGCAGTCTTTACTGTGCTTATCACCTCAGAGTTCAGTCTGTTCTGGAGAAGTGAAGTAGCCCTTTGCTGTTTTTTTCAGTGAAGCCAACCCACACGCTGTTTAAAACAACCCAGTATAGCTTTATATAGATGTGACCTTCACCGTTCCAAACAAGCAATAACCATTTAATATATATGTGTAAAGCTTGCAGCCAATGAGGACTCTTAAAAACTTTGTGTAACAAAGCTCCTGTAAGAAACTGATACTGATTTTTATGTTCTGAACTTGAACATTGTCAAATATTTAATGTAAGAAATATGCAAAGGTTTTTTTTAAATCCAGTAACTAGAGACTAAGATCCAAACACTCCCCTTCCACTCCCCCCCCCACTCCTTCTGTCCCTCTTTTGCTTACTTGGAAGATATTATTGTTTTTCATGGCACAGTCCCAAGATACTCAAGCAGGACAGTAAAATTATTCACTGATTTCACTGTGCTCTTCCAACCAGTCAGTCATTTTTTAAGCTTTCTGTGCTCAGCCATGTCTCCCTGCTGCCACCATGCCATCACCTCCGCTTCCCAACTAAATTCTCACTAGGGTTTCTTCTCTTCAACCCCCATATCCCACCCCATTCATTGCTGGGCAGGATCTGGAGGGGGAGAGGAGAAGAAACTGAGGCCAAACTCAACAAAACTCCTGCTGTGTAATAACGGTCCTTTTCCACCCACAGATGGCCAGGGCAGAAGAATGGGAGCTTTATAAGAGAGACAGCATGCTGGTCCTTGGCACCCTGTCTGCCCTGCCCTCTGCAGGAGTTTTTCATCACCACAGTGCAGGAGAGCTCTGCTGTGAGCCAGCTCATGTAGATCAGAAAGTGCTGAATCAAATAAATAAAAACACTTGAGGACGTGTCTACCCAAAAACTGAGAATGTTAATATGACGGATCACTTGGGGAAAATGTATCAGCACTGCCAAAGCTTATGTCAACACAGTTTTCTACCAGGGGCAGCTAGTGAGCCAAAATGGATGGAGAGAGAGAGACAGATCAAGAAATGTTGGGCTCCAAAGACAGTAATTTTGGGCTCACAGTCTCACACAACTATGCATGCATCCTTCTTCTTTGGCCTTCATGCTGGGGGCCACAGTTCTATATAACTTACAATAAAGCCTCTGTATCTAACCATTCACCAAGCCAAGTACCACCCATTCATTCATTCATTCATTCATTCAATCAATCATTCATTCATTCATTCATTCATTCATTCATTCATTCATTCATTCATATTTGTATACTGCCCTCCCCGAAGACTCAGGGCGGTTTACACAGAACTGAAAAAATTATACAGGAAACATTACATAACTATAACATTGAGTCTGCCATGAAAACGTTAGAGAGTGTCACCCCAAGGGTCAGACATGACCTGGTTCTTGCACAGGGGATACCTTTGCCTTTCCCTTTAACCGTATAACACTAACAATAATAATACAAACAGGTCCAGGAATCTTGGTGGGTATCTGGGAGGGAGGGGGGAGAGGGAGAGGGGGGCAGGGGCCCTGTTGATGCTGTTGACTGTCAAATGCCTGGCCTCAGTCAAATGCCTGGTGGAAAAGCTCCCTTTTGCAGGCCTTGCAGAACTGCTTTAGTTCCGTCAGGGCCCTGATCTCTTCTGGGAGCTCATTCCACCAAGTGGGGGCCAGGACAGAGAAGGCTCTGGCCCTCGTCTAGGCCAGGCGGACTTCTTTAGGGCCAGGGACTATTAGCCGGTTGGTGGCGGTGAAGCATTGAACTCTTTTGGGGGCATAGACAGGGAGGCGGTCCCTCAGGTACACTGGGCCCTGTCCGCGTATGGCCTTGAAGGTAATTACCAGAACCCTTAGCCTGATCTGGAATTCAACTGGCAACCATTGCAGTTCATGGAGGATGGCCCGGATATGGGATTTCCATGGTGTTGCTGTGAGGATCCTGGCCGCTGAATTCTGGACCAGCCGCAGTTTCCGGGTCAAGGCTAAGGGCAGGCATGTGTAGAGCGAGTTACAGAAATCCAGTCTGGAGGTGACCCGTGGATCACTGTGGCTAGGTGTTCCGGTGCCAGGTAGGGCGCTAGTAGCTTGGCGGAGATGGTAAAATGCCAGCCGAGCTACCTTTGTGACCTGGGCCTCCATCGTGATGAAAGCATCCTCAGGTTCCTAGTGGAGTGAGCCCACGGTAAGTGTTCGGCAATGCCCTACCCCTGCTCCCAGACAGGTAGCTAAATATTGGGGGGGGGGGGGTTAAGCAACTTGTATATTCCCATTAGTTGATGATGGATTACATTCTGCTTAACTGGTCCCATGTTTAGTGTCTCATACACGCACAGCCAACCCTTCACAGTCTTTCTCACAGGATCCTCACTCTTAGACTCATAATGGTGTCTTAACTGCACATGCCACCACTGCTTCTGCAACTTGCTGGGACTCCAGAACTTGCAAACAGACTAGACTATCAGGTGACAAATGAACATCCTCAAGCTGCATTTATTACCAGTCTTTCCTGTCTCCTTGGCACTGGTATGAGTGATATTTCCTAAGAACAAATCCCTGTGGGGACACACACATCTTGTATGTGCTCACTCAAATCATCCATAGCAAACTGGTTAACAGTAGACTCACATAATAAAGGAAGCTTTGACTCTAGAAAGCTAAGAAAATCTTGTTGATCTCTAAGAGGCTGCTGGATTACAATATTTTATCTTCCACTTTTCCCTTTGTGGCTCAAGTTGGCCTACAACAGGGGTAGTCAAACTGCGGCCCTCCAGATGTCCATGGACTACAATTCCCAGGAGCCCCTGCCAGTGTTCGCTGGCAGGCGCTCCTGGGAATTGTAGTCCATGGACATCTGGAGGGCCGCAGTTTGACTACCCCCGGCCTACAATTTCAAGATTTAAAACATATAAAATATAATAATATCTCAGTAATCCACCTTGAAAAGAGATTTCCTGTAATTTTGTTGTTGTTGTTGTTGTTGTTGTTGTTAAGTGCGAAGTCATGTCCGACCCATTGCGACCCCGTGGACAATGATCCTCCAGGCCTTCCTGTCCTCTACCATTCCCCGGAGTCCATTTAAGTTTGCACCTACTGCTTCACTGACTCCATCCAACCACCTTGTTCTCTGTCGTCCCCTTCTTCTTTTGCCCTCGATCGCTCCCAGCATTAGGCTCTTCTCCAGGGAGTCCTTCCTTCTCATGAGGTGGCCAAAGTATTTGAGTTTTATCTTCAGGATATGGCCTTCTAAGGAGCAGGCAGGGCTGATCTCCTCTAGGACTGACCAGTTTGTTCGCCATGCATTCCAAGGGTCTCGCAAGAGTCTTCTCCAGCACCAGAGTTCAAAAGCCTCAATTCTTTGACGCTCGGCCTTCCTTATGGTCCAACTTTCACAGCCATACATTGCAGCTGGGAATACCATAGCCCTGACTAAATGCACTTTTGTTGGCAGGGTGATGTCTTTGCTTTTTAGGATGCTATCCAGATTTGCCATAGCTTTCCTCCCCAGGAGCAAGCGTCTTTTAATTTATTTGCTGCAGTCCCCATCTGCAGTGATCTTGGAACCCAGGAAAATAAAATCTGTCACTACCTCCATTTCTTCCCAATCTAATAGCCCGGAACTGAGAGGGCCGAATGCCATCATCTTCGTTTTCTTGATGTTGAATTTCAAGCCAACTTTTGCACTCTCCTCCTTCACCCGCATCAACAGGCTCTTTAGTTCCTCTTCGCTTTCTGACATTAGAGTGGTATCATCTGCATATCTGAGGTTATTGATATTTCTCCCTGCAATCTTGATCCCAATTTGTGACTCCGCCTTTCTCATGATGTGCTCCGCATACAAGTTAAATAGGCAAGGCGACAGTATACAGCCTTGCCAAACTCCTTTCTCAATTTTGAACCAATCAGTGATTCCATGCCCGGTTCTCACTGTTGCTTCTTGACTTGCATATAGGTTTCTCAAGAGACAAATAAGATTCTAGACCATGCTAGTTCACATTGTTCTATTGTCACATTTGTCTTAATATTTTGCTTCTTGACCTGCATATAGGTTTCTCAAGAGACAAATAAGATGCTCTGGTATTCCCATCTCTTTAAGGTCCTGTAATTTAAACTGCATTAAAATCCTTCACAAACAAAAAGCCCTACTAAAAAAGAGCAAACTTGGTGTAGTGGTTAAGAGAGGCAGTTTCTAATCTGTAGAGCTGTGTTTGATTCTCCACTCTTCCACATGCAGCCAGCTGGGTGACCTTGGCCTAGTCACAGGTCTGTTAGGTCTATTCTCACAGAGCCGTTTCTCTCAGAGCTCTCTCATCCTCACTTAGGTACCTGTTGTTAGGAGACGAAGAGAGGTGATTGTAAGCTGCTGTGAGTCTCCTTCAGGAAGTGAAAAGCGGGTTATAAAAACCAGCTCTACTTTCACGTGAAAATTGGTATAAAATGTTTTATAACTAAAGTTATTAGTATGATGTCAAAATAAACTGATGTTAAATGCTGGAAATGTCAAGATGCCATTGGATCTTTCTTTCACATGTGGTGGAACTGTAAACAGATTAAGAAATCTGGGATAAAAGTTCATGATAAATTGTAAACAGTGTTTAAATGTAAATTTGTGCTGGGTCCAAAGAAAAAGATGTTAAGCATTATACCCACAGGTATACCAAAACAGGGCACTGGATTCTTCTTTCATGCAACAGCAGCAGCAAGACCCATCATTGCCTCCTGCTGGAAGTAACAGCAGGCTCCTCGTATGGACTCATGGTGTACAAAATGCAGAGAGCCAGGGGTAATGGCTAAATTGACAGACATCACAAACCACCGGAGAACTTTCAGAAGCATGGGGATGAATATTTGAAATACTTGTAAGCTTTCTTTATTTCTGTAACATTCCTGATTATTGCTAAAATTAAAAAAATATTTTAAACCCCCCAACTCTTCTTCTTAAAGACAATCTCCGCTCTCCTCAAGGAGCCCATTCCACCACACAGAAGGTAGCCCTAGCAGTCAACAACCCCCTTTCCCTCCTTGCCACACAGAGAAGTCCAATGAAACAAAACATGGCCCTATTTAGGGGAAGCAATATGGCTTGTATTTCGTACTTATATACAGTATAATCTGGAAAAGGGGAACTGTCAATTTCCTCGTTAAACTGAAGCCTGCAGTTCCTTCCTTTCTGGGGCAATTGTGGCCATTGCTTGACCTCTTCATAAAAAATGTGACATCTAGTCCATGCGTGAAATAACTGGGTGTAATAACAACAAATCCTATGATTGATATTGTATGAAGAACCACTTTTTGCCTAGAGCTGCCAGCGTGTTTCACTGAATTCCAAATCTGAGTACAGTTTTTAAAAATGTAATAGCTTTACCATAGTGGCATTTTCTTCTCCCCAAATAAGAGAGCTACTCAAAAATGTATCCCACAGAAAATACCAAATGAAATCATTTAATGGAACAAAATGTTTCTACTCTGACATTTTGTTCCAGTGTCTTCAATCAAAGCTAAACATTGTGGTTCATTATGTCATTTTCACTTTTCTTTCTATTAGCACAGTGGTAAAACTAGCAGCTTTTACAGTAGGCCATAGACACTGACTCTGGATTGTTCCGGTATAATTCTTGCCAGCAGGCCTCCTGCTCTGGAAACTACATCGCCCATGATACATTAACTAGTCTTCCAGCAGTTTCTGGCATCTGTGACGAGCTTCTATGGTGCCACAGAAATCTCACCAAAATTAAAGTTCAAAGAGTAAATGGGAATGCTTTGCCTAAATACAACCTGTCAATTGTAAGTAAATGTCTGAGATACACTCAACCTTTTGACTAGACATCTGCCTGAAACTATTTACTGGAAAAGTACAGGATTCAACCAGGGACCATATATATACAAACCATCTGCTCCATAATTGAACTGTGGCCTCTTGCCTAATTGGCCTCTACATGACAGCTTAAAATGGCAACCCAGGCATTATTTTATTGTAGCATAGTTTTAACTTCAGTACAATTGTAATTATGATGTGCCAGGAACACACTGGATGTTTGTTTTTATGCCTAGTTATGTGTCTCCTGTGACACAACCAGGGGCTGCTCCATTCTAAGGAATTCCTTTAGATCCTCAAACTCAGCCTGCAGGGTTATGTCCTCTCTTTTCTTAAGGGTCAAGAGTAGACAAATCAAAATGAATGTAACCATTGTCTGAGGTATTTTTCACCAGCAGCAGAGAGGCAACCCTGAACAAAAACAAAGTAATTATTCTGTACTACGGGATCTAGGTCTTATTTTAGGTCCCCAAACACAGATATGATAAAACTCTTCAATATTTCTTTAAATATACTAGGACACATATAGAGTACAACTATAGCAGTATTTAAAGGTTAGGAAATGCAGAGAATAGCTAGGTACTGGATAAGACACTCTCCCCAACAGAGTCAGTTAGGTAGACAAAACCCACATTACTGACCCTCTCCATGTGATTGCTATACTCGAACACATACCAAAGCATATGTAGAGTAGCAGCATAAGATAATGGCTCCCACACAGCTGTGTGTGTTTCTGAAAAGGGGAAAAGGCACATTGACGGAAGAGCATAGAGAGATAAATCTGCATAACAAAGACATAGCAAAGCAAATGGCCTTTTGGGTTTGAAATCATGGTTCCTCTTTCACCAGGGAAATCAAACATTACTGCATATAGTACACTTAATAAGAATCAACACAAAAAGAAGACACTTTTTGTCACAGACTGTTTTATATCAATAAAGTCAGAAATAATCTGAACAGCATCTCTATAAATTCCAACTAAAAATGTCAACTGAATGGGAAATACATGTGGCCCCCAAAAAGTCGGGGTGAAGGATCCTCTTGACCGGTCAGCTATTTGATCATCACTACTAAGCAAATGAAATCATTTGGCATGCCTTTGGCCCCGTGTGAGTACTGTCAGTGTTATAAAATGCCCTTCAACATTCCAGTTCTGCCCCACTAATATTGATCTTTGATGAGCAGATATCAACACAAGAGAACCAAATAAAGCATCTGCTATATACACATGCACCTAACTAGATCCATATGCACTCTTTATTGATACCCAGTGGGAAACTTGTTTTCACATCATGTCATTATACTAAATGAAATCTCCAAATATCACAGAGGCTGCTCATGGAAGTTGGAAGAACATCCTTGATGAGTGAAACACTGGGGCTGGAGCCTGTAGAGGCCTCCCTGTTTGGGCCATCATGGACGTTCCAGAGAAACACAGAGCTTTTCCCCTGTGCTCCAGCCATCAACAGCTTTTATAAAAGCATAAGAAGAATTAAGCTAGATCAGACCAGTGGTCTGTCTAGTCCAGCAGCCTATCTCACACAACAATAGGGAATAGAGGTCAAGGTCTTCCCCTCATGTTGCCTCCTAGCACTGGTATTCAAAGGAATTACTGCCACTAAATGTGAAAGATGGGCAGTCTTTACATAATGTAAAAGGATTTTATATTATGGATCAATAACTGGTTGGCAAATCGTACCCAGAGGGTACTTGTTAATGATACCAACTCTATGGTTCCAACTCTATTATTCTATGATTCTGTGACTTTCAATTAATAAGTGAGGCATGTTGTCCTTAAGAAAGAGTTTTGTGAGTATAGAGGATTGTGATGGCAAAGTTTAACCCAAATTTGGGGGGAGGACACATCTATGAAGTGTCTTCTGATTAAGCCCTAAGCCAAATCTGCGGAAGTGATAGACATCATGTCCACACACAACCTGGTAAGTTCAGAAATAGGTTATGGGAGATAAGAGAAAACACATTTGGTTTGGGTTTAAAATTAAGCCCTTGTTCCAGTTATATTTGTTATGCCGGAGTCCATTATGTGATACTGTTTTGCGTTATCCAAAGCTGTGGCAAAGCACATCAAAATGCACTTTGAAGAGCAATGTAACTTCATATCCAAAACAAATACTGGCCTAGGGTAGAGAGTAGTACACAAGGAGCAAGTATTTTGAATTAGAGGTTCTGCAGGGAGTTGGACTCTTCAAAGATCCAATTAGCTGTCAAATTATCTCTCACACAATGTATACAAATATTCCTAACCAAACTTCACTGGAAAATGGATTCTCAATGCTTCTATTTACCTAATAGTTGACATAAGGATAACAACACACATACAAATTTAAAATAAAAACATGTGGGGATTTTTTTCCAAAACAAATTTGAAACAGATGTGCTCTTTAATAAGATTTCTTCACCTAACATTTTTTCTTCTACAATGTTCTTCTCTGTGTCTATCTAACTCTCTCTCTTCTGCTCCAAACTATAGAGGTGTAGTGCAAGAATTGTCAGGTATTGCACCATTATAGGAATGAGGCAACTTTGAACTTATTGATGGAAATGAATAACTTAATTCAGTCCTGCATTTATCACTGGTAAGGCTTATTATCAAGGCCAATTCCAGGTGTTTGTTGAGGGCTGGGCAGACAGTTCCAGGGGCGTATTCATGCCCTCCTTTCCGTCTTGAAACCTTCCTGCTCTCCACCTGCCTGTGCCTCTTCCATCTGCCATTGCCAATAAGAATGCCACCACTGTGCACCACATGCATGCCCTTCATCAATGACTCTGGGCAGTATAAACAGGGGGCTGAAGAGGCGTGTGGTTGGAGCCCCACCTCAAGGTATGATGATTTCAGCCCTGGGTGTTCTCTTTCACACACGTGCTTATATAATGACATTCTGGCTTTTAGTACTCACTAGCAAGAGATCCAAATTCTCTAGCCTCAGTTTTGTTTGTTTGTTTTTTAAGTTATCCTCGTTGTTGGTCTTCTTGACTGGTCATAAATATTTCCATCAATTCCTGCATCTTAATAACAATCCTAAAAGCAGACAATGGCATTTATCATATCTGGAGATGTTCTCAGTCATTAAAATTTAATAACATGTGGGGCACAATTTCATTATCTCTGAGGGCAAGGAACTGAGCATTTGATTTCAGATATCAAACACTATCATTCAAACATAATTGGGCTGCAACCTGAGTTCTCAACTTTCCTCCTGCCATGACCCTTTAATACAGCTCCTCATGTTGTGGTGGTTCTTTCCAGATTAATTTTTAAACATTTAATATGCATTCTTAGCATTGAAAAATACTATTCAAAACAGTCTGTAGAGGTTGTCTTCTGCTGTGAGACTAAATCTAGTCTGTGAAACTAAATCTACTCAGTCCCTGTTCAGGATTCTTTGTGATTTCTATATCTTTACTGAACAAGTTGCTCGATTGATTTTTATACTACCTGGAGGTTGGCAACCCTACCCACGGCAATGCCCAGCTTTTATCCATTTCTTTCTTTAATTCTGTGCTATCTCCTGTTCACCTCAGAAGCACATGTTTTCATCTACTCAGGGAACTGGGGGAAACTATGCAGCATGAGTCTGTCTCCATTAATGACATAGTATATTATGTTGCTGGCACCAGATCACTGTAGGGTTGCTAGACCTCCCAGTGGAGGCGGGGGTCCCTGCTGTCAGGCCACACTGCCCCACCACTAATCAGCTGGCTGGCAGGGTGAACTTACCCCCCAAAATGGGGAGATTCAGCTGATGTGCCTGCATCACTGCTCAACTGACCCAGAAGTGACATCATCAAATCAGGGTGACACCTTGAGATTTGGACAAAAACTCTATAGTAGAAGTCAAATCTACTATAGAGTTTTTGCCTAAATAACAGAGCATCACCCCAACATCCCCAATGTGATGATGTCACT
Source organism: Paroedura picta (assembly GCF_049243985.1). Lineage (NCBI taxonomy): Eukaryota > Metazoa > Chordata > Lepidosauria > Squamata > Gekkonidae > Paroedura > Paroedura picta. The sequence goes on from NC_135369.1 coordinate 52,024,767, forward strand.
TAAACAATGATGTAAACATATTGCTGCATGTCTGCTGGGCCTCCCTCCTGCCCCTGAGAAGTCCCCCTCCACCCCCCGCCAGGTAACAGGAAGTACCTGACAACTAGGTTTGTGCACTTCGGCCACTGAAGCGGCTGTTTGAGCCCAAAGCAGGGGAGGGGCAGCCTGCACAGCGCTGGCAGCTTCAGGCTTGAATGGTCACTTCAGCGGCCAAAGCACACAACCCTAGATAACTACTAGCACAAATATCTTGGGTACTAGCTCTTGAATTGTTCAGGGTCCTTACCAATCCGGAAAGACCCAAAATTGTAAAAGTATTTTTGGACACGTCTTTAGTGCTGGAGAAAAACTCTAAAAACCTAGAGAATTTCTCCGGCTGAACTGGGGGACATGACACTCCATGATCCTGACATTATGTCATCTGTATCCCTTAAAGCCAGCACTTAAGTCTTTATTAGATTTTGCAGAGGCCACATATGTGTGACCATTTTCTGACAGTTGTTATGACACCACCAACATACCAGCAGCAGCAGTTAAGAATATTTATACAGCCACAGAAGTTTTTAACAGAGGCAATGGCTATTGTGACACATTGGAAAGCAGTTCCAGAAATAAGAGCTCACATAAGGGACCATAGAGGACAACATTGCCAGGAAGAAACAGATACGTTTTCTAATGTCATGTATTTGTACTCAGGGCCAAACAATAGCAAAACGTTCCATGAGATTCCTCTGGCATGGCTTTTTTAAAAAGTGGAGATATGGGTGGCAAATCCACAAACTGTACAGACAAGCGGAAGGGGAGGCACATGACCAGGAGACTTCAGAGACCTTGCTCTGGCACAGTCAAACATATTTTCCAACACTGCACTCCTGCCCGCTGACTAGGCTACAGACAAAACCACAACTGAAGGATTGCCTTATAAACTGACAAGCATCGTTCTGGAAGGAAAATGAAAGCTGCAACCCCTCCCCCAAAATGATTTATTGTGCTTGGCAGCCTGGGGGGAAATAAATAGTCAAGTGGGAGGGGATCATAGAATCATAGAGTCGGAAGATACATCCAAGGTCATCTAGTCCAACCCCTGCAGAATGCAAGAAATTCACATCTACCTGCCAACCCAAAGTAATCCAAATTGCATGCCCAGAAGATGGCCCCTGGGCATGCAAGAAAGGGCCACAAGAGCCAAGCATGGGCACAGTCCCTTCTGCCCAGCCACTTGCAATTCACAGAATCAGCATTTCTGTGAGGGGGCTATATAGCCTCTGCTTAAAAACTTCCAAGGAAGGAGAACACATCACCTCCCAAAGTAGCCTTTTCCACATTTCTGTGTGATGATATAACATTAGGGAACTCCTTTTCACACCCCCAAATCTTCCCCCTCCACTGCCAGACTGCTTCCACCTGGCAACCCTAGGGCCCATTCCGCACAAGGATCAATGTGGCAAATTGCTTACAGAAAGAAATAACGGACTTTAAAATACTGGAATTCGGTGTAACGCATACCTGCCTTTGTAGTGGAATCCAGTTGCGTTTCAATTGTTTCCCACAGGTTTCGGGTCCCACAGGTTTCCGCTAGAAAGGAAGCAATTTTTCTCGTGCTTTGACCCGCCCCTGGCCATCAATCAAATGAGCAGCCAATGGGCGGTTGTTACCATGCTCCGGAAAAGCCCCTTTCCCTTTAAGAACAGGAGTTTTAAAAAAAGAAAAACACACGTTGCAACAAATATGCCTTGATTCCTTGCTTCCTCCTAATGTAGAGACCCATCTAGCTGGCAGCTGGCGTGTGAGCTGCCGTTTCATAGTTGCCACGCTCCTCCGAGTGGAAAAAAAAATCCCCGCCCCCATGCACGGGCGTGATTTTCGGCCGAAAATAAAGGGAACTTGCAAACGGGGCTGTGTTGTGCTTAGTGACTTGAGGGGAGCTTTAAAGCAGTTCTGTGGAGGGACTGCAGCCGGAGAAGCCTCGCTGGGTGAATGAAGGCTTGCCGGCTCGTTGCTCTCCGCAAAGAAAAAAAATGGCGATCGCTTCGCCGGATGTTCAGAGGAGAGAGCCAGAGGGAGGGACTTTGCTGAAACCGCAACAATGGTAACGCACAGAATGTTTTTGAAACTGTTGCAGATTGTTTGCAAGAGTGTAGCGCTTTCTAGAGGGTGAATCCACTTTTTGGGATTTCCTTGGAAGCGCTACAACGAAGCGCTTTTCGCGGGTCTGTTTCAGGAATGTGGCAGATTGTGTGGGACGTCGTGCATAACTGCAAATTAGTAGCGTTTACAATTTGCCACACTCCTGCTACATTTAACTTGTGCAAAATGGGCCTAGGTATATGCCACTGTGCAAAGAGCACCAATGTTTGAGCCAGAGATATGGATTACTCACATGAGTGCACGTAAATATTTAGGGGTCTGGTGTAACCAGAGATTAATTTGGTCAGTGCAAGCTGCTCATGTTAAAAGATTGGCTACAGCAGCATCAAATACTAGCTGTTGTTTCTTTTATTAATCTGGGGCTCAGTATCATCCAGCTACCATCAAACGGCTTAATGCCAAGGTGACCATGCAAAGTTTATATGGGGCTGGTATCTGGATTGACAAAATAGGGGAGCCCTTTGCTTCAGTTATTCTTAAATGTCTGTGGAATTCTGAATTGGGCAGTAATAGCAGTCTTGTAGGTGCAAAAGTTTACACATCCACGACAGATTTTCGCAGCTGTTCAAATGGGTTATAGCATTTCCTATATTTTAGTAATCTGTTTGAAGCTAATAAGTTAGGAAGCAGCATGATGTAGAGAGAGACTTGCCTAGAAGGAACACAAATTTGCAGAATAATGTCATCCTCCCATATCGGTTCTGCACGGAAGCGCAAAACTCAGTCGGAAGCCATGCGTTTGCAAGCTTCCTGGTGGGAGACGCCTCCTGCATTTACCGGCTGCCTTGTCTCAGCAAAGGAAAACGATGTGAACTTCTCCCTCACTCCTCAGCTTGTCAATCACTGCAAACCACCAATCCTTGCACAGCTGCTGTATCGGGGACTCAAACTTCCTCCCCCCCCCTGAGCCCCAAAATGTATTTTTTAAGTGAACTTCCATGTTACTATTGAGAAACGCCACAACAATGAAACATTACCTCCCCTTTCATGGATTCTTTGTGTCATGGTCTCTATTTAAGTTCAGTAGATTTCTTATAGACTGGCCATGGTGACTGGACCCTGATGAGTGATTGTGTGTTCAAGGACTACAGAACCTAGTTAAAAACAAAGAGTACAGACGCCTAGCTGATCGGAAGAGGGCTGCTTCATCATGCACACACACTGCTTTCCCTCTTCATAACCTACCACTAGAAAACGCATATGGATATGTGTTTTGGCTGCCTGATCCCAAAATGACCATGCACAGTAAGGAGAACATTTTATTTTTACATGGGAAACATAGCTTTGCAGTCTCACAGCAACACAGACCACACAAATGTTTTTAAAAATGACTATCAAGAAATGGGACGGAGGAGGCAAGGGTGGGCAAAACACTGCCGAGACTGTCATGCATTTCTCCCTCCACACAGGCTTGCCCCTGTTTGCTCCCCAGATCGCTGCGTGGCAAGAAGTGGCAAATTGACTTTTGGCGATTTCCCTCATTGCAGAGCAAATTTGACTAAGACTCGCACCAGCCACTAGAAGTCATGTGGAAGTAGCACTAAACCTGAGAACAATGCATATTTCTTTTTTTGAGAAAGTGACTACCTTGCTGGATCAGAGGGATGCCGTGGACATAGTTTATCTGGATTTCAGTAAAGCTTTTGATAAGGTTCAACATGATATTCTTGTTCAGAAGTTGGTAAAATGCGGTATGGATCCTAATTCTGTCAGGTGGATCAATAACTGGTTGACAAATCAGAGGGTACTTGTTAATGGTTCAGCATCTTCTTGGAAAAGAGTGACAAGCGGAGTACCCCAAGGATCTGTCCTGCAGCCTGTGTTGTTCAACATATTCATAAATGATTTGGGTGAGGGATTAGAGGGGATACTTATTAAATTTGGAGATGATACTAAACTGGGAGGGGTAGCAAACACAACTGAAAACAGCAACAAAATGCAGAATGATCTTGATAGGCTCGAGAAGTGGGCTAAACTGAATAAAATGAAGTTCAGTAGGGACAAATGTAAAGTTCTGCATTTAGGTAGGAAAAAACAAATACACCAATATAAGATGGGGGAGACTTGTCTTGGCAGTAGCATGTGCAAAAAGGATCTAGGAGTCTTAGTAGACCATACATTGAACATGAGTCAGCAGTGTGACTCAGTGGCTAAAAAGGCAAATGGGATTTTGGGCTGTATCAAACAGAGTATCGTGTCCAGATCACGGGAGGTGATGGTACCTCTTTACTCTGCTCTGGTTCGCCCTCACTTGGAGTACTGTGTTCAGTTTTGGGCACCCCAATTGAAGAGGGATGTTGACAAACTGGAACGTGTCCAGAGGAGGGCAACAAAGATGGTGAGGGGTTTGGAGACCAAGACATATGAAGAAAGGCTGGGGGAGCTTGGTCTGTTTAGCCTAGAGAGGAGACGACTGAGAGGGGATCTGATAACCATCTTCAAGTATTTAAAAGGGTGCCATATAGAGGATGGAGCAGTATTGTTCTCTCTTGCCCCAGAGGGACAGACCAGAACAAATGGGATGAAATTAATTCAAAAGAAATTCCATTTCAACATCCGGAAGAAGTTCCTGACAGTTAGTGTGGTTTCTCAGTGGAACAGGCTTCCTCGGGAGGTGGTAGATTCTCCATCTTTGGAAATTTTTAAACAGAGGCTAGATAGCCATCTGATGGAGGGGCTGATTCTGTGAAGGCAAAGGGGTGGCAGGTTACAGTAGATGAGCGATTGGAATATGAGTGTCCTGCATAGTGCAGGGGGTTGGACTAGATGACCCATGAGATCCCTTCCAATTCTATTATTCTATGACTAGAGGCAAAGCTCGTTGTATCCAGGAATACAATGTGCACTAGAGCTTGGCAGTGGGAAGAGGAAGGGGAGGAGTTGTCCAGTCTGTAAGGGCATGGGGTTGAATGTGTGTTGTGTGGGACTTTGTGGTGGCGTGGTGACAAATGAGGGCATGGGTGTGGAGATATGGGTGTCAAGAACCTGTGATGTGGAATGTTCATTGAGTATGGGAGAGGACTGATCTTTGGGAATTGCGGCATAGTGGTTACAGATGCGCTTTCCAGAGCCATAACTTCAGATATGAGAAGGTGAAATCAGACTGGAGACGCTTCTTAGGGGGAAATTACATGGCAACCAATTCCTCCCAGTTCTGCATTCAACATCATTTCCCTTCTTGTCCCCCTGCCCTAATACACATGGGGTAGTCACAGTACACAGGTGTCAACCCTGCTTCTTCTGTCTCCATTTTTTTTACTGTTGATAAAATGTTATATGGCCAAATGCTTCTTTCACGGCTGCTCCTTAGAAGAGGAAGAGCTGTATATTTGTACCCTGCTGTTTACTACCCAAAGGAGTCTCAAAGTGGTTTACAAACACCTTTTCCCTTCATCTCTCCACAATAGACAACCTGTGAGGGATGTGGGGCTGTGAAAGGTCTGAGAGAACTGGGAATGGGTCGCAGTGACCCAGCAGGATTCAGGTGTCTCAAAGCAGTTTCCAATTGTTTTCCCTTCCTCTCCCCATAGCAGAGTCTCAGTGAGGGTGGTGGGTTAGAGAGCCTCACTTGGAAGATGGCAACCCTAAGAGGAGGTCCTTCTGTGCACAGCAGTCTTGACCTTAGTCAGGTTTATGCACACCTAGGTAGTGTGGAATTCCAGAAGATGAATCTACACCAACATGGCAACCTTACCTTCTCTCTGCAATGTTTTCTTGACCTAAAATATGTCAGGGGTGCTAGGTAGCTGTGGGGGCATTACACACGTCTGAGGCACCACTTTCAGAATTCAAGGAATGTGATCAGCCCAGGGACTGCCATCCTCCAGGTGGGGCCTGGAATTGCTGCTCATCTCCAGACTATACAGACCAGCTCTGCAGGCAAAAATGGCTACTTTGGAGGGGTGACTGTGTAGCATTGCATCCCCCTGAGGTTTAGGGAAGCCAGCCTCCAGGTGGGGTCCGAGAATCCCCTGGAAGTACAGCTCATATCTAGGTAGTTAGGCTGAAGGGAAAGCTCTCCCCCCCCTCTCATGCACCCCTTCAAAAAGAATACACATGGTCCCACAATCCACTTGGTTGTTTGGCTGGTGATGGCTACCCTTCTGAAGCCTGAGACCTACTGCTGGCAACTGCAGTCCCTGTTGTTGTCTGCAAGGCCAAGTCGTTGCCTAATAAAGGTGGATCACCTAGTTTTCCCCAAAGTCTCACTGTCTACTTTCCTGTAAAGCTAACTACACTTGACATTCTGGGCCACTTATGTCTTTGTGTTCATAGGAGTTTTTATTTACCAGGCCAAGCTTAGAAAAAGTCACTTTAGTTCCCATGTCTCTCCAGCCATTTACTTGTTCACTATTTACAGTTTCAGGCTGCAAATATTCTTTATTTAGATCTTCCTGAACTTTCCAGACTCGCAGGATTGATATTGGTCTGTCTGTCTCTCTGCACCTTAAAATACAAACAGTTGCTGGTAAGGGCTGGCCAAAGCCCATTGCCCAGGAGGGACACATCCGCACCACTCCACCCCAACCACAGTCTGTGAGCCTCTACCATCCTCTCTAGATTGCTGCTCATCTCTAGATTTTAAAGATCAGCTCTGCAGGCAAAAATTGCTACTTTGGAGGCCGGACTCTGAGGCATTGTATGATTTTAAGGCCCTCCTCCAAACCTCCCGGAATATCTCCAACCCAGGGTTGGGCCTGGACAGCTCCTGGAATTACAGCTCATCTGCAGAGTATAAAGATCAGCTGCCCAGGCAGAAAGGGCTCCTATGGAGTTTGGACACGGTTGAGGAGAAGAAACATTTAAGGCCTCCCACGCAGGTTGTTGTGGAGTTGAGTCACTTGAGGTCTACTGCACAGGGTTGTTGTGCAGATGAAACAGGAGGCAAAAGATCCCCTGCAACACCTTCCAGTTTCACCTGCACAACAACCCTGTGTGGTAGGTCTCAAATCTGCAGAGAGTTGCTTGGCTGTTTCTTCCCTCCAGCAACATGGCCATCCACAGCAGTATTTTAAGTGAAAAGGAGCTTTTCTGTGGCCTCCCTGTCAGCCGACTGTTTGGCAGAAGGGGACATTCCCACCCCTCAAAAGGAATGCCCACTCCCATGCCCTCAGACTCCTCTGCGTTGCTGTCAGAAATGCCTTCCTCCCCTTAGTCAGGGCCTGTCAGAGGCTCCTTCCCAACAGGCCTGAAAGGAAGGGGAGGGAGCGCACTCACCAGCCTCCAGCCAGCTCTGTCAGGGTTCTGAGGCAATTTGCAGTTGGACATGACAGTTAGGACAGCCTTGGGGCAAAAAGGGCTGGGGCAGCCTGTCTTCTCATCCCCTTGGCAGCCCTACTGACCTCCTCTCCCTTTGGTGGTCAGGAGCAGACTGGCAGCAATGTCTCCAGATTGACCCTGCACCTGGTGAGGGCCCAATCGGATTGGCCCCTTGGCCCCTGGCTGCACGTGCCTCTGGATTGGCCCCTCTGCTTGTCAGTCCGGGGCCAAGGGCCAATTGTTGGCCCACCCCATCCCGAACTGAGCCTATCCCCACACCCCTTAGCCTTTTATTTATACTGCAGAACACAGTTTACAGATTCTATGTTTCTATGATTCTATGATGAGCCTCTTGTGGCGCAGAGTGGTAAGGCAGCCGTCTGACAGCTTTGCCCATAAGGCTGGGAGTTCAATCCCAGCAGCCGGCTCAAGGTTGACTCAGCCTTCCATCCTTCCGAGGTCGGTAAAATGAGTACCCAGCTTGCTGGGGGGTAAACGGTAATGACTGGGGAAGGCACTGGCAAACCACCCCGTATTGAGTCTGCCAAGAAAACGCTAGAGGGCGTCACCCCAAGGGTCAGACATGACTCGGTGCTTGCACAGGGGATACCTTTACCTTTACCTTTATGATTCTATGATTCTGTGATTCTATGATTCTATGAGAGGCTGTCCTGGGAGCCATTCCCTTGTGTGGAATTGGTCCCAGTGAACACTTGCAAGCTTGTGAAGGGCAAATTAACTAACTGATCCACTTAATATCATAAGTTTTCTTATCAAACCATCACATTTGTAGACCCAGGTGGTTGGGAAAGGTTCCCGTGTGGTGAGAAAGGTTCACGTTTCTACTAAATCAAAACCTTGTGAGACAAAACGTTGGCTTTTCTGATGCTATATTTTCTTGCTCCAAATTGTGACCTCTATTATAACTCCCTTCAGTGGAAGGTGATAGCTGAAATCCAATCCAGCGATAAACCAGAAGATCTGTTTGCACAAGCAAAAAAGGAGCTGCTCAGAAAATAAGCATTGGTGCCATACAACTGTCAATTATCCAGCAGGGTTAACATCTGCTAAGTGGTTAGGCTAGCACAGGACTGCAAAAGAGGATTTCAGCCAAAACTACGTGGACCCTCAACATGGTTTTAGAAAGTCCATTGTTGGATATTAACCAGAAACCCTCTAAGGAAATATATTTGCAAGCTCCAGATTTGTTGCACTGGCAGGACTGCATTTGGATCCCAAGGAATGCACATTACAAATGATTAATGATTAATTTGACTTCGGCCTCAAGAAAAGCCACAAGACATAGTCATAAGTATGGTACCCTGGGAGGAGGGAGAGAAAGAATGACCAGCCACTGCTGCTGAGTGTGCCGTGGGAGGGAGGGAGGAGATCTGATGCAATGACCTGATGTTGTGAGGCAAGGGATTCCTGGATATCATGAATGTGTACAACCACTGACTAACCAGCAGTGTGAGCCACAGCTATCCGTCTATTACATTTCCAAGGAGCTTGGGGCAGCAGACATGGTTGTCTCTGTCCCATTTCACCTTGTGAGAGAGGTTAGTCAAACAGACTGATTGGCCCAAGATCACCCAAACAAGTCTCATGGCCAAGTGGAAACCATAATGAGGGTTTCCCACATCTTCAACTGAGACTCTAACATCCCACTACTGACCACATCAGCCATTAGCCAGCATGTATTTGATCCAGCAGCCTCCTCTCCACAGTGCCATGATGCATACTGTCAAGGTGTTACCCTTCCCTCCATATCACTGCTCATCATAAGTGAATAATTGCTATCATCTGCTCCACTGTGCTATAGAATCATAGAACTCTAGAATTGAAGTGGCTATACAGGCCATCTGTCCAAATCCCTGCTCAATACAGGATCGACCTAAAGCGTCCATAATAAGTATCTGTCCAGCCGCTGCTTGAAGACTGTCAAGTGAGGGGGAGCTCAACGCCTCCTTACACAGCCAATTCTACTGCTGAACTACTCTGACCATGAAAAAAAATCCCTGATATCTAGCCGGTACCATTCTACACGTAGTTTAAACCCATTACTGTGGGTCTGTCTTCTAATGCCAAAAGGAACGACTCCCTGCTCTCCTCCAAGTGACAACCTTTCAAATACATAAAACTGCAATCATGTCCCCTCTCTACCTCCTCTTCTCCAGGCTGAACATTCCCAAGTCTCCCAGCCTTTCTTCATGTCCCCTGGATCATCCTTGTTGCTCTTCTCTGCACCCTCTCAATTTTGTCCACATCCTTTGTGAAGTGAGGTCTCCCAAATTGCACACAGTATTACATCTGCACTGAAGTCATGTCTACATTATTTCCCAAATGTGCCTGTACCGAATGTACCGAAATCTATGGATTAGAGCCATACTTGCACTAAACAGATTTTTCTGCAAACGTGAGGGTTGAGGGCAGCCCAAGTTCCATGATGGGCCCAGCAACAACCTGGAAGATGCAGTGGAACTGGTGACAGTGTTGCAACCTGGGGGCTGCACTGGGACTGGCAGTGGTATGGCCTAGTAGTAGTGGTTCCGCAGCTCAGCCCAGGATCCGCATTGGTCTCAGGGGTAACCAACTCAGGCTGTGATGCCTGGCAAGAAAGGGGGGATGATGGGATTCCTCCTCTAAGTTGTGCAAACCCACCACCCCAAATCAGTGCCCCCCTCCTGCCAAGCCAGCAAGCCCAGCACCCACCTGTTGGAATGTTGGTGGGAAGAGCAGCAAGGATGGTGGGTGGATGGAGTACCAATATAGGCATTGTACTCTGCTTATGCTGCTTCCCCTCCCAAACCACGCTCTCCCAAGCCTCCACCCAAAAATCTCTGGGAATTTTCAAACTTAGAACTGGCAACCCTAAAGGAAACTGACCTCTGTAGTTAGGAGATCCATTGTGATTCCAACAGAATCCCGAGCAGGAGAGAACCTGGCAACCCTAGAAGGAGAGAAAGAAGAAGGAAAAGAGGTGAGGCTATGGGGACTTCCAGGAAAGGGAAAGAGGGAGTGGGGGGGGGAGGGAGGATGAGATGCCTCTCACAAGTCCTTGTGGGTTCCCACTTCGGATTGCATTCCAACGATAATAAAGGTAAGGAGGATTCATTAGTCTTAGGGCTAGGACCCTCAGAGACTTCAGTATGTCTCCTAGAACACTCTGCCAAATCCTCTACTATTTGGAGGAGTTCCATGGAAGACACAAAGTTGTTCTTCTTCCAAGCTGATGTGTAAAGGGATGCCTGGAGGCATGAAGTTTTAAACCACTATATTAGATCAAAGAGACAAATGTGCACATTATGATCTGACTACAAAGTTTTCCCCAAAAATGCATTCTTTAAATGCAATATTTTCCCCCCACAAACTGGTTTCATCTTGAAGTGTTTTATCTGTTTTTGTTAAAGAAGTGAAAAAGAAAGGAGAGTTTTTCTTAAATGAGAATAATATTTTCCCAAATATGCAGATTAGAAGTAGAAAAGAGTAAGAGTCCAGTAATGCCTTCAAGTATAAACTTTTGTATGAGCCCCAACACACGTTTTCTTAAGTCTTTAAGGTGCAACTGGACTCTTTTCTACCACTACAGACAGACTAACACAGCTACCCGACTTGATCTATCTCAATAGCAGGTTAGAAGAAACAGTTGTGTGCTTTATAGAAATTATCAGATTTTTTTTCTGATGGCAGTCTATGGATGTTGGAATTTATGTGCATGGGCACATTTACATAAGAGTTTGTTTTATTTAAAAGGTATAACAAGATTATTAGGATGGCTTCAAAGTCTATACAATCTCAGAAAAAGAAACCTATCCAAAGGCAATACAATAACCTTAATACTATCAAAAACAAGAATAGTCTCTCCTTATATGTTCTTTCTTTATTCCTTTACTAGGGTTTCAGGCCCGCTATAGGCGCAATACAGTGGGACCTAGTAGGTGGGTGGCTGGCCACGGGAGGGCCTCCTGGCCCCCCTTCTCGTCCCCTGCCCGAGTCCTTGTCTTCAGCATGGGGCTCAGAGCAGCCCCGCCACATCTAAGACACAGCTGCTCCAAGCCCCACGCTGAAGCCTCCACCACCTGCCCCCCTTCCAGCCGAGTCCATGGGTTCAGGGGCAAAGGAGGCCCAAAGACTTTCTCCCCCGCCCCCCTCGTGCCCGTGTCCCTGGCTTCGAGGCAGACAAAGGAGCAGGCCCACCGCGCCTGCTCTTTGGGGCATGGCAAAGCCTCCAGTGGCCGACCCCCTCCCATAAGCAGGGGCGGAGCGTATGGGACGGGCCAAGAGGCCAATCAGGAGCCGTGCACTGCACGGCTCCCGATTGACCCCTTGTCCCTGGACTGACATTCAGAGGAGCCAATCAGGAGCCGCTTCATGGCTCCCGATTGGCCCCTTTGGGTTTTTATCCCAGACTCACCCCGCCACTTTCTCCTCCCACATAGGCATTACTCCTTTATTTTTACCAGTCCTGCAGAGACTGGTAAGTTTACAGATTTGTCTACTAGAATGTATTTATGTCACCTTTCCACCCAAACAGAGTCCACAAAGTAGTAGACATTAAACAATTTAAAATACAGTTAAAATTTTAAAGATTCAGTTGAAAACTATTGGAATTGCAATCAGCAAGTAATTTGGTGAAAGCAACCCTGAAATCTTGTGGTAAAGTTATTATGCTAAGTTGTTCACTAGTGACTCTGGATGGCCACAGCTGGAATTGCAATGGAAGAATCCCTAGCACATGGCTGGAGAAATCTCTTTGTTTGAGCAGGGCCCCATGGTCCACTTCCTCTTTTTTCAGGAAGAGAATGATGTCTGCTTGCAAGGAGGAAAGAATCCCCCATTAAGCTTTCAGCTCTCTCCATCAACTGATGTGTGGACATGTGGTCCTGTTGCAAAGTCAGCTATAAGGGCTTGCAATGTGTTTTCTTTGTAACTACTTTTAACCTTCCATGCACTGCTTCAGTAAGAAGACTGAAGCAGATGAATATAATATATATATTATGTGTAATCTTTCCAGGAAAGATTATTCCTTTTAAAACTTGAAGTTCTGAGAGTCTGAATCCATGCCTCATCCATAATAGTTAACCAATAATTCTGAGCACTGCAGTTCAAGAAGTATATTACCACGTTCGAATGTGTTCATAGAAGAGCAACTGGGATGGCTGAGGGGCTGGAATCCAGGCATTACAGGCAAAGATTGAGAGAATTGGGTATTTGTATCTTGAAGAAGAGGAGGGCAAGGGATGATATGATAGCTGTGTTTAAACATGTAAAAGGTGGAAATGTTGAAAGTGGGGTCAACTTGTTCACTGCAGCATTAGAAACAAGGACTAGGAGCAATGGATTCAAATTATGGGAAAGGAGGTTCCACTTAAATATTTAAAATAATTTTCTGACAGTGAGGGCTGTTTGTAGATGGAATGTGCTGCCTTGGAGGGGGTGGAGCCTCCTTCATTGGAAGATCTTTGGAGCACCTGTCAGGAGTGTGTGATCTTTAAATCCCTGAGAAGGTGGAAGGCTGGACTGGATGACCCCTTGTGGTTTCTTCCAGCTCTTTGTGATTCTGTGATTTTGTGAAATGAAAACATCTTCATCTGCTGAAGGATACAGATGGAAAGAGAGATCCAAGGTTTTGGTGCCATGACTTCTTCTAAAGTTGTGAAAATGCACAAAAAGAAAAGAACACAAAACAAGAGAAGCTTAACCATTACTTTATCACACTCTTTGCTTTCATAGGCAAAATTACCCATCATAAAATGGGATACACCACCCTACCCTAAGACTTCTCTCCCCTTCCCCACCCTGTTATGATTTTAAAAAACAAAACAGGCTTTACAGTTGTGCCATTTATTTATTTAAATATTTACAATCTGTTTTTCCTTGTGGCCCAGGGCAGCTTAGAAATCAGTTTAAAAACAAGTGACTGAAAATACGTAACATAATACCTCACATAACCTTCCCTCGTCACAAAAAATATTTGCAGTCTTTAGTCTGTTAAAAGCCCTGGCAAATAAAATTTCCTTCTAAAAATTTCCAAAGACAGCATATCTCAATTTAGGAGCCCACCTTGAGAATGGGAAAGCTCCTAGTAAACTTGAACATGAGACAAATTTGGAATTCATTCTACTTCATGTAAAAATTTTCTTTCATATACCCAAGTTAATTTTTCTTGTCCTTTTATTTCTAGTAGTGGGAAATGGCAGGGGAGGAAAGCAACAACTGAGAACAGCCCAGTCATTCAGGGAAAATAAATACATTGTTTACTCTTACGTTACTTTCTTCCTTAATATATTAATGAAACTGGTGATTTCTGGCCCCTTCATCAAAGGCAGAAGAACAACCAGCACTAATATTCCCCATAGCTCATTGTGATATTGACAGAACAGTTTAATGCGAGAACATTGCATACAAGTCAGATCTCTAATTCCCTTGAGGGAATGCAGCAGGCATTACACAGATTAAATTTAACAAAACTCAGACATTAAGAAGCTCATTTCTCTTGCCCTGATGGTAGAGGTCAAGGAAGGGCATTCCAGACTCCTTCATTCCATTCTGACTTTATTATGCTTATCTTCCCTCACTACCCGGCTCCCCCTTTTATTTTTGTTTAATTACTGGCTTCTTCCAATACAAGGCAATGTCTCTCTCACTTTATTAATTTTGGTAACACTTGATAGCCAGTTTCACTAAGAAAAATAATCAGATTCCCAAGAAAATGCTCTTTCTGCAGTCTTCAACCAGAGCTAAGAAGGGCCCATGCAAAGTACCAGAGGTTCAACTACAGAACTCAGCCTGTCACAAGGCTTCAAATACACAAGAGAGGTCAGCAGAAAATGGATTCAGAAAACTAAGAGGACTGAATCTTATACATGGAACTTTCCTACCTTCCTCCTTCATGCCACAGCTGCACTGCACTCCTCAAATCCTACTCCTGTCAATTGGTGGACTGCTGGGAATATCCTGAGGGTCTTGCAGGAGGTCATCTGTCAAAGGATGGAATAGATGAAATTGTCATTCAAGCAGAAGTATGGATTATATAGCTTCCCCTGGAGAAAATGGCTGCTTTGAAGGGAATATTCTATGTCAGAGGGCCTTCAGGTCGGACTATGGGATGGGATTGGTCGGACTATGGGATGGGATTGACAGCCATCAGATCCAACTCTACCCCAGCCCCAAAGATCAGGTCAAGGACCTGGTGAGTGGGTCCAGCAACAAACTGCGAGAACCCTAGTGTCGCCATGGCCAACACCAGGTCTGAGCCATGATCTGGGGATGATGAATCCGAATGGACATTGAAGTCCCCCAGGATGAGAAATCTAGGGAACTACCATGCCCAGGCAGCTCCTACCTCCAGCAAGCTTGGCAAGGCAGCTGGTGGTGTGTTAGGCAGACACACAAGCCAATGGCCAGGTTCTCAACTAAACTGTGACAATCAGCAATCAGCAAGCCTGGCAACCCAATGAAAAAGCTTTTCGTTTCTTTGCCTCAGTGCTCCATCTGCAATATCAGAGTCACAATATTGGTCTGTCTCTCAAGAACGCTGTAAAGATTTTTACATAATAAATGTGATCCATTTTGAACACTTTGAAATGTACTGTATAGATGCCAAACATTATTCGTAACTTTAAATTACTCTGTGCCCTGACTAGCCTATATAATATTAGATGGAACATGGAAAACAAAATTCACACACTTCTGCTAAGTAAAGATTACTCATTTATCTCATTTTCCATCCCTGTGGTATTCTGAGGCACATTTTGGCAGCAGGTTTCCAAACATGATCTAGTTTCAAAGCACTTTGGCAGTTATAGATTGAAGACACTTTAAACAAACACCACAAAATCAAGCCCTATCCTATCCTGTTGGGGCAGGGTAATGGAAAGGTCTGAGGCAGTATAATGCTTGCCAGTATTTGAAGTCACCATACCCTGGATCTCATATGAAAAGGTTTATTAGCATTTTATGAGTTGTGATTTCAGAAGACTGGATTGTGTGAAGCAGAAGTGGAAGCAATGCACAGATCTAGATGTTTCCTATCTTCCCTCGGATACCTACCTAGTAAGTTAGATCTCCTCCCCAGCCTCCCTGCCGCTCTTATAGCAGGGGTAGGAATAATGAGAGCTTCCGCCATGTTGGGATTGTTTTTAAAGTCTTTTAATGGGTATTTTAATGGGGATAAGACTATTGTGACCCGCCACGAGCCTACGGGGAGTGGCAGGAAATAAATCTAATAAATAATAATAATAATACTTACTGAGAATCTGGTGCTGGAGGTTGCAAGATCTATATGGACAAAAAGCAGAGAGAGAAAGAGAGGGAGACCTGAGAAGTGGGTTCTTACAGCAAAGGAAGTAACGTTGATGGCAGAGAAAGGCTGAGACTGTTTTAGCTGGCTCCCCCCTCCTCAGCTTTTCAGAGATCTCAGGAGATTGCAGGAGAAAGGGGGAGGGCAAGAAATGTCTGCCTCTGTGAACACCATTGTGGTGGCAGTTTGTAGTATCCAACCCCGGCTCCTGGAGATGAAAGGGCTTGCTTGGAAGGGGTGAACTCCATGGCACTGTGCCGGAGAGACATTTCAAGATGCCAGTCTCCAGTTGGGACCTGGGGATTTGCTGGACTTGCATAACATTTCCAGGCAACAGAGATGGGTCCCCCTGGATAAAAGGGCTACTTGGGAGGGAGACCTCTCTGGCCCATGAAAGTACAAGGATGCCAGGCTCCAGGTGGGAAACACAGAGTGGGAAACAAAGATAAATGCTACATGGCAGTAATAAACATCATCAAATAATTCATTAACTTTTCACAGTTTCTTCCTTCAATGAAAATATTTAATTGATGGCAACATTTGCTTGAAAAACTGAAAACCTATTGGTGTGTACATTCTTCAGTTCAATATCAATATCACCTGGCCACAGTGAGCCATGCGATGGTCACCTCCAGAACAAATTTCTGTAACTAGCTCTACGTGGGCCTGCCCTTGTCCTTGATCCAGAAATTGCTGCTGGTACAAAATGCGGCTGCTAGGGTCCTCACAAAAACACCATGGAGGGCCCTTATCCAGTCTGTGCTGAGGCAGCTGCTTTGGTTGCCAGTTGCTGCCTGGATCTGGTTCCAGGTTTTGACCTTTAAGGCCCTCCATGGTCTGGGACCCACATATCTGAGGGACAGCCTGTCACACTATGCCTCTCACAGAGCCTTACACTCTGCGGATTCAAAGCTACTGGTCCTTCCCAGCCCTGGGGAAGCATGCTGGGAAGCATGCTTGGCCTCAACCAGGGCCAAGGCTTTCTCAGTCCTGGCCCCTACCTGATGAAATGAGCTCCCAGGAGAGCTGCAGGACCTGCGGGAGCTTCTGGCATTCTGCAGGGTCTGCAAAATGAAGCTCTTCCACCAGGTCTATGGTTGAGGCCAGGGCAGTGAGGAAGATTGGTTTGGGGTCACCCCCAGTGTTAGGCCATTAGTATCTTGGCCCCTCTTTCTACCCTCACTAGAGGATGGTTGAGATTGGATGATTGTGGAATTCCACCATGTTTGTGCCAGTTTTGTTCTATGGTTTTGTCCTGGTTTTTTAATGGGGTTTTATTGAGGGTTTTATCAGACATTTTTAACCCACCACGAGCCGGTCTCGGGAGTAGCGGGAAATAAATTTAATAATTTATAATAAATCAAATGTAACATTGGTTGGAAAAGAACTTACAGAGAGTTTCTCAATTACTGCCTCTATGTCAACTTTTCTCAACATTCTTACCATTGAATAACCCCTGAAGTATTCCTCAAGGTTCAAGAAACCCCAGAAGTGGGATCTCCAGGTTCCAGCTGGAGAACCCCCAGAATGAAAGCTCCTCTCCAGACTGCAGAGATCAGTTCCCCTGGAGGAAAGGGCTGCTTGGGAAGGGGGGTCTCTGTGACATTGTGCCAGTGTTCAGGGATGCCAGCCTCCAGGTAAGACCTGGAGAACCCACAGAATAAAAGCTCCTCTCCAAGCTGCAGAAATCAGTTTCCCTGGAGAAAAGGGCTGCCTGGGCGCAGAGGTCTCTGTGGCACTGTACCCCAGGGAGGATCAGGGATATCAGCCTCCAGGTGGGACTTGGGGCTCATCTCCAAAGATCGCTTCCCCTGGAGGAAAGAGTTGCTTGGGATGGAGGTGGGGGGCTGCTTAGCACTCCCTTCTACACACAGAGAGAGAACACAGAAGACAAAAGCATTCCTCCCTTCTCAAATTACAAATATTAACCACACAGCGATCTCTCCATGTAGGAAATACCTGAGTGTATCCCTCCTTGGATTGCTCTGAGAAGCCATTGGCAAGAAGGTCTAAATGTAAAGGAAAATAATCTCATAATAGTCAATGAGCAAATCAAAAAAAGACTTACACCATCCTCCTGCAAGTTTCTTCTGCCTGTATTCTAGCTACATCCCTTTAAGGCAATGACAATGTATACAGCTTGGTGTAGTGGTTAAGAGCAGCGACTTCTAACTTGGCACACTGGATTCAATTCCCTACTCTTCCACATTCTAGGTGACCTTTGGCCAGCTAGGTGACCTTGGGCTCATCACAGTCCTGTTAGAAACTGTTCTCACAAAGCGGTTTCTCCCAGAGCTCTCTCAGCCTCACCTACCTCATAAGCCACTCTGAGACTTCATTGGGCAGTGAAAAAGAGGGTATAAAAACCAACTCTTCTACTGGGAAGGTGCTACTGGGAACAATCTCCCTGTTCCATGTGTTCCTCATGGTGCTTTTGTGTCCTGGCTACAGTTTTCTCATCTTCCATGCCACTGGTCACAAATTTGCTTTGCTGTGATGGTCTTGGAAAGACTGCAGCAATTCCAAAATGGTATCTATATGGAAAGGAAAAGTCTTCCCAGTCCTACCCACATCAGCACTATTTTCGCTGCTGCAATTGCCTGTGATGGTTACACCCAAAGTATTACTCCCTTCTAAGATTGCAAATTGGAAACCTCACATGACTTACTCAGGAATAAACATTTTCAGAGCAGAGGCTTTTCCTCACTAACCTGTGTCTCGGGGAAGGCATTTCTTAGTTCAACAGTGGAATAGGCTGCCTAAGGAGGTGGTGAGCTCCCCCTCACTGGCAGTCTTCAAGCAAAGGTTGGATACACACTTTTCTTGGATGCTTTAGGATGCTTTGGGCTGATCCTAAGATGAGCAGGGGGTTGGACTAGATGGCCTGTATGGCCCCTTCCAACTTTATGATTCTATGATTCTATGGACCTTCCATAGCTTCTTCTCCAGAAGGTGCACAGAGGCTGCACCAGGAGGTGGCTTGCTCACCCCCTTTCTCATGTCCTCTGAGTTGGAAGAGGCCAGGACAATGTACTGGCAGCAGACCACCCAGCAAACTTCTGAAACTGGCAGAAAGTTGGAGGTAGAGAGTTGGTTCCTTATTAGGCTTTCCTGGCCAAGAGCTCCCTCCTGATTGGGGCTAAACTACCAAGGAGGGCCATACCAGACTGAAGGCCATGACTTACTCATGAATAAACGTTCCCAGGGCATGGGCTTTTCCTGGCTGCCCTGCATCTCAAAGGGACAGCAGGGGGGCATTTCTGGGCCTCCAACACCACCCCTCCAGAAGGCATGCAGAGGCTGCCCCAGGAGGCAGCTCACTCCCCACTAAGTTCACTAAGTTTAAAGAGGCCAGGGCAACTTACTGGCCGCAGGGCATGCAGCCTGGGTCATCCAGGTCAGGGCAGCTGTCAACTAAAGGCTGGAGATTAGCAACTTTTTAATTAACTTAATTTGTTTTTATACTGCCTGATGCAATTACTAGGGTGGGGGGGTGGCTTTTTCAGGAGACAGTTTCTCTACCAGCTGCTACAGGAAAGTTAGAATGGCACCCCATTCCCATCAGTGAAATATTCACTATTTCCAGGATCCAACCAGTTATACACATATATACACACAGCAAGATTAAATGAGCCAAAAGTGGGCAAAGGTTGATGGTAGAAGTGGTAGGTTTTACTTCTCCTATGCTCTGATGATGTTCCATGAATGAGCTGCCAAACCCATGGAATCCACAAGTTGGAGCAGATACAAGGGATTTTATTCATTAAATGCTTCACAAATAAGTCACAGTATGCATTAGCGTGTTCTGTTATGTCTTTCTGGAGGTTAAAATGCAATAGCCTTCTTATCACTGAGAAAAACTCTCTAGCAGGCTTGGTGCAGACAAAACCCATGACCAGCGTGCCACCCCAGAGCAGGCACATGGTGTTTTAACTCATATTCAGTCATAGTCAGTTCAACGGGCGTGTTTTTTTCATTTATACTCCAAACTGTTCCATTATTATGCCTAGCTTTTCTGTAAACATGTGACCATGTGGGCTAAGAGGGAAAGCTGAAAGCTGATGACAACCAACTGATTCATCTCAAGCTTTTAGAGATCAATCAGGCCATCATGCTCAGCTATGCCCACCAATGAGTTAGTCTCTGGCCTTTTATTAAATAAACTTCTTTGCTTTATGCGTTGTCCCTTTGCAGTTCATTTATGAGATCAGACTGGATGGTGGAAATAAAAAGAATTTCATCCTTCAAGTCTACAGCCCTATTGCATAGCTGCCCAGATGGACTCCTCTTGTTGAGTCCCAGGGCTGCCAGGTCCCATTTGGTAGATTCCTGGATATTTTGGGGTTGGAAGCTAAGGAAGCTAAGGCAGGTGGAATTTGGGACTTCAAAGGGGTATAATGACATAGAGTCCACCTTTCAAGGCAGCCATTTTCTCCAGGAGAATGTATGACTATAGCCTGAAGATCACTTGTCATCACCTGGAGGCTGGCAATCTTATCTGATCCTGAGGAAAACACACACCTTCAGCTGCTTTCTAGCTATATATACAACATGCAAATTATGAAATATAACACCAGGAGCAGCAGATCACACGAGCAGTGTATGTGGTGAACTCTAGTTCTGTCTCTGGCAGCTCTAAAGGAGAAAGATCTCATGCAATAACCCTATGTAGGCTTCCAGGGAGCTGATGCCAATCAACATGGACAACAGTGAGCTATGTAGATCATTGCTGTTGAATTAACATTAGAAAGAGGTTAGCAACCAGGGCAACAAGGTGAGGGAAAGAAATGTTAGAAATAGTGTAGAATTTTTTAGTGCTTTCAGAACATCTAAATCCAAACTATGACTTCAAGCTTGCTCTGCTGAGTTAGTTGACCAAGACTTTTGGGGGCAAGGAAAGTTCTTCCACTCATTCAACTGCATCCCCATAGAGCAATTGCAGGGGAGGTGTTGACATGCTCAGAAGGGAGTCCTGTCCAGTCCTTTCCATGCAGAAATATGTTGACTTTGACACGAGGCCTCAAGGGTGGATGGGCTTAAACAGGGGAAACCATGCTGCGTGAAGGGTCTGAAGAATCTGTCATAGATTTGGCAGACCTCCTCCCTACTTCCCCTGGGAAAGAGAAGAATGCATTCACATTCCCTACATCTGCCAGTTAACGCATACACACCCATGAACTTTTCACCAAGCAGATTTTCAGGTTTCTCATGCCCAGATCTTTAAAGGAGAAGATTCATTAAATTTACAGGTGTTCCACTCAAAGCAGAAGGAGAAAGCCTGTTGCCTGTCCATTGCTGTCCAGAGATGTTCATTTTGCCATCTTTTCTTTCCATTTGCTTCACATTCTTCAAACTGTAAATGATTTTGACATGCAACAATTTGAGAAGCAGAAAATAGAAATCCAGAGGGTTCCTTCCCCCACCCACCCCACTTTCCCTGGCAAGCCGTATTGTAGCAAGTTCACTGCAGCCAGCTGTAATGCCTCTGCTGTGTATTGCTCCTACTTTTTCCTGTCTCCTGGTATAAAGTTGGGCTTGGCCAAAGGGATCATAGGTGGTTCATGCTCTTGAACTGACCAAACCACTGGATCCACAACTAGCCCAAGTTAAAGCTGATTACTTTCTCGTGGTTTTATTTCAATATATGCTAGCTAAGAAAATTGTGGGAAAGGGGGTCCAGATTGTAGGTGGTCCCCTGTGATTGGTGTCACATCTGCAGGTTCAGTGGAGATCAGGATAGGCATGATGGCATCAGCAAGCAGCTTTTGTGCAGGGTATGTGGGCACCCATTCCCATGCTGCTTGCTGCTGCTGCCATGGTACAGGCACATTTTTCTACCAAAGAGTAGCTTGTGATTAGAATTTTTTGTGGCTTTTAGAACCCTAATTACCAGGCTAGTCCCTTGGCTAGTTGGAGACTAAGTAGATTCTTCTGTGACTGGGCTCAAGATTGGGGAGGGGGGCTGTTTTAGCATTTTTACTATATTTATTTTGCACTTTTCCACCACAGGTCCTTGTTGAGAAAGATGCCCAGGTCAATAGAAATATTAGAGACAGTGGTTCTACAAGTCAGCCTAAATTTAACTGATTGATAGGTGATATTATTTCTGGTATTCATTCACTACATGAGATGATCCAACATTTTAATCTCTGCAGAATCTTTCCTCTGCATCACCCCTGATCAATGTTTCACTCCAAGGCCCTATCTGTACTCAGTTTAGTTTCAATTTTTACTGAATTGGTATCTCTTTAATCCACATTCTGATCGCATTTGTTCCTGCACTATGCACCTTTCTTATTGCTCTCATTTTCTCCTCCAGATCACAAAGTTTAAATCTGCACGGCTGATTGCCAAAACTTTTTTCTCCCCCCTTCCCTTTGTTTGAGCTGTTGGTTGGTTTCCAGCAGGAGCAGCCCCTTTGACTCCTGGTGGTTCCATTTCAGTGTTTGCTTCATGTTATGCTGCTTTACCAGCCCCCTTTAAGGCATGTGATAAGCAGTAATATTTGAGGTCAAGATGAGCCTTCCTTGCCTCAAGCGGCTTCTTTCTCCCCTCATCCAGCCTGCCCACCTCACGCATTGGCATGGGGAGGGGAGGGGAGGTGGAGAAATGCTTCCTAGGGCTGCCCTCTTTCTGGTCTTTGCTTTTTAAGTGAAGAGGACATTTTGTGCTGGGATTTGGGAGATCTCCAGTTCAATCCCTGGCATCTCCATTTAAAAATGTCAGTTTATATGAAAGACTTCTGACTGGGACCCAAGGGCTCTGCTGCCAGTCCATGCACTACTGACCTGGGTAAACTAATGTTCTCACTCATTATAAGACACTGGGATTTCTTTGTTTAAAAAACGACTGTACAGAGACACTTCATTTCATTCTTAAAAAAAAGAATTAAAAACTGAATTCAGAACAATCACTGACTTTTTGCAAACAGTTCCCCCCCCCGTGCAGCAGATTGGGAGGAAGTTGTTGTTGTTGTTGTTGTTGTTGTTGTTGTTGTTGTTGTTGTTGTTGTTGTTGTTGTTGTTGTTGTTGTTGTTGTTGTTGTTGTTGTTGTTGTTGTTGTTGTTGTTGTTGTTGTTGTTGTTGTTGTTGTTGTTGTTGTTGTTGTTGTTGTTGTTGTTGTTGTTGTTGTTGTTGTTGTTGTTGTTGTTGTTGTTGTTGTTGTTGTTGTTGTTGTTGTTGTTGTTGTTGTTGTTGTTGTTGTTGTTGTTGTTGTTGTTGTTGTTGTTGTTGTTGTTGTTGTTGTTGTTGTTGTTGTTGTTGTTGTTGTTGTTGTTGTTGTTGTTGTTGTTGTTGTTGTTGTTGTTGTTGTTGTTGTTGTTGTTGTTGTTGTTGTTGTTGTTGTTGTTGTTGTTGTTGTTGTTGTTGTTGTTGTTGTTGTTGTTGTTGTTGTTGTTGTTGTTGTTGTTGTTGTTGTTGTTGTTGTTGTTGTTGTTGTTGTTGTTGTTGTTGTTGTTGTTGTTGTTGTTGTTGTTGTTGTTGTTGTTGTTGTTGTTGTTGTTGTTGTTGTTGTTGTTGTTGTTGTTGTTGTTGTTGTTGTTGTTGTTGTTGTTGTTGTTGTTGTTGTTGTTGTTGTTGTTGTTGTTGTTGTTGTTGTTGTTGTTGTTGTTGTTGTTGTTGTTGTTGTTGTTGTTGTTGTTGTTGTTGTTGTTGTTGTTTACGCACCACTCCCAGACGGCTCATAGCAGGTTACAAGTGTCTGTATACAATCCCAGTAAAAAACCCATTAAAAACCCCAGACATAAAAACATGACATAATCCACCCAACACAATAACAGAAAGATATGGTGGAAGAACCCAATTCATTTCAACTATCCATCCCTCAAAAAATCTCCTAGAGGGGATGGGAGGAGGGGTGCAGATGGAACCCGCAAGCCACCATTCACACCATTCTGTCCGGGGAGGGGGACCATATAGATCTTCCTTGCCGCACTGGCCTCAACCATAGACCTGGTGGAAGAGCTCTGTTTTGCAGGCCCTGTGGAATGCTGAAAGCACCCACAGGGCCCTCAGCTCTTCCAGGAGCTCATTCCACTAGGTAGGGGCCAGGACCGAAAAGGCCCAGGCCCTGGTCGAGGTCAGGCACACTTCCCTGTGGTCAGAAATGACCAACAAATTAGTGCCTGCAGAGCGTAAAGCACTGCAGGGAGCATAGGGCGACAGGCAGTCCCTCAGATGTGCAGGTCCCAGACTGCATAGGGCCGGTCAGCAACTGGCAACCAAGCTGCCTCAGCACTGGCTGGATATGGGCCATCGAAGGTGTTCCCCTGAGGACCCTGGCTGCTGCATTTTGAACCAGCTGCCGGATCCAGGAGCTGAAGGCAACCACAGGTTCATCTTTAACTCCTTCTGATACGAGTCCTTATCACATTGCTTAAGGGGCCAGGAAAAGCAAAAAAATATTTCCACAGCACAAAAGTTTAGACACAGCCGAGCGAGAGCTGAAATGGGGGGAAAGAAACAAAGGGGCTGCTCCTGCTGCACACCGACCAATCAGCAGAAACTGCTGCACAATGTCAGTGCTGGGGGTGCGGCCGCAGTGTGTGGGGAAAGCCCAAACGAAAGGCAGTCCATCTGCACCCAGAAGAGAGTGCCATGGGCTCGCATTTCTCTGATGAAGTGGAGAAAATCCACTCTTAGATATGCCAGGAAATAAGAAGTTTGACTCTAGAATCAGTTCTCAGCTGTGCAGATCAGAGTGGATCAGAGTGGATCAGATTCAAGTGAGCTTTAAAAGCCCAGTGCAGATAAGCCCCAGGATGAAATCTGAGCCAGTCAAAGCGCAAGGTCAAGCTTTGACACACCAAGCTCTTCCTTGAAGAAATATTTGCAATAGAGAATTGTTTTCATGAGCAATCATCAGCTGAAATTTATCATATTTTCTAGCCAAAGTTGCTGTCAGCTGTAATCCCTGCATTGTTTACGGACAGTCTAGCAGGACAGGCCAAATATGTATATTAAAATATTCCAGAAAACAGTGCTCTCAGAGTTACATTCACTCCTGCTTGTAAAGCAATCAGAAAAGTTGCTAAAACTGACTTTAGTTTACTAAATGTTGCACTCTCACATGAATCTAGCAAAGCTGCCCCATGTGCTGTACCACAGAATCCAAACCCCTAAAAATCCCATTATATCAGCTTCCTCAACCTAGTAGATCCCAGTAGACTTTCCATGGGTAGTGAAGGGGATGATTTTTATAGGTATCTTCCCAGCTATTTCTGGGGCTCCCCCATCCCCTAAGAGCAGTATTTGGCGGGGGGTGGTATTTGGGTTGCCACAGGAGAGAGAAGCAGCAAAAAAATTAACACCCCCCCCCCACTCAATCTGCAGAAATTCTAGGCATGAGTGCAAAGAAATTCAAAGCATCAACCCCTTTAACATACAAATGGGAGTGGGGTTGGAAGCATCACATCACCTCAGAGTTGTCCCTCCCACTTCTCCCTTCTTCCTTCATAGAGGAGGGGGGTACAGAAGCTCCTTGTCATGGGCAACAGAAGCAAAATAGTACAAAAAGTGAAAATTGATGAATAAATACAGGAGATCATTGGAAGTCAGAAAAGAGAGTACAGCAAAAAAGTACCATCCTGAGGCACAATCCAACATAGAGGAAGAAGAGTTGGTTTTTAAACCCTCCTTTTACTACCTGAAGGAGCCTCAAAGAGGCTTGTAATCACCTACCCGCCCTCTCCCAACAACATACAGTGTGACTGTGAGAGCTCTGAGAGAACTGTGACTGGCCCAAGGTCACCCAGCTGGCTGCACATTCAAAAGGAGTGGGGAATCAAACCTGGTTCTCCAAGGCTGAGTCTGCATTGGACTTTTTATCCTCTCTCAGCTCGAATAAACCCCTCCCCTCTGCACTGTATCCTATTTTCATTTTGATTTTGGGCGCTTTAAAGTTTCCCTCTGTAAAGTCAATGATTGATCCACAGTGATCCTATCTTTCCCCCGCAATATCCAAGAGTGGATATAAGTCGCTATATTTGAAAAACCGCCTTTGAAAACTCCCAGTATAGTGTAGATTTTATGCATTATGCCGGATTAACTTCCTGCAACACTGACGTAGAGAAGCAGTCTGTCCCTAACTGGCTGAGCGTCAGTTCAAGGACTTCCTGGTTCCTGGTTGCAAGGCTTCCCTCCCAAGACTTATTTTTCCTTCTTTTAAAGTAACTGCGCTCCAGAAGCCCATACTTCTCTCTGCAGAGATTTGCCTTATTCTCTTTGAGGCTGCTGCTGGCTCCTTCCTTCATGAAAAGAAAGAAACAAGCAGCCTATACTGCACTTGGCTCCTCCCCCAGCTTTCTCTGGCTAATAAAGGACTCTTTAATGGTTTGACTTCACCAGAACCCCCCCCCCCACTTGTTCAGGAAAAGAAAAATAAACAAGCAGCTTCATGACCACTCCTCCCCTCTGAGCTTCTCCAATCAAGTGCAGAACACATTCTGTTTCAATTTGGGGAGGTAGGAAGGAGGAAGGTAGGAGGAAGGAGATGGTTGTGAGAAGGTGTGAGAAGGTGAGACGGTCGCCCCACCCAAGTTCTTGGTCCTTCATCAGTCTCGGGCTTGGGAGGGAGTGATCCTGGCCCAGGATTCATATCCTTCCAGGGCTCTCCTAGCTCCATCAATCCCAGGAGTGGAATGTGATGGTTTAGGATGGGATGCAGTTGAGACCTTGGCCATCTGGGTGGTGTAACATCCACCCAGCATACCACCGCCTGCCCTGTTGGGCCTCCTGGATGTGGTGGCCACCTGGATGCTTCAGTTCCCCAGGCTGTTGATCCTGGGAAACTTAAATGTCTAAGATTCACTGTCTTCAAGACTTGGCCTGGACCTGGTGTCGACTAATTTCTTGCAAGTCCCACCCATCTGGCCAGCCATACACTCAATCTGATTTTTAGGGCTGGAGTAAAGATGGATCTGATGGTGTTATAATCCTTTGTGCCTCTGTCATTCTGTACCTTCTGAATTGGACTCAGAAAGTTAGAAAAATGTGTGTGCCGCATTAGTTTGTATCAGTAAAATGAGGAATGAGGAGCACCACAGATAATCTTTTTTAAAAGAAATGTGATCATTCTACTTGTACTGTGGGGCTTTCACAGGCTCAGCAGATAGATGCAGTATTCTGCGAGAGTAATGCTTGAATTGCAAACTGGAGTCTGGAGATTTCTTGATTATTACTGATTTCCAGATGACAGAGATCAGTGCCCTGGGAGTAAGTGGTAGCTTTGAAGATGCTATGCTTCCTCCCAAAACTCCACTCTTCAGAAATTTCCCAAACTGGCAACCCTAAAATGTATTTAAATATATTATTATTATTATTATTATTATTATTATTATTATTATTATTATTATTATTATTATTATTATTATTATTACCCTGTCCTGGATAGTCCAGGCTAACTCAATGTCATCAGATCTCAAAAGCTAAGCAGGGTTGGATGGGAGGCCTCCAAATAATACTAGGGAGGCAGGCAATGGCAAACACCTCTGAACCTCTCTTCCCTTGAAAATCGCATAGCACTTTCCATCACCACATTATTATCAGTACTGTTATTATGACTAAGATAGCATCTTCCTGAAGTCTAAATTAGGAAGGAATATCAATCTAATCTTTGGACTTTCTAATATTGGCAGCTCCTCTGAGAATGGATATAGCAGCCCTTGGCCTGACTCAGGGGTTTTCTCTCCAACTTTTCCCCCTACCAAAAAGAGGGGGCCAAACGATTAATGTTGAAAAGCTTTCTATTTCTCCTTATGCAAAATGGTTTACATCTGGTAGTTGCCTTACCCTGTTTAAGGACTCGATAAAATATTTCTGATTAAAGGCTGCATTTCCTTTTGCCTTTGAGGAAGTAATCTTTCAAATGGGAGCTCATGGATGAGAGAGGAAAGCTTTCAAGTAGCATTAAGGCTTTTGATAGCAGAGCTGCAATTATGTTCTGTTTCAAACAGCAAACAAGCTCTTCAACTCCACACAGGGGGACCCTTTCAGGTTGCAGTGCGGGTGGGAAGAGGAACCAAGATTCACGTCAAGGATCAAAGGCTGTACAGGGAGATTTCCAAGATTATATTACCATAAAAGCTGCACATTTTAAGAGCATTTTTCTAGTTAACGTTTTGAAAGCAACTCTACAGGGCTGCTCCATGCTGTAACCATGGCATGCAGAATAATTTAACATATTAACTAACTTCTGTTCTATACCCCATCTTTCTCGCCAGTGGGCACCTGATATGGCTTACGTTTCCTCTCTCTCATTTTATCCTCCCAACAACCATCTGAGTTATGCTGAGCCTGTATGATTGACCCCAAGTCACTCAGCAAGCTTCCCTGGTAGAGTGAGGATATGAACCTGGCTCTCTGTCCCTACTCCAATACATTATACTACCCTGGCTCTGTACTGCCCACAGTCACTTATAGAATTTCCATCAAGTTCTCCACCCTGTGTGACTTCTTCGCAGGGCATGAGGTCATCTGGTTGGTGTACTGCCCGCCCAGCACATCACCACAGGTCCTGTCAAGTTTCCTGGAGGCAGTGACAGACTGGATTTTGCAGTCTTGGGGAACTTCAATGTCCATGCTGATTCGCCGTCCTTGGATTTTGGCTCAGACCTAGTATCACAGCAGAATAGGTATAGCTATAAAAAATTAAAATGCAAATATTTATTACAATATATGTGCACATATAAAACTTAAAAACAACAAAATGTATCATGTTCTATTGCACAAATCCAAAACATTTTGGCACATGGATAAATGACCAAATAACCAAATGCACTAATGTGATGTAATGGGGACTATAAGGTAAAAATATATTATGATCTGAAATAGGTAAAAATATATTATGCTTTTCATAGTCAGGGCAGGTTTGCCCACCATCTGGACACAAAAGGTGTATATTTTTAACCTTCCCCTCCACATCGGCACAATTTCTCCCACTCACTCATACCAAAGGCATACTTTTTAAAATGTAACCGCTATATTGCTATATCATATATATATTATACAATGCTATAGCATCATTGCTATAGCATCATTACACACATCACTGCATTTTTTTAAAGCTGGCAGACAGCTCTCAAACATGAGATAGAGAAATGGTGAGCATGAGAGGAAATGGGGGGAAAGCACAGAATCCCTGTGGGAATGCTCCATTGCCACTGCAGATGCCACTCTATCATCCGCGGCAATCAGGGAACAGTATGCAAGTGTCACCAAGTGGGAGCAAACTAGGTCCCTGCTCCCACAAAGTAGGATGCAAAGGCTAGAGTGCCATCAATTTGGCCTTTTCAGACAAGGAACATGCAAAGAACAGCGGGGAGAAGAGAGGCAAGCCACATTATAGCCTTTCAAGCTTACAAATCCAAATATAAATTCTCTTACCAGGATCTCCTTTTATGAAGGGTATGCTTCTGATGTGGAGACAGCAATACCCCTGGTACTCTGCACCTCACATTTCCCAAATCTGAAATTATTTTGCCATTGGTATCCATGTACTTATAAATAATGGACACCTCCCCAGTGAATACAGCCCTATTCAACTCAGCAAGCACTGAATTTAAGAAGAGCAGCTATTGATTTTTATCCCCATACAGAAACGAAGGTGAATATGCACCATACAAAGGAGTGATTCAACATAATCTCTGCAATTATTTTTAATGTGTCAGACTGCTGATTCACTTCCTATGTTATTTCGGATCACTCGATCTGCAAGTAATTTAGCTCTGCTTTCTCAGAATGAAAAAAAAGACTTTCCATTTGTTTATACTGGAGACAAATTCCAGCCAATTGACACAATTTGATTGATTAAATAATGGCTTTCTTCCTCATTTATGAGCAATTTCAGGCTTCTGTCATGACATTAAAAAGGTAAGCAGTTGTCATCTGTGTGCACAGTTTGTGATGGGCAGAATGTCATGCACAAATCTCAGTCCCAAATGACAGGGGCTTTTCAGAGGAAAGGTTCTAACCATTTCTGCAACCTGTTCTGGAGACAAGGCAAATGATTAAACCCGTCAGAGGGGGAAAGGTCAACCGTAGGCCAATTGCAGGTGTTTTAAACTGTCAGCATTAGATTTTGATCATGTGCTAACATGCTGTAGCCGACATTTCTAACATTTAAAGCAACAAGACTCCTCTTTTTTAACCCGTTTAAGGGCATTAAGGCCATACTCAAAATAAATGTACAATCTCCCCTCCACCATGGATGCCCCAACAAGAACTCAACTTATAAAAATATAGTAATGTTTTTAAAAGTGTGAGAAATAATATGTCCCTCATCCTGACGGACATGTCCTTGGAAGCCATTGTGGCATTGTGCTTAAAGTGAAGCGAGGACTAGGGACAGCAGGATTTGAATTCCTGCTCCACCACAGAAGCCCGGTGGGTGACCTCGGGCCAATCACACACTTTCAGCCTATTGCGGTGTTGTTGCTGCACAGGGGGACGAGGGGAGAACAATAGGATCAGCTGCTCTGGGTTCCAGCTGGGGGGGAAAGAGGGATATAGAAATAAGCAAATGTGCAAGCAAGCCTTTTAGCAGGTTTTAAATGGGCAGCTGAAGCTTTTCATGGAGGTAAATAATAAAAAGGTAAAGGTATCCCCAGTTCAAGCACCGAGTCATGTCTGACCCTTGGGGCGACGCCCTCTAGCGTTTTCATGGCAGACTCAATACGGGGTGGTTTGCCAGTGCCTTCCCCAGTCATTACCGTTTACCCCCCAGCAAGCTGGGTACTCATTTTACCGACCTCGGAAGGATGGAAGGCTGAGTCAACCTTGAGCCGGCTGCTGGGATCGAACTCCCAGCCTCATAGGCAGAGCTTTCAGATTGCATTTCTGCTGCCTTATCACTCTGCGCCACAAGAGGCTCTTAGGTAAATAATATCACCTGATAATTTCTTGAAGATCAAACTTATACTAAAGGGACCCGTTTAAAACCTGGTAGGCCTAGTCCTTCTGTGTAGCATCCTGTTCACCACCTGATATCATCTTCTTCTGCATCTGATCACTGGTCTATCCAGCTCAGCATCATCTAACTCAGCAATTACCTTCTCTTTCTTCTGGGCTGGCCCCAAGTTTGAGGAGGCATATTCAGGGGAACTGGCTTTAGGTGGTGGCAGATAATAGTGAAGAGGTTGGTGGTAAGGGGCTCGGTGCAGTAGTGAAGCGATTCAGTGAAGCAATGCAGGAGGCTAGGCAAGAGGTTGGAGCAGCACCAAGACAGAGCTCACACACATACGTGCCTCTTTTTATGCTCCTCTGGTGTTTCCATGGCATGCTGAAGAGCTCCCACTTCCTCTCCAGCTTCCACTCCTTCTTGGTGTAGTGGTTAAGAGTGGCAGCCACTAATCCGGCAAGCCGGGTTTGATTCCCTGCTCCTTCACATGTAGCCACAGGACTAGTCACAGTGCTGATAGAGCTGTTCTCACAGTGTTGTTCTCACAGTGCTGACAGAGCTCTCTGCCCCACCTGCTTCACAGGGAGTCTGTTGTGAGGAGATTGTAAGCTACTTTGAAACTCCTTCAAGTAGTAAAAAGCAGGGTATAAAAAAAAACTCTTCTTCTCCTCCTTCCTGCTGCTACAGTGACGTTACTAATTTCTGATGTCTTTTTCTCCCCAGTATTGTGTCATAGAAGGAGGGGGAGATGAGACTATTAGAAGTTGGCAAGAAGGAGTGAAACAGAAGGATGCAACAGGCAGGAGCCGCCATTAGGGAGGCTGGCCTGGGCCCCACTTTCAGAGGCCTTGGGAGCTACTTCTGGGTCCCAAGTCCCAACCCCCAAGCTGGGAAAACACTGGCCACTGGGAGGCCCCCAGGCTGAGAAATTTCTTTCTTTCCCAGCACCTGCTACTTGAGGTCTTTGAAGGAGAGACAGTAACCTTCCATGTGCAAAAATCTCCATGGTGTTCCAGGAAGTCACAGTCCCACTCCCAATCGTTAATATACCGAAGTATTCAACAAGCCGGGGGGTGGGTGTTGTATGCGAATATCATCAAGGTCTTTTCTCCCCTGCTGCCATCTGGACAACACTTTTTTTCTCCCTCTCTAGTATTGGGGGAGGGGGGGTTGTTTTTTGAAATATCATCATTGAAAATCCTCCCTCATGGTAATCTAACCCTGTGCAGCAAGGCCACCCTTTCCTGCATCTGTTACTTATAGACTTTAAACTGTGCTATTACCCACTGTGGTTGCGGCATGATTTGACTGATCGTCTGGATAAGCCTCTTGTTGTCATCCTTGCTGACATCCTGATTTACTACCCGAAAGAGTTGCAGGAAGTGGGATTTCAGTGAAGCGGCACTGCCATCTAGTGGCCTTCACTCCTGAAGCAGAGCCCTACATTAGTAAAAGGGCTTTTGACAATGAGCTGTGGAAGGCACTATTGACATTTTAAATGACACCATTAACACATCGCTGACAAATGCTTTGAAACATAACTGTCCTGTCTTAAATGTAATAAAGTGGTCAGGTGATGTAAAGTACAGCATCAGAAACTCAGCCCAGAATTGATTTCTATTATTTTGGAGCAATATTGTTTATCCCACTTTTCCTACAAGGAACTCAATGACATGGTTATTTTTTTCTTCACTCCATTCTTATCCCCACCATAGCCTAGGGACACCAATTCTCAGGTGGTACCTGGGTATCCCCCAATTTTACAGCTCCTCTCCAACAAAAGAGATCAGTCCCCCCTGGAGAAAATGGCTGCTTTGGAGGGTAGCCTCCCTAGCATTATACTCCACTGAGGTACCTCCAACCCCCAAATCCTGCCCACTCCCAGCTCCATCCCCATCCCAGGTATTTCCCAACCCAGAGCTGGCAACCCTTCCATAGCCCTTTGGGGTAGTCCATTCTGAATGAGAGCATCTGACCCTGTTTTGGCCCAAGGGCATCTAATGAATGTTGTGGTGGGATACAAATTTGAACCTGGGCCTGCTCAGCTCTTAGATTGGCATTCTAAAAAATACACCATAATGCCTTCTGTCTTACCTGCATATATTTCTAAGTGCTGGCTCTTCTCCTGCATGGGCACGGTGACAGGCATATGGACTCAGTGTAAGATTGCCAGCTTTCTTTCTGACATAGCTCCTGTCCCTGTTGTGAGAACAGAACTTCAGCATGTGGTGTTTTTCCAGGTCTGCCTTGAAACACGAAGCTTTACCACTGCAAGGTCAGCAGACATAATTCTAGTCCCCTCTGCCTGCCCTGTTTTGAGTGTCTGAACAAGACTGTGTTTCTACCACTGAGAGATAATTACTCCCTAGGTGCCCATGGCTATCTGTAGAGCTTACAGTGGAAGAAAGATTTTTAAGTCCCAAATCCAATATGTCATTCTTTCCCGACATGTTTGAAGGGAAATGTTTTCCATATAAAACTGATTGGATAAAATTGTATTCTGATTACTTGACCATCTTAGTACTTAATGTGTGAATGGAGATTTGGTTTAACTCCTTAAATGTCAATCACCAAAGTCCAGGTCATACTACCCATGTTATAGCACTGCAAGCAGAATGAGATGCATTTCTGATGGAGGAAGGTGTCCTCAATCCATACCAAACTATTTGTTAGGGGAAATGTTCAGACTAATCTTCTGTCCAACAGGATAGCTGTAGGTTGTTTTCTCTGTTTTACATGAGGAAGAACTCTTACTCCTCAAGTTGAAACCTCAATGGTAACAGAGCAGGAAAAACTTTACCATCCTTGATTCTGCTAACTGTATAAATTAAGACAAGATATATGAAGACTTAAAGACCCAAAGATTATTCTAGGAAGGCTAGATTGCATATTGTAACAAAACTACATGAGAACACTGTGATAAACTGCCATGTACAAAAATTAGTGCTACCATCCTATATTGCTTGTGGACTTCCCAGAATCATCTAGCCAGCTGTTCTGGGAAACAGCCTACTGGCTTAGAAGGGTCTTTGGGCCAATCTAGCACAGCTCTTCTTATTTCCATTCAAATCCCAACCTAAATCCTTTCTAAGTGTTGTTCATGCAGTGCTGTGGAGTTTTTTCATGATGATGTTATGCAGTTATGGGAAACATGAGCTGTTTGCCTCACAAATTGGGCCAAGGGGATTATCACATAGATATTAACCAATTTAAGAAGCATTTGTAAAAATGATCCCCATCTGTAGGTATCTTTGGATTCTGCTGGACCTGAACCACAAGACTGAAGCCGATTGTGACTCATGAGAATCTAGAAATAGACTTTTTATGTGTATTCTTGGAATAAAATTCTGGCACTGCTGGGGTCAGTGGCAAAATTCCCATTGGTTTTCATCAAAGCCAGCATTTCTTCTGCAGTTTTGTTTCTGCCAAATCCTTTTAAGTTTTGCGCAAGAATGTTACCTTTTAAATTTTTACTGGTTCCTGGTGGCATTTTTCAATTAAAAAAAAAGCCAGAACAGTGCCATTTGGCTGCCATGGAAGAGTATCAACAGTGAAATTATACAATATGTTATATCATGTTTTATAATACTGAACAGAGGCTGGTGTGGTCAAGTAGCTTTAAAATCTGGCACTGAGACCCATACTCAGTGGGTGGCCCTGTGCAAAATACCTTCTTTCCCTATCTGGTTCAGTTCTCCTTCTATGACAGAAAGGCACACCCTGACTATTTAATGTTCTGCAGAAGAGGATTCCTTCCAGGTGCTGATTTCTACAGAGCCAGAACTCTGTCAGGAGCTTCAACCACTGAGCCAGCTCAGAAAACCCAGGAAGCAACATAATTTCTTCACCTCTCATGGACCCTGGTTAATTCTCAACCCTCCCCCCTCATTTTTTTTAAAAAAGTTCTGTGTCCTATTTAAACCCTTCTTACGCCATGGCAGTTCTGTTCCTGAACATCTGGTCTGTGACAGGCTGCAAACAAGCCAAGGGTGCTTCTTTTCCCCTTCACAAACCTGCCTAATGTCAGCTCACGATGCATGTTATCTCCATTTTAAAGTTATCCAGGCTTACCTCCTCATTTGAAGAAATCTTGCTGTAACAGAACTAGACCTGAGGGATCTGGTGTGACAGAACCTATTATGTGAAGTGGATATATACTCTTGGGTGAGACCAACAGAGTATCAAAGCAGGGCCACCTTAGAATACCACTGCATGCTTTAATAGGATCGCAGGAAAAATGAGCACAAGAGGATCCAGCATTCTGCCACCTCTTCCAGGCACCCCTCCCATTAGGCAATGACAGATTACCCAGTGAGCCCCACAACCATGACCCAGATACAATCAAATTTACCTTTGGAAGTCTGACACCGCTGCTGATTTTGTATGATGTTACATATTCAGTGGCTCATTTAACATGATGCTGGACCCAGGGACAGCATACTCAGATGCCCCATTCAATATCAACTGATATAAAAAGAAATAGATGAAGGCACCCTGTGAGGTAGGTGAGGCTGAGAGAGCTCCAGGAGCTATGACTGGCTTAAATTCACCAGCTGGCTGCATGTAGAGGTGTGAGGACTCAAACCCTGTTATCCAGATTAGAGAATGCTGCTCTTAACCACTATGCCAAGGTGGCTCTCAAAAAAGTCACTATAAATAGAACATGTGCTCTTCAATGGTCTCCATCAGCCCTTAATCACCCTTGAGTGAGCTGCAATCTGTCCAGTTAAAGAAAGTTAAAAGGTTAACTCTGGCTGCATTTTGAAGTAACATTGACATGATGAATAGTAGTTGTCTTATAGTAGTGAGGACAAGAGGAGAATACATTTTTTTGAACTCTGGTGTTGGAGAAAGCTTCCATGGACAGCAAAAGTCACAAACAAGGAAATACTACAGCACATAGAATCATAGAGTTGGAAGGTACCTCCTGGGTCATCTAGTCCAACCCTCTGCACTATGCAGGACACTCACAACCCTATTGCTCGTCTACTGTAAACTGCTGTCCCCTTGAATCTTCACAGAATCAGCCTTTCTGTCAGACGGCTATCCAGCCTCTGTTTAAAACTTTCCAAAGATGGAGAACCCACCACCTCCCGAGGAAGCCTGTCCCTATTGAATTTCATTTTATTCTGTTTAGACCAGTTCTCGAGCCTATCAAGATCATCCTGTATTCTGATTCTGTCTTCTGTTGTGTTTGCCAGTTTAGTATCACCTGCAGATTTAATAAAGCCTGACATATCACTGGTAGACAAAATCACAAAATTTTGGCTCACTTACTTTGCCCATACCATGCAATCCAACTCAATGGAGAAAGCAATTATGCTAGGATTGGTCAGTGGTAAAAGGAAATTAGGCCAACAAAGAATATGGTGGTTAGACATGATAAAAATGGACACCAGCAAAAACATTATGCAACTAAAAGAAGCCGTGCAAGATAAAAAATTGTGACAACAGGATTGCCAAGAGTTGGACTATTATCATTATCAGTGAGGATGATACTGATTCTGAATATATTTGTTTGTTTGTTTGTTAGTTTTTATTCACCACCACTCCCAGACATTGCCAGCTCATGGCGGTCTACATTCAATCATAAAAAAACCAAAAATACATAGAAAAACAATATGGATACTGGCAGCAAAGACCCCTTTACATCCTCCCCACCACCACCACCAATCCATGCCTGGCAATAAGCCCCTACCACAGTTCTGGAGGGGTAACTCCTGCCTACATGTCTGGTGCATAAGGGACCCCGATCTTCCTGGCCTCACCTCAATAAAATGCTTGGTGGAAGAGCTCCATCTTACAGGCCCTGCAAAACTGTGATAGCTCCGTCAGGACCCACAGCTCTTCTCGGAGCTCATTTCATGAGGTTGGGGCCAGGACTGACGAGGCCCCGGCCCTGGTCAAGGCCAGGTGTGTCTCCCAGGGGCCAGAAACAACCAACAGATTCAAACCACAAAACAAAGAGCTCTGTGGGGAGCAGAGGAGACAAGTGGTCCCTCAGATATGCAGGGCCTAGGCCGCAGATAGACTTGAAGGTAAGAACCAGAACCTTAAACCTGATCCAGAAGCTAGCTGGTAACCAATGCAGCTGCCTCAACACATTTTTGACTAGCCACATTTTTGACCAGTTGCAATTGCTGGGTCAGAGATAAAGGAAGACCCATGTAGAGTGAGTTATAGAAGTCTAATCTGGAAGTGACCATGGATCACAGTGACCAAGTGATCAGGGGACAGATAGGACACTAGTAGCCTCACTGGGCACAGATGATAATATGCCACTTGGTGTTGTGACTTAAGCTTCCATAGATAAGGAGGCATCAAAGATCACCCCCAAATTCCTGGCAGTAGATACAGCCATAAACTGCACCCCATCCAGGAAGGGTAAGCACACTTCCTGATCCGGCCACCCAGCCAGAGGACATCCATCTAGGAAGGGCTGAGTTTCAGGCGACTCTGACTGAGCCATCCATATACCAACATGTGGCAAATGTTTCCGGGGGAGAGTCCAGACAACCGGCCACCCATCAGGCTGGGTGTCATACTGCTGACACCCCAGCCCAAAACTTCGGACCAGCTTTGCCAGAGGGCGCATGTAGATATTAAATAATGTAGGGGATAGTATCACTCCCTGCAGTATCCCACAGGGGAGCACAAAGGGGTGTGATAACTCCTCCCCCACTGCCACCCTCTGGGTTCGGTTCAGGAGGAAGTCACTGTAAGGCTGAACAACTTAAAAAAAAAAAGCTGCCCACCATGGGCTTTTTCAATTATAATTTACAAAGGGGGGGGGACTTGAGACAAAATAAACTATAGATTGCTAATAGATTATTGCTTGTAAGATTAATTCATGCACAAGACAAGAGGATGAGCTTTGTGACCAGCCACAGGAGGAAAAGCCCATCGTTTTAACTGTCCTTTTCCTGCTACTGACTAATGCACGCATCTTACTGTTGCTAAATAAATCTTGTTTTCTATATTTTACTTTCACAGTCGTTTCTCTGACCATCAGCAAAGGAAAAGCCAAACTTTTCCTACTGATGGGCATGCTGGGGGAGGAAGATGGTATTGTGGCTTGCATTTCAATACTGCTGTGCATGAAAACACAGAGGTGATCAGGATGTCCGACCTGAAGAGAAAAGTGACAGAAGGGAAGAGGATGAGAAGGGGTAGAAGACATCCTAGTTCAGGGTTTGCAGGTTGACTGCCTTTCACAAGGACAGATTGGTAGTCTGCAAAACGCTGACTCTTTTGAAGTGTTATAACGGCCATCCGGTTTGTGGGTAGCTACCACCCACCTCTTCTTTCTGATGCACATTTATTTTTGCCTCAGTAATATTTTTCTAGTGTTTATTTTTAAATAAAGTCTACTTTCTGCGGTGACATTCCCCCTTGTTGCAAATTAACTGCTAGCAGATGTTGCTGCAAGGCACGGAGCACACAGAGAAATATAAACCACCAAGATCTGGATCCCAATTTAAAAAAAAAAAAAGGTTTGTGCTTTCCATGCCAAAATTTTCCAGCTTCTATAAAATGCTTAAGCAAGAGCTAAGAGTGGAAATAGATTAGAATTGTTTATACAGCTATTAGATCTACTTAGTATTTAAAGCTACTGTTGAAACAAAATGTCTATGAAGTTTCATTACTCAAAAAAGCATTACTGGCTCGGCAATTGTGCAGTATATTATGTTGACTTTATAGGTTGTTTTTGTTGCTTTTGAAATGGATTCTTATTGGGATAGATTTCCAAGCACTGTATTAGCCAAAAGATCATCTTTTCTCCTTAGTGTTGCCAAAGAGTGCTCACGGCCCATCTCCTCCCCTCCTCTGCCTACCACCTCCCTTTCTGCCCACATCTGGCTGGTTGGTGAGTGTTACTGGGAGGGCCATTACTTTGACCATAAGGGTCCATGTTGGCATCACCTGCACACTTTCCCTTGGGACAGCCCAGATAGCCAGGTGCATAGGAGGTGGAATGACTGCAACTAAGTGGGTGAGGGAAAGGCAGCAGGCAGATGGCAGAAGAGGTATGCAAGCAGGGGTCAGTGTCAGTGGGCCCTGCCAGAATTCCTGGCAACAACAGCAACCATTTAGGATTACCTAGGTAACTGCAAACTGATATCTGCAGTTGTTTAGGTAATGGGGACAATATCAAAACTTAATGTTAACATGAGAAAGAATAAGATGTAATGTACTTATACCAGCCACTAAGAGCTTGTAATACAATTTCATAAGATTTTTTGATTTTATTGTTATTTTTTTTGCAAACCCATTATTCTTCTTTTCTGTACATAACCCCATTGTGCTAATGTTTTGATCTGCACAACAGTGCCTTATTTAGAATTAAATATATAAATTTGATTCTATAACCACCTCAAGCTGACCTTTTATTTAGAACTTTTCCAAGCTATTTTGGAAAAGTTCACATCAAAATCACAAGATGTCATAGTCCCATTGTATACGGCACTGGTCAGACCACACCTGGAGTACTGTGTGCAGTTCTGGAGGCCTCACTTCAAGAAGGACGTAGATAAAATTGAAAGGGTACAGAGGAGAGTGACAAGGATGATCTGGGGCCAAGGGACCAAGCCCTATGAAGATAGGTTGAGGGACTTGGGAATGTTCAGCCTGAAGAAAAGGAGGTTGAAAGGGGACATGATAGCCCTCTTTAAGTATTTGAAAGGTTGTCACTTGGAGGAGGGCAGGATGCTGTTTCCATTGGTTGCAGAGGAAAGGATGCATAGTAATGGGTTTAAACTACCAGTACAACAATATAGGCTAGATATCAGGAAAAGAATTTTCACAGTCAGAGTAGTTCAGCAGTGGAATAGGCTGCCTAAGAAGGCAGTAAGCTCCTCCTCACTGACAGTCTTCAAGCAAAGGTTGGATACACACTTCTCTTGGATGCTTTAGGATGCTTTGGGCTGATCCTGTGTTGAGCAGGGGGTTGGACTAGATGGCCTGTATGGCCCCTTCCAGCTCTATGATTCTGTGATTCTATCTTCATCTTCTCCTTTCCTGGATCTAGCAATGCAGTCACTATTGAGGATCTTAACTTAGCCTGGACATATTATGATCTATTCGTTTTGTGTCACTGGCAGATTTAAAATTGCATTTTCTGCTAAAGTTGAAAATATTTCCAGACTCCTAATTCAAACATGTGTTGGCCAATGGATTCTCTCTGTCCTTTATGGAAGCTTCATGTAGCACATTTGACAGCAAAGATTAATAATGTTCTGAAATATTAAGATTTCATGGTCTAGTCTGAAACCTTATTGAAACTCAACCTGAACTGCAGCTGGATATTATGAATATTTGACCCCCACAGACATGTGATGGTACATTAAGTGTGACCACTGAAGTTATCTGGCCAGCATGTTCATGAAGGAAAAGTTAATGAACGAGCTCTACTCTGTAAACTCTATGTATACATTGGGATCTGGCTGCCATGTGTGACCATCAACGGCAGCTTCTCTCCTGACATGCTGAAAAACTCTGTCACCACAACTCCAACTCACCCTTGATTTTTTTTCATAAGGTTCCAGAGGAAATTAATGCTGGTTCTTCAAACAAATCACTTTTTCGTTTAGTCAAAGACAAAATATACACTACTCACACAAATACACACACACATACAGACATATATGACGGTAAGTCAAAAAGTATTGCTACAAAATCATAGAAATCTTTATCAAACTAAAATATCAAAATATGAAGCATTGTTTCTTGACATATCCTATACATTTCTTAAGGCAGTGTTTCCATGTCTCTAAGCCCTCCCAGAAAAATTCTGCCCTTTTCGATTTAACCTACTTCAAAATGGCAGTTTGGGCATCCTCGAGTGACTCAAATTGTGTTCCTTTTCAAGTATCTTTGAGTTTTGGGAACAAAAAGAAATCTGAGAGGTAAGGTCAGGGTTGTAGCGTAGATGGGGTAAGGTTTCCCAACGACATTCTTATGGTACAGCCCTTGCTACCCTCAAAGAATGAACATGTGAATTATCATGATGGGGGAGGGGGAATTCCTCAGCACAACTTTCCTGGTCTTTTTCTCACCAATGCATTTTGAATTCTCTATAAACTTCTTAGTAGTAAGCCCCCATGATCATCTTGTGTCATCCTAGAAAAATGTTTTGTTTGAAATAAACCCATGTATGTATGAACTGGAACCCCAGCCACAAAACCTTTTGACTTACAGTTGTTTGTGTGTACATATACCAGGCTTTCTCAACCAGGGTTTCATGAAACCCTGGGAATTCTTGATGGCCCTGGAAGGGCTTCCTGAATGGGTGGGAGTTAATTAATTTTAATATATTTTTTTTAATTGTTAAATATTTAACAGGTAATATGGTCACATATGGTCATGTTGACCACCCTCCATGCACAGAGATGGGCCTGTAGGGAGTGGGAAGGGAGGGTCCCCAGGTGAGTGTGTCCACAGCTATCTTTTCCAACCATATTCTGCGCAACTGCACCACTTCTGGGGTTTCTTGAAGCCTGAAGAATGTTTCAGGGGTTTCTCAACAGTGAAAAAGTTGAGAAAGGCTGACAGGTATACATACAGACAATGCTATAGTATTCTGAAAAGTAAAATAGGCTGGGCTTAAGGTTGCCAACACAATCCATATTGTCCCACTGAGAGGCTAATACCTTCTCCCAGTGCTGCTGCAGTGCTGTTTTTTGAAACTGGAGGCAGACCCCCATGACTGCTTTTATTTAAAAGAAAACATTAATAGAGCATATTGTATTCTCCCAATACAAGGGACCCACTAAATTATGAGTTCTACCTTCCCCTCAATTAGTTTATACTCTGGTAACCATTTTTTCATCCCTGCAATTGAAGACTGATTCTATTATAAGTAGTGCAGAAATGGCTTCCTTGGTCCTGTTTTCCCGAGAGCCCCTCATCTTATAGCATTTTGATATGGCTGGTTTAGCATTGGTGATGGCCTTCCATGATTTATTGTGCTTTATTTTCATATAAATGGCGGCTGGCAAGGCACTATCACTTCTGGACTTCTTTCACCCATATGCCTCCTCATGAGAACTAGGCAACAACTCAAGTGTCAGGAAGGAAAACTAGGAGACTTGGGGGATAATAGCATAACTTAATATTAACATAAGGAAAAGCAAAATGTGAGACTCTTATACCAGTGAGTTTGATGCAACTGTTGATGCAACCCACCTCCACCTCCAGAGCCAGAGCATCCAGTAAATATTGCTTTAGGATAGGGTTGAAAAATACCCAGGGACTTTGGAGGTGGAGCTGGGGTGGGTGTGGAATTGGAACTGGGAGGGACCTCAGTGGTGTATAATGCTATGGAGGGGGCTCCAAAGCAGCCACCACCTGGAAGATTAAGATCCAACAAAGATGCAAGCTGAAAGGAGAATCAACTATGGCTGTCCAATAAATATGACTTCATTGGACAACCATAGTCAAATCTCCTTTCGGCTTGCACCACCTAGAAGATGAGAGTTCTAGGCTACAGCCAGGCTTAAAGATGCATAAAAAGAAAGTAACAGAAGCTGAGCCAAGATTTCACTCAACTGATTATTTATATCCCCATATAGGGCCATTCAAGAAGCAGAACAATGCAGTTTTTATCAAGAGCTTAGTAATGCAATTTGCATAAATGCAAATAAGAAACAGTATAAAATAAACTGTATGGTATCTGATTTCTTAGAAACTAGATAAGCTATATGGTATTCTCTCTCTCTCTCTCTCTCTCTCTCTCTCTCTCTCTCTCTCTCTCTCTGTGTGTGTGTGTGTGTGTGTGTGTGTGTAAGGTGTAATCAAGTCACAGGCCACCTCCTAGAGTAGCCTTTCTCAACTTCTTTATAACTGAGAAACCCCTAAAACATTCTTCAAGCTTCAAGAAATCCCAGAAGTGGTCCAATCATGCAGACTATGGTAGGGAAGCGTAGCTGTGTATTATTTATTTTATTTATTAGTTTAATTTCTCACCGATCCCGGCAACTTGCTCGCAGTGAGTTCTAATGATAAGCCCCACAATAAAATAAAACACATTAAAACATTCCCTGCCAGGCAATGAAACAATCTTCATCCCATCTGGGCCCCCTCCCCTTTCCACCCCCTATAGGCCCATCATTGACCATTTTGGGAGGGGGGCAGGTCAACTTGACTGGATATGGTCATATCACCTGATAAATGATTAACACATTAAAAAAATTAACAATTAACTCCCACCCATTCAGGAAACCATTTTGGGGCCATCAAGGTAAGATCAAGCTAGCCTGGGCCATCCATGTGAAGGCAATACACTTCCTCCCTACTTGCCTCCAGAACAGACAAAATGAATGCAGAAGAACAACAGTTAAATAGTTAGGACTATATCTCCTTTCCTATTCACAAAGTTGTTTTTCTTCTAAATAAAAGCATTTTGTGCTTTTAAGCATGTTGGCACTAGTATACATTTAACCTCTGCCAAGACCTTTAGATCCCTTTTTAATACTACTTCAATGATTATAAAGAAGAAGAATATTGTTTATTAATGTCATATTTACTGGTGGTATCAAAAGAGGAGAGTACGAAAGAGTCATTGCAGTCTGCGGTGGAAGCAGGGACACTGAATATGGCTCCCCCCCCCCCACACACTAGCACAAAGAAGTGCTTTTGGAAGAAGCCTTTGGAGCCAATGTTATTTCTTTAAAATGTTGGTTTAAAATTTAACTAAACTTTAAAAAATATGTATATATAAGCATCATTTGATTTCATTGAAAGTTTTAGAAGAATAAAAAGAATTATCTTAATATGGTTATTTTGCAAACTCACACTCCTCACATTCCATTGCAACTCTAGTTTTCTTACTAATATTTTTTAAAAGTGATATACGAAAGTCAAAGTTGTCTGCAGTATGAATATACTAATTTTGTGGTACATATCCCAACTGACTCACCAATATACCACAAGGTGTAGATTTCTGAAGGTAATTAAGGTTTATTATAGAAAATATCTTCAACAAATTGTTAAAATAGGAAAAACAATACAATAAAACATGAGATTTACTCTTCCCTTTTCCCCCAGGTGAAATGAGTTTTTAATTATAAACAGGAGGGGCCCTAAGTAAGGAACTGAAATGAAGGGCAACTAAAGTGACCTTTCCATAGCCTTTGCTTTGATACACACGCCAGACAGAACCAATCAATATGGACAGGTTTAACAACATAAACACTAAGGGCGACATGTCATCTTTGACAAGAGCCTGGTCTTCTCCTAGACACAGAACAGGA
Source organism: Paroedura picta (assembly GCF_049243985.1). Classification (NCBI taxonomy): domain Eukaryota; kingdom Metazoa; phylum Chordata; class Lepidosauria; order Squamata; family Gekkonidae; genus Paroedura; species Paroedura picta. The sequence goes on from NC_135369.1 coordinate 52,068,619, forward strand.
ACGAAAAAGCTGTTGCATACATCTCGAAACACAGTATTCATTTAGAAGAAAAATATTTGCTTATCAGTTATGGTGCTGTAATGTCAAACATACGGTAGCTGCTTGATATTTTAACCTTACCTTGAAGCTACAAGAAAATGAGAGAGATAGCTGGTTTCATTTAGTGTTGTTAAATTATATGAACATGAAAGGCTGGTCTTAGGTGGAATGGAAGATAAGCTGACAAGACCAGGAGAGGAGAGGGCACATATCCATGTGCTACAGCTTTTCCACTATTAGTTTAGAGAAATGCCAACAATGTAACATTTAGCGATGGCTTAAAATATCAAAGGTGAACAGTCAGTCAATTAAATGTTCTGTGAGGCTTTGTTATAGCCCATCTCAGCAAGAGTGGTAATGAACAGTAATACATTTTCTTATTATCTGCTTTATATTCTTAAGTTAGGGGGAAGAGACAAAGGGGGAATATAATAGAGGTGGGGATGTGCAAACATGTTTTTGTATGCTGTTGTTTCATTTTTTGTTTTGTTTTTCCTTGTTTTCATGGCCATTTATTAAAATTTATTGATTGATCTTTTACTATTTTCACAAAAATTTTGTGAAGAAAAAGAAAACATGACAATAGAAACACATTATTTTTGCTGCATTGAGCAGGGGGTTGGACAAGAGGGCCAGTGTGGCCCCTTCCAACTCTATGATTCTATGATGTTCTTGGAAGTATACCTTTCAACCATGTATGAGACTAAATACCAAAGTGGTTATGAAACCCCCAACGTGACTAGATAATGGGGTTTCAAAATGATTTTGGGAACATCTAAATTAGCTGGAGACCTCCATTCCCAATTCTGAAACCACCTCTGCCAGTTGAGGCTGAAAGAGTGCTAAACAGTGGGAGGGGCAGTTCATCAACAGAATCTGTCATCTGTCTTGGAATAAAGTAAAGGTAAAGGTATCCCCTGTGCAAGCACCGGGTCATGTCTGACCCTTGGGGTGATGCCCTCTAGCGTTTTCATGGCAGACTCAAAACGGGGTGGTTTGCCAGGGCCTTCCCCAGTCATTACCGTTTACCCCCCAGCAAGCTGGGCACTCATTTACCGACCTTGGAAAGATAGAAGGCTGAGTCAACCTTGAGCCGGCTGCTGGGATTGAACTCCCAGCCTCATGGTCAGAGCTTTAGACTGCATGTCTGCTGCCTTACTACTGTCTTGGTATAGGTACTCAAAAATTGGGGATTGTTGCAGTCATCACGTGGTGAGAGAGGGAATCATGATAGACCATAAATCCAGTAGCAACAAAAATACAAATATTAGCCTTTAAGGTGTCACTTGACATCTGATTTTACTGCTGCAAACTAATACAGCTGTCCCACTGGAATTGTGATAGAGACATCATGAAATCTAATAGAGACACTATGTCTCCACCATGGCCTATTATGCACGGCCGCTGAAACGCTGGCATGGAGAACGAGGAGGAGGAAGAAGCAAAGCAAACTGATTATGCACGGGACGGAACACAACGGCGGCAAAACCCAGAGTATCCGATTATGCACGCAGATACTCCGGAGTCGCTTCTGGTTTCGCCCTGGTCCCAGGAAGCTCCACTTTCTTCTGCATCTCGCTAATGTGGCTTTTTCGGCGGCATACGTTGACTCTGCACCCGGTTGCCACCTGCAGCATGCATAATTGGTGATTTTAGCCGCCGTCATTCCACCCCGAATGCAGACTTTCCACTCTGTGCATAATGGGCCCATGGTAGTCACATCTAAAGAAACTGAACCTGCCTCCTTTGTCTGCCCAGGTCTTGGTGATACAAGCCATGACAGGATAGTCATCCAGTATTAAATCCTGGGTAGAAGTTAACTTTTTGTTAACTGACCTTGCATTCATCACCTATATTTTATTACCTTTGGGAGAAGAATGTAAAAAAAGAAAGCTTGAAGATCTGTAACTTTGTTGTTGTTGTTATGTGCGAAGTCGTGTCCGACCCATCGCGACCCCATGGACAATGATCCTCCAGACCTTCCTGTCCTCTACCATTCCCTGGAGTCCGTTTAAGTTTGCACCTACTGCTTCAGTGACTCCATCCAGCCACCTCATTCTCTGTCGTCCCCTTCTTCTTTTGCCCTCGATCGCTCCCAGCATTAGGCTCTTCTCCAGGGAGTCCTTCCTTTTCATGAGGTGGCCAAAGTATTTGAGTTTCATCTTCAGGATCTGGCCTTCTAAAGAGCAGTCAGGGTTGATCTCCTCTAGGACTGACCGGTTTGTTCGTCTTGCAGTCCAAGGGACTCGCAAGAGTCTTCTCCAGCACCAGAGTTCAAAAGCCTCAATTCTTTGACGCTCGGCCTTCCTTATGGTCCAACTTTCGCAGCCATACATTGCAACTGGGAAGACCATAGCCTTGACTAAACGCACTTTTGTTGGCAGGGTGATGTCTGCTTTTTAGGATGCTGTCTAGATTTGCCATAGCTTTCCTCCCCAGGAGCAATCATCTTTTAATTTCTTTGCTGCAGTCCCCATCTGCAGTGATCTTGGAGCCCAGGAAAATAAAATCTGTCACTATCTCCATTTCTTCCCCATCTATTTGCCAGGAACTGAGAGGGCCGGATGCCATGATCTTTGTTTTCTTGATGTTGAGTTTCAAGCCAACTTTTGCACTCTCCTCCTTCACCCGCATCAACAGGCTCTTTAGTTCCTCTTCACTTTCTGCCATTAGAGTGGTATCATCTGCATATCTGAGGTTGTTGATATTTCTCCCTGCAATCTTGATCCCAATTTGTGACTCCTCTAATCCCGCATTTCTCATGATGTGCTCTGCATACAAGTTAAATAGGCAAGGCGACAGTATACAGCCTTGCCGAACTCCTTTCTCAATTTTGAACCAGTCAGTGATTCCATGTTCAGTTCTCACTGTTGCTTCTTGACCTGCATATAAATTTCTCAAGAGACAAATAAGATGCTCTGGTATTCCCATCTCTTTAAGAACTTGCCACAATTTGTTGTGCTCCACACAATCAAAGGCTTTAGCATAGTCAATGAAGCAGAAGTAGACGTTCTTCTGGTACTCCCTAGCTTTCTCCATGATCCAGCGTATGTTGGCAATTTGATATCTAGTTCCTCTGCCTCTTCGAAATCCTGCCTGTACTTCTGGAAGTTCTCGGTCCACATATTGCTGGAGCCTAGCTTGTAGGATTTTGAGCATAACTTTGCTAGCATGAGAAATTAGTGCAATGGTGCGGTAGTTTGAACATTCTTTGGCATTGCCCTTCTTTGGGACTGGAATGTAAACTGACCTTTTCCAATCCTGTGGCCATTGTTGAGTTTTCCAAATTTGCTGGCATATTGAGTGTAGCACTTTTACTGCATCGTCCTTTAAGATTTTGAATAGTTCAACTGGAATGCTGTCACCACCACTAGCTTTATTGTTGCTCAGACTTCCTAAGGCCCATTTGACTTCACGTTCCAGGATGTCTGGCTCCAGGTCAGTAACTACCCCACTGTGGTCATCAGGGATGTTAAGCTCGCTCTTGTATAGTTGTTCTGTATAATTTTGCCACCTTTGTTTAATCTCTTCTGCTTCTGTGAGGTCCCTACCATTTTGGTCCCTTATCATACCCAACTTTGCATGAAACATTCTCTTCATATCTCCAATTTTCTTGAAAAGATCTCTGGTCCTCCCCATTCTATTGTTTTCTTCTATTTGTTTGCACTGTTCATTTAAGAAGGCATTCTTATCTCTTCTAGCTTTTCTCTGGAATTCTGCATTCAGTTGGGTGTATCTTTCTCTTTCTCCCTTGCCTTTCACTTCCCTTCTCTCCTTAGCTATTTGTAAAGCTTCCTCAGACAGCCATTTTGATTTCTTGCATTTCTTTTTCTTTGGGATGGTTTTAGTTGCTACCTCTTGTACAATGTTGCGAACCTCCGTCCATAGTTCTTCAGGCACTCTGTCTATCAGATCTAATTCCTTAAATCTATTTGTCACCTCTACTGTGTATTCGTCGGGGATATGATTTAGTTCATACCTGAGTGGCCTAGTGCTTTTCCCTACTTTCTTCAATTTAAGCCTAAATTTTGCAACAAGAAGCTCATGATCTGAACCACAATCAGCTCCTGGTCTTGTTTTTATTGACTGGATAGAACTTTTCCATCTTTGGCTGCAGAGCACATAGTCAATCTGATTTCTGTGTTGACCGTCTGGTGATGTCCATGTGTAGAGTCGTCTCTTGGGTTGTTGGAAAAGAGTGTTTGCTATGACCATTGTATTCTCTTGACAAAATTCTACCAACCTGTGCCCTGCTTCATTTTGTACTCCAAGGCCAAACTTGCCTGTTATCCCGGTTATCTTTTGGCTTCCTACTTTAGCATTCCAATCCCCCATGATGATAAGCACATCATTTTTTGGCGTTGCTTCTAGAAGGTGTTGTAGGGCTTCATAGAACTGATCAACTTCATCCTCTTCAGCAGCAGTGGTTGGGGCATAGACCTGGATCACTGTGATGTTGAATGGTTTGCCTTGGATTCGAACTGAGATCATTCTGTCATTTTGGGGATTGTATCCCAAGACTGCTTTTCCTACTCTCTTATTGATTATGAAGGCTACTCCATTTCTTCTGCGAGATTCTTGTCCACAGTAGTATACCTGATGGTCATCTGAATTAAATTCACCCATTCCTGTCCATTTTAGTTCACTGATTCCTAAAATGTCAATGTTCAGTCTTGTCATTTCTTGTTTGACCACGTCCAGCTTGCCTTGATTATCTGTAACTTACCTTCTCCTATTCGGCTTGCCCTCCTTGCGCCACCATACATTTCTCTACCCACAACTGCACCAAACCAACATATTGTTGCCTAGCAGGAGTGCATTCTTATAGGCCACCAATGAAGACATGCAAACCACTCCTATTGGTGAGCAAGGAGCATCGGCACAGCTGATGATCTCATAATCAGCAAACTAAAAGAAGAAAACCCAGATCCCAGAGCCCTGACACATCTGCCAACCCCTTGGCACCATGGAAGATCTACTCCCACTTTGTAAGACACTGGGACAAACCAAGGGGAGGTGACCTTGAATTGAGGGCACCCAGTGGGCACAGGCATCTGATTGCTTCCCTCCAGTTGCCCCATGATGCGAGCCTACAAGCCTTCCCAGCCGGGTTGGCAACATGGCTTATTATACCCACAGCCTCTTAAGGAAGCCTCTGAGGTGGAGAGTCCAGTTCGCAGACACAGACTGCCCACAAAAGGATCCTCCCCAGGCCCAAAACCACTAGTTGTGACAAAAATTGCAAAATATTAACCCACAACTTATATATGCACAAACATTAACAGTACTGGAAAAACACAACGTTTGAAAGAATATCCAAACAAATAAGAGGGTCGATGGGTGGGATGCTTCCCGCTGATGCTCCGAGTGACAAAGAGGCAAGGAGCACAGTGGGCAGCCTCCTCTGAAAGACAGCACGCAGCTGCTGGGTACAAGAAGGTGCTCCTCACTCACCCAATATGCCGTGCGTTGCTGCCAGCAGCCCTGGGTGAGTGCTCGGACACTTTTCTTGCTAATGTTACTGCTTTCTTCTCTAGGCTTCCAAAACTCTTCCAGAAATGAGAAAGCTAAAGTCCTGCAATCATATTCAACCATGTTTTTTTTGTTTTGCTTTGTTTTTTTGTGACTAGGATACAGACAATATAGGTTGGGTGGATTCCCAGCATGCATTGTAATATAGCTGTAGACTGTAGAGGATGTACCTTGGCATCTTTGAAGATGAATATGTTGCCCTATAGAAGAATTGCACATGACCCCATTTATAGGTCAAAATGTGAGCCACCCCAAGATGACTAATTCAAGATAAATGAATCAATAATTAATAAACCCTCAAGGACATGCCCAAGTACTTCTGTATGTGGTTTGTATGAAATAACAATAATATAATACATAAGGTAAAGGTAAAGGTATCCCCTGTGCAAGCACCGAGTCATGTCTGACCCTTGGGGTGACGCCCTCTAGCGGTTTCATGGCAGACTCAATACGGGGTGGTTTGCCAGTGCCTTCCCCAGTCATTACCGTTTACCCCCCAGCAGCAAGCTGGGTACTCATTTTACCGACCTCGGAAGGATGGAAGGCTGAGTCAACCTTGACCCGGCTGCTGGGATTGAACTCCCAACCTCATGAGCAAAGCTTTCAGGCGGCTGCCTTACCACTCTGCGCCACAAGAGGCTCATAATATAATACATATATAATTAATAAAAATAAAATCCATAGTGATATGTAATTAAAAAGTAATGTAATACAAAATAAATGCATAGTGATCATAGAATCATAGTGTTGGAAGACACCTCCAGGGTCATCTAGCCCAACCCCCTGCACAATGCAGGAACTCACAACTACCTGCCCACCCAAAGTAACCCCAATTTCACGGCCAAGTGATCCCCCCCCCACCACCACCACCACCAAAAATCTCCAGAATCCAGCCTGGCCTGGAGAAAATTCACCTACCATCCCACAGTGGTGATTAGCAATTCCCTGGGTATGCAAGGAAGGGGCACAAGAGACAAACACTGGCACATTCCTTCCTGCCCACCCACTCACAATCTGCCTAAGTTCATAAAATCAGCATTACTGGCAGATGACTATCTAGCCTCTGCTTAAAAACTTCCCAAGAAGAAGAACCCACCACCTCCCAAGGGAAACCTGTTCCACTGAGGAACTTCTTTAGCCAAAACTTCTTTGGAATTAATTTCAACCCATTGGTCCTGGTTCACCATTCTGGGGCTACAGAAAACAACTCAGCTCCATCTTCTATATCAGTAGTCCCCAACCCCCGGTCCATGGATCAGTCGGTACAGGGCCACGGCTCCTTCTTGTCCTCCTCCCTGCTGCCTCAGGGGCTGCTGCCTCAGGGGCTGCCCTGCCACTCTGCCGCTGGCTCACCTTTGGTGCTCTCCAGTGGCCGCCATGGCTGGGGCTCCCCCTCGGTGCGATACTGCGCAGCGCCCCCCAGCGGGCAGTGGGAAGTCAGGGGTGCCGGCGGGAAAGCAAATGGAGCAGGGGTTCAGGCAGCGGCAGTGACGTCCTTTGGCAAAAGACTACCTCCCCCTGCCAGGCCTCAGTAAAATTGTCAAGCGTTGACTGGTCCCCGGTGATAAAAAGGTTGGGGACCACTGTTCTCTATGACAGCCCTTCAAGTATTTGAAGATCGTTATCATACCAAATTGTAGTCATCTTCTCTCTAGGCTAAACAGACCAAGCTCACTCAACCTTTCCTCATACAACTTGGTCTCCAAACCCCTCACCATCTTCGTAGCCTTCCTTTGGACATGCTCATTTCTCTACATCTTTTTCCAGTTGTGGTGACCAGTTATGATGTTTCAGCAATGTCTCTCTCCAGTTGTAGCTGCTCAATTACAGCCTAAGGTGATTAAACAAAATCTAATATGTATTTGTCAAAAAGATTACTCAGAATGTACTTCTAATTGCACCAACATTCACTAAACTAGAATTTCAAAAAGGAACTGCCATTCCCCAGAGTTTCTGCTTTGACACTTGGTTCTCCGATGGGCAGTAATATATTAACTGTCATAATAAGCTACAGATTCTAAATAAAAAGAAACTATCCACAGGTACAGGGGTACAAAGAAATGAGTACTGGTCATTGGGGATTATCTGCTGACAGGCGTAGAGTCCGAAGTGTGTAGACCAGACTTGTTGTCTCAAGAGGTCTGCTGCCTACCTGGTGCAAGTATCAACGATGTTACAGATTGACTGGACAGGCTCGTCAAACCCACAGATCATTATCCCTTCCTTCTCATCCATGTAGGAAATGTTTCTTCTCTACCACAACCCTGTCCAAAGTAGCCTTTTCTGCCTGGGGAGCTGATCTCTATACTCTGCAGATGAGCTGTAATTCCAGGAGCTCTCCAGGCTCCACCTGGAGGTGAGCTACCCCTGGGTTGGAAATATTCCTGGAGGTTTGGATGTGGGACTTCAAAATCTTACAATACCTCAGAGTCCAGCCTTGAAAGGAGCCATTTTTGCCTGCAGTTGGGAGGGAGTGGTGCAGGTGTGTCCTTCCTGGGCTATGGACTATGGCCAGCCCTTACCAGCAACATTTGTATTCTGGGGTGCTGACAGACAGACCAGCATCAGTCCTGTGAGTCTGGAAAGTGCAGGAAGATCTAAATAAATATCTACAGGCTGAAATTGTAAATAGTGAACAAGTAAATGGCTGGAGAGACATGGGAACTAAAGTGACTTTTTCAACCTTGGCCTGGCAAGTATTAAAAAAAACCTTACTAAGGTCAAGACTGCTGTGCACAGAGAGACCTCCTCTTAGCGTTGCCAGCTTCCATATGAGGCTCTCTACCCCACCTCCCCCATATGGAGTCTGCTATAGGGAGAGGAAGGGAAGATGATTGGAAAATGCTTTGAGGCACCTGAGGCCTGCTGGGACACTGTGGCACATTCCTAGTTCTCTCAGACCTCTCACAGCCCCACATCCCTCACAGGTTGTCTATTGTGGGGAGATGAAAGCAAAAGTTGTTTGTAAACCGCTTTGGGACTCCTTTGGGTAGTAAACAACAGGGTACAAAAACCCAGTTCTTCTTCTAAGGAGTAACCATGAAAGAAGCATGTGGGCACATAACATTTTATCAACAGTGAAAAAATGGAAAAGAAGGAACAGGGTGGACACCTGTATACTGTGACTACCCCATGTGTGTTAGGGCAGGGGTACGTTTTGGTATCTGTGGCCTAATTCCCACAAGAAGAGAAATGACGCAGAACTGGAATTGATTGCCATGTAATCTCCCCCTAAGAGATTAGAGAAGAGTCTCCAGTCTGATTTTCCCTTCACATATCTGAAGACATGGCTCTGGAAAGTTCATCTGTAACCACTATGCCACAATTCTAAAAGGTCAGTCCCACACTCAACGAACATTCCAACCCACAGGTTCTTGACACCCATATCTCCAGACCCATGCTCATTTGCCACCACACCACCACAACCTCCCACACAAAACGCACATACAACCCCCCAGACTGGACAACTCCTCCCCTTTCTCTTCCCACTGCCATGCTCTAGTGCCCATTATATTCTTGGATACAACTGGCTTTGCCCCTAGTACTCACATATAAGTCGAGTTTTTCAGCCCTTTTTTTAAGCTGAAAAACTTCCCCTCGGCTTATATGCGAGTATTAAAAGAAAAAACTACCAGAAAGGAGGGGGGGTGGGAGACAAGTATATTTGCCTGAAGAACAGAAGCAGGAACAAAGCAGCTAGCCTGGGAGGGACAGTGGGAGGGGAGGGGAGAGTAGTCTCTGCCTCCCCCCTCCCTGCCTTAATGAAGCTATCACAAGGCACATGTTGCAGGATGCTCTGCAGGAAGATCTGAAGCCTCTGTCTCAGTGGGAGAGCAGAGAGCAAAAGGAGGAAAGGAATGAAAAGTGTAGGGAACAGAAGGATTGGATATAGAAAGGCAAGAGGGGTCAGAGAGAAAGAGGGAGGAGGAGGGTGGGAAGAAAAGGAAGAAAAAAAATCCTGCCCAGAAGAGAAGGGAAGGGAAGGGAAGGGAAGGGAAGGGAAGGGAAGGGAAGGGAAGGGAAGGGAAGGGAAGGGAAGGGAAGGGGAAGGGGAAGGGGAAGGGGAAGGGGAAGGGGAAGGGGAAGGGGAAGGGGAAGGGGAAGGGGAAGGGGAAGGGGAAGGGGAAGGGGAAGGGGAAGGGGAAGGGGAAGGGGAAGGGGAAGGGGAAGGGGAAGGGGAAGGGGAAGGGGAAGGGGAAGGGGAAGGAAGGTGAAAAAGCCACTATCCAAACACCACCCTCGGCTTATATGCGAGTCAATAAGCTTTTCCAGCATTTTGTGGTGAAATTAGGTGCCTCGGCTTATATGTGGGTCGGCTTATATGTGAGTATATATGGTAATTAAAAAGAAATTCCATCTAAACATCTGGAAGACGTTCCTCATAGAGCACTTTCTCAGTGGAACAGGCTTCCTTGGGAGGTGGTGGTTCTCCATCTTTGGAAATTATTCAACAGAGGCTGGATAACCATCTGATGGAGTGGTTAATTCTGTGAAGGTTCAAGGAAGTGGCAGGTTACAGTGGATGAGCGATAGGGTTGTGAGTGTCCTGCATAGTGCAAGGGGTTGGACTAGATGACCCAGGAGGTCCCTTCCAACTCTATTATTCTATGATGCTATGATTCTAGGTATCACACAACTCCCTTGATCTCAGCAAATCACTAGTATTATCATGCTAGTTAAGGGTTTATCTTTTAGCATCACTTTTACAATCTGCTTTAACTTGATCACTATTTTATGAGATTTTAAGCTGATCGATATTTTGTGCTATTTCTATCCTCTTGGTAGTTTTTAATGCTGGGTTTTTAATTGCTAACTTTCATGGTATTATGTTTTATTTATGTTTTATAAGGCACCCTGGGCAAGTTCCTTGGTGAAGTGACTTCAAATCTTGACAGACAGATAGATATATGATAGATTGATATTGCTGGAAAGCTCTACATAGCAATTCTAGTATTGCTATTTTTTAAAGCTGAAATTTATCCTGCTTAGAAATTAACTACTGAGCTATATTTTCTGGAAAATCAATTATATAAATCCTTTTACTACCTCCCAAGATATTGTAAAAACTGGGGTAATTTGCATAAAAACAGAACAAATTAGGAAGTTTACCTTTACACATGACACATTATGCCATATATATATAAGATTCAAAGCTAGCATTACACTAGGAAAAAAGATCCAGTCAGTAGTCAAAGCCTCATGCCAGCATCTGTTGTTATTCCACTGGAATAAAGTGAGCTGGTGAGAAGCACAAGGCACCAGGAATTTTCTCCTGAAGAACTCTTTGATGATGAAAAGGAAGCTACACTTGGTTTTGGGGTGCTCCCATTATTTCCTATGAAGTTCATGCAAAAGAAGCTCTTAGTAGATTGGACTCCAGAGTGCTGGTTTTTCCAAAGTTGAGTCCTGCTCAGAGGCCAGGGGTTATTAATTTCAAAGCCAGAAAGTAGAGTTGAATGAATAATGAACAGCAGCTGTTGGAAACACATCTTGGTAGCCTTGGGACGGTCTTTCCCTATGTTACAATTACACTTTGATTGACCTCCAACAATAACTAACAAGCAGACCCAACTGGATCGTAAATTCAGTCTACACTATGATCAAATTGGGTGTAGCATTTCACATCAACAGAATCCTACATTTCTGTCTGACTTTGTATCACTGAATACCTATCAGGTTTGCACAATAATGATCCATCATTCACTTGTCTTTCTGGTTCCGAATCACTCTGCTGGCATTCTTGAAATTTGCAAATACATGTTCATCTATAACCAATGCTCTATTGTTGCCTAAAGTAACACTGTGCTTGGTGGCTTCTTACTGCCATATCAAAAACAAGTGTTTCACAATTTATGAGAAGCAACAAAACCGCATTAGTTAGAACTAAAAATCTTAGGGGATTGTGGATAAGAGGAAACCTCTGTTTTACATTTTCCAAGAAAGCCAAAAGCTTTCAGATCTAGTTAGATCTGTTTCTTTATTATATGTAGATACAGCCAAGAAATCATCCTGTTTTGTTATAACCAACATATCCAAAATGGCAATTCTGTGCCTTCTGTGATAAACACTTACAATCAAATGTTACAGTTTCATGGATTGATATGTTCTCAGCCTACTGTAAATCAGTTTCACTGAGTAAAACATGTTCAAGTATTATGAGAAAACTGAGAAGTAGAAGTTGATGCAAAGTTTCAAGGACCGTTTATGCACTGGAGGTTTCATGCCGGGCTGCAGCCTGGAGTTTTAGTTGTGGCAGGTTGCCCCACCTCTTCCTGCACCCACACGGGGGAGCGTTTGGCCTGGTGCACCTCATCTGCCCCCAATTTGTGCTCCTGTATGGGAGCGGGGGCAGCGAAGTTTCCAGTGCATAAATGATCAAGGAATGTCAGAGTGCTGAAACGAACTGCACCTTCCTTACTGCCAGCTGAGACTTGGATGGACTAGATGTCTTTTGACACAAGATCTTCGCTGATGCACATGAGATTTGTGAGGTGGTGGCACCCACACTGCCCTATTACAACAATGTGATTTGGAAAAGGAGCTCAAAAATTGTTGCCTCTCTATACTTCAGCAGTACTTGGTAATGATGAGCACAAGGGGAGAAAAAGCCAACTAGAAGAGAAGTAATTTCAGTAACAGCTAAAGGTCACACAGAGTCATTCCTTCTCTTTCCCTTTCCCCAGAGAATCCTAGGAACTGCAGTTCTACAAAGAATGTCATGATTCTCCAAAAGAGAATTCTCAGCACCCTCCAAATATTACAGTTCCCATAATTCTGTGAGGAAATCTGTGACAGTTAAACTGGTATACAACCAATATAACTTTATGGTGCAGATGTGTGCTAGATACCAGGAGGCTTGTATGCCTTGAATATTACCAGATATTGGTCCCAGTCCTGAAACTGATCGCACAGTGAGTGAACAGTTTCAGGACTGCAGCTGCAAGATTTTAAATGCTGGTATGAGAAAAGAAGGGATTATTGATCTCACTTCTGCTGTCGCAGCACTTTAGGTAGAGAGAAGTAATTTCTCAAATAAGCAAGTCTCAAGCCCTTTAGGGTCTTATAAGTTACAGCTAAGTTCCAACACCTTGAATCCCATCCAGAAACCTACTAGCAGTTGCAGAGGATCCCTTGATACCTTTGCAAAATACTCTTTGCATGCACCTCCATTTAACAAGTGGGTGGCTATATTTTACACCA